>NC_090937.1:727075702-727378733 GCF_040938575.1 Ambystoma mexicanum | reverse complement strand
ACCTGAGATTGTGAATTGTTTTCAAGGTGGCGAGAAAACCTGGCAGGGTAGTATACCAGGTGACCTGTAAGTCTGCAACCCACACTCAAATTGCAAAAATTTGAAAGAGAAACCCAGGGAGGATTCATGCCTTTGGGATTTTGAGGGGTCTTGCATATAAGGAGGAACCTGGGGAAGGGAGCCATTCCCTGGAGCTGCAAGCACACCGAGAGGAGGGAGTTACCCTCTTGCTTTATAAGGAACTTGCTTATTCATTGCTTGAACTTTTGCATATTGGTGAAAAGGAGGCTGGGGAAGGCAGCCATTACCTGGAGCTATAAACCTTGTCCATTTGGAACTTTTTGGCTTGAATATACTTTTATGTTGGTGGAGGAAAAAGGAAATTGGATAAACGGAGACATTCCCTAGAATTGTGGATATACCTAAAGTAGAGAGTTGCGCTCTTAAATTACAAGGAACTTGGTTATTCTCGGTTTGAACTTTTAGCATATTGGTAGAAAGGAATCTGGGGAAAGGAACCATTCTCTGGAACTGTGAACAACATTATCCATTTGGAACATTTTGGTTTGAATTATACCTTTATTTTTGGATTTGAATATTTGAACACTTTTGATAATCAGAGACAATATCCTTTGCACCTCAGAGTTAGTTCACAGTGTGAGGGCCAGAATAGGATTATGGACACAGTATATATATTTTTTTGGACAACTTGACAAAGGACAGGCCCCTTCGTTAGGGATAGTGAGGCATTTTCCAACCTCTTCTTGATTTGAATACAAGTTTATAACCAAAAACCACAAATCGTCTTTGTCTGTCTCATTCCTTGCTCCTCACACCTTATACACCTTACATTAAAGTTTTTCAATGACATGGTTATTAGAAAGAAATATGGGAAGTAAAAGGTATCAATCACATTATATTCATCATTCTAAAAAAAAAAAAATGTCAAGGTTTGAAATTAAAGGGTGATGAGCAGTATTCCACTCCAGGTGAAAATGATATCCCCTGTAGGTAGGTACACAAAGTGCACAACTGTCTAAAACCAAAGAATCACTAAAGTGGCTATGAAATACACAGTTTTATATGTACAAGAAACCTTTAAAGGGTTCAAACTAAAGTTTATGGGCTGTTGTCTAAGCAAAGAAACATTGAGCGTTAATACCAGCAGTTACGAATAGCAGTTTTTTAAACTGAAGAATCATTGCAGACTATCAAGTACACAGTTGTCGAAGTCAAACAAGCGCAAAAAAAGCATCAAAGATGGTGGCACAATTAAAAACGTATCAGAGTTTGCACATCCAAGAGAATGGTACAATATCCAATTATTGTGAATACCATCCGATGATCCAAGTAGAACTAAGACTAAAAGGGGTTACATAATGGGTGAAGAGCAGAAACCGGAACAAAGACAGCACACACACACAACCTTCAACTCAAAAAGGTACCTAAAGACAGGGATTGTGAATAAGGGGTGCATGACAGAGAAACTGAGAAACACAGAGATTGAACACAAGAGGCTGGAAATTAAGTGGGGCGTGCGGAAGTAGGGAGGATTCTTGGATCAGAGAGAAATACAAATTTTCAAGCAACAAGAAAAAACAATGTTTTAATAATCCATTAATGGGGCTTCACTCTGTTTTTAAAAATGTGTTTATTTATAACACAGCGCACAGGAGAACATGTGGAGTAACATTGCTTATATCCTCACAGAGCATATACAAACCAAGAGGGTCCCCCCCATTCCCCCTGTGTTCCTGAGTGCGCCTTGTATCCGGGGCTCATTCGGCCTGACCAGGCAGCGAGTGGTCGCCCGTAAAGTGGAGGGCTCTCGCGATCAGGCGTGGCTTATAGGTCAGGGCCGGGTAGTTCTGGTCATAGTCTAGGACTGGAGTCCAAATGTCAGTGAAACGGTGGAGCAGTCCCGCTTTGGCTGCCGTGACCTTCTCGGCTATCAGGATTTCCCAAAGTTTAACCCACCACAGGGTCATCAGGGGTCCTTCCGCAGACTTCCAGGTGTGGGCCACTGTGATTTTAGCTGCCAACAGGAATTGAGATATCAGCGTTGCCCTCCTCCCTGTTCTCGGGTAAGAGTCCGGGTGCGGGATCCCCAATAGGACTTCCTCGGGTGTTAGTGGAATTTCCACTTGGGTGATGTCCTTTATGGTAGCAAGGCATTGGATCCAGAAATCCCTTATTTTGGGGCAGGTCCACCACATGTGGAAGTAGGAACCTGGGCGGCCGCAGAGACGCCAGCAGTGGGGGTCCAGAGTCTGCTGAAAGTGATGAAGGCGCAAGGGGGGGTAGTACCAGCGCAAGAGCAGTTTGTGGGCGCATTCCCGGTTGGTGATGCAACGGGAAGCTGTGCGCGTTCTGGTCCAGACGTCCACCCACGTGTGATCTTCAATAGCATGACCCAGGTCTGCCTCCCATTGGGACATATAGGAGGGCCTAGTTTGGAGGGGGGGTCTTCCTACAATAATTTATAGAGGGTCCAGATCTTTCCCCGGGGAGGCAGGTCGTTTACTGTAAGTTCCAGCAGGGCAAGGGGTTGTGTTGCCGCCGCCCGGGTCTGGGAGTGGGAGCACCAGTGTCTCAGTTGGGCATAAGTGAATCTGTCCATCTCCGCTAGCTGGAAAATCGCTTTGCAGCGTTTGAAGGTGAGGGGGGCATCCCCCTCAAATAGCTGCCCCAATGTTTTGAGGACTCCTGCCACCCAGCTCCTAAAGTTCGTTGGGTGATTTCCCAGGGAAAAGGCTGGGTTGAGGAAGACTGGGGAGGACTCAGACTCAGGCCTCCTGGGATACCTCCAAGTCTGCGGGCCCACTCCCATGCCTTTATCGACTGCTTTGTGGTGGTCAGCACTCCTGGCCAGCTCCGGCGTAGTGCAGTGGGAATAAACGGAAGAAAGCGAAGGGGAAGAGGGAGGCGAGATTGCTCGATCTCTACCCACTTTGGGCACCCAGATGCGAGACCCCACGCTTGAAAGTGGGCCAGTTGTGCTGCTGTTTGGTATTTTCCGAGGTCCGGCATTCCCCAGTCCTCCCAGTCTCGTGCTGGCCATCATCGTTCTCTGAGGGATCCTCGCTTTCTTGCCCTTGCAAATGAAGTTGATGATTTTCCTTTGGAGCCGCTGTAAGGGAGGGGAGAGGGATCGAGGTTGGGAGGGAAGCGCAGGCGTAGAGGAAGCGGGGGAGAAGGTTAATTTTGCATGCCGTTATGCGACCCAACAGAGAGATCTCCTGCGTCCGCCAACGGGCAAGGTACCTTTCCAATTCCTCGAAGAGTGGGGGGAAGTTGACCTGGTAAGCTTTCGCTGGGTGAGCGGGGATCTGAACCCCCAAGTATGGGATCGCCTGGGTGCTCCATTGAAGCGGACATTGCTTCTCTAAGGCCTCCCTCTCGCCTGGGCGCTGTTGATTTGGGAAGTTGATGGCGAATCCCGATAACCTCCCGAAGCCCTGGATTTCGGTCAGGACTGCCCTAATGGAAGCTTTGATGTTTGTGATGGTTAGCAACACATCATCCGCGTAGAGGGCAATTTTGTGCTGGGCCGAGCTGATTCTCAGGCCACTGATCAGAGGGCTCAGGCTAACTCGCTGGGCCAGCGGTTCCATGGCCAAGGCGAAGAGCAGGGGAGATAGTGGGCATCCCTGTCGCGTTCTGCAAGTGAGAGGGATTGGATCCGACAGGCGGCCATTAACTCTGAGCCGGTCTTAGGGGCTTGGTAGTTCACTAGGATCATCCTCCTGAAGGTCGAGCCAAAGCCGAAGGCCTCCAGAGTGAGGCAGCGATGGGGCCAGTCCACCTTGTCGAAGGCTTTGGTTGCATCCAGTACCAGCAGGGCCAGTTGCTGGGCATCCTGATTGGCGAACTCTATTAGATCCAGTGCCCTGCGAATGTTGTCTTTTGTCGACCTATGGAGAATAAACCCGGTCTGATCCGGGTCGATAATGCTCGGAAGAATAGGCGCGAGGCGACTGGCCAGGATCTTGGAATATATATTGGCGTCCACGTTCAGCAGAGAGATGGGTCTGTACGAACTATTCTCCTGGGGATCCTTTCCAGGTTTGAGTATGAGAACCGTGACGGACTCGTGCATTGATGGGGTAACTGTTCCATTGGCCGCGAACAAGTTGAAGAGGCGGGTCAGGGGGGCCACTAATTGGGGCCGGAAGGGTTTATAGAATCATGTGGAGAATCCGTCTGGACCTGGGGCCCAAAGTTTCAGGCTTTTAATGGCTTCCTCCACTTCCTCATTTGTAATAGGCGTTTCAAGTTATTCTCTTGCCTCTGGAGACAGGAGCGGGAGCGCCGCCTGTTGGATAAAAGAGCGCTGCTCGGCCAGGTCCCGCGGTCATTATTTCCGACTGGTGGGCAACTGCTAGACGTAGTTTCTCGTGGTCCGCATGGTGGATCTTCCCCTGTGAATCCCGGAGACCCTGGATGGTATTTCTGTTCTTTTCCTTAGCCAATTTACTGACCAGCAGCTTGTTAGCTTTGTTGTTATGAGCGTAGTACCATTGTTTGGTTCTGGTTAGCAGGTTTGCTGTGGAGTCGGCGTAGTGCGCCTCAAACCTCTTCCTTGCCATTTGTAAGATCCTGTAAGATTTCAGGGACCAGCCCTTTCGTTTATGGGTGGCCTCGGCATCGCGGACCTCGGCTTCCAGGGTAGCGCGGGCCGCTTGCTTCTGCTTGTGGAACACGGCGCCTTGGGCGATCAATTCCCCTCTAAGCACGGCTTTCATGGCGTCCCAAGTGTTAGCCGTGGAGGTGTCCTCATCGCGGTTTTCAGGGAAGAGCTTTTTTAATTGTTCTGGCGATTGTGTCTCTCACAGCAATGTCCCCCAAGATAGGGTCATACAGATTCCACCGACGGCAGGGAGGAGGATCTGGGTCATGAGACCGCAGGATGAGCGAGACCGGGGCATGGTCCGAGAGGATCCGGGGACCAATCGTAATGTCGTCCGTGAAGGTCAAGATCCGGGGACCAATCGTAACGTCGTCCGTGAAGGTCAGGATCCGGGGGAAGCCAGCAATAGATCAATTCTAGAGAAAGTGCGATGCACGTACGAGTAGAAGGAGAAATCCTTCTCTTCCGGGGATAGCACCCTCCAGGTGTCAACGATGTTCAGCGTGCAGAACAAGTGGAGCAGGGCTGTAGCCAACTTCAGGTCCCTGGATGTTGGGGGGTGAGACCTGTCTTTAAGGGTGTCCGGGACCCCGTTGAAGTCTCCGCCAATGACTACTTGCCCCTCAATGAATGAAAGGAGGGAGTCTTCAAGGTCCTGATAGAATCCTTCCTGGTGCTCGTTCGGGGCATAGGTGGAGACGAGGGTGTAAAGTTGGCCGAGGATGATGCATTTGACCGCCATAAAGCGACCCTCCTGGCATCTCAGCGAGTCCAGAATCTGGGGCTTCAAGTTCTTTGCAAAGAGGATGGCGGTACCTCCCTTCTTGGTTCCGTTGGAAGCCAGAAATTGTAGGGGGAAGAGTCTGCTTCGCAGGCAAGAAGAGTCTGCTGGGATTAGGTGCGTTTCTTGTAGGAAGGCGACTGAGGTCCCCTCGTCCTGTAACCTTTGCAGGACTGATTTCCTTTTCGGGTGGGGGCAGGGGGGATTCAAACCCCTGACATTCAGAGCAGTGAATTTTTATTTGAGATGTGGGGGCTGGCACTCCGAGTCTGTTTTCTGTGGGGGGGGAGGGATTGGGGTGAGGTGAGTTAGCCATAGCTGTGAGGGATCAGCAGCTTTGGGGTCTCCTGTGGCTGAAGGTTTTTAATAAATGGTCTCCAACGGGAGATCTGAACTTCCAATATCGGCCTCCAACGGGGGGTCCAAACTGCGACCAGGGGGACCGGTTTTGAACTATCGGCCCATCCCCCAG
Organism: Ambystoma mexicanum; assembly: GCF_040938575.1. Classification (NCBI taxonomy): domain Eukaryota; kingdom Metazoa; phylum Chordata; class Amphibia; order Caudata; family Ambystomatidae; genus Ambystoma; species Ambystoma mexicanum. The sequence goes on along the minus strand of NC_090937.1, from coordinate 727,372,850 downwards.
CTGCCCGAGCTGTCGTCCGACAGAATGACTAACATGGTTGAAAGTCTCTCCAAGGGTAAAATGATGGCATCCACCTTGGAGAAGGGTATGGAGCGCATGGGGTCCGCAGCGAGCTCAAAAGATTTAGGTGGTTCCAGTGCCAAGTATCCTGCGCTGGCGTCCTCGCCCGTCATTTGGGTTTGCGGCTTATCTGCGCTTTTGAACAGGGGGCTCGTCTCGGCTTGGGGGAATTTGTATTCGGAGCAGGGCTTGTGCGGCCCGGGACGGATGGGTCTGGGGTCCCGGGGGAGTCTGGACGGAGGATCGAAGCTGTATCGTCGAGGTGGCTGATGGTGTGGGGGGTGCCTTCGTATGAGAATTGAAGTGCTGTGGGACAGAGCCACCAATAGCGGATCTGCTGGTCTCGGAGGAAAAGCGAGAGTGGATGGAGCATTCTGCGCTTCTGGAGAGTTAGAGGGGAGAGGTCCTGGGACGCCCTGGAAAGAGAGCTCGGCCTTTGAGCGGCCTATCGCGGCAATGGCCTCCTTGGTGGTGTAAAAGTGGACTCTTGTAATTCCGTCCGGAGGCGGGTCAGTGTCCACTCCCCGGCGAGGGCGCAATCTATGGGTTCGGTCAAGTAGGAGTTGAGCCTCGTCCAGGTCCGGTAGCAGAGTCTGGAAGAAGGAGTTTACGTACCCAGGGAGCTCCTTGTCAGGAATTGAAGAAGGCATCCCTCGGATGCGCAGGTTGTTGCGGCGGGAGCAGTTTTCCATGTCTTCCTGTTTGAATTCAAGAATTTTGGTTCTCTCCATTAACGTCTGGACGGTGCGTTGTATCTCCGTTAGCGAGTTGGAATGATCCATGGCCAGGTCCTCGGCCTCTCCCACCCTCTGCTCGATGGTGCTGACCCTTTGCTCAGTTTGCTCTAATTTAGCGGTGAGTTCCGTCATACAAGTTCTGAATTCTGACTTGATATCCCACATGAAGGCCTGGAGGTCCTCTTTGGTTGCGAGCGTCCCTTTGTCGTCGGTCGCCTTCTGGGGTGTAAGTTTAGGGGGGTCTGCTTTCTTTCCTTTCTCTGAGGCCTGCAGCATGGTAGAGATGTCAGCCGATTTGGAGGACTTCATTGCTTTGGACATGGCTTCGGGGTGAGGGGGCGCCCTCCGGGGGCTTAGCCCAGAGTCCGTGTGGTGCAGAAACTGAAGATGGCGGAGGCCGGGGAGATTTGGAGATGGAATGGGCCGGAGCGCCCCAGGAGGTTGAGTAAGCGGGAAGAGTTTCCAGGCCTTCAGGGGGTGGTGTAGGTCGCCGTGGTGGAGCGGCCTCATAGTGCAAGGTGGCTATGGGCCTCTGAGTCGCCCTCTGCAGCAGGGGCCCAGGGTGCAGGTGGCAAAGACAGGCTCTCCCCGGCTGGCAATGAGAGGAGGTGGGCAGGGGCGCCCCAGGAAGCTAAAGAAGGCGTCACGCCCCGGGCTCGGGGGCAGTCAATGGAAATATCAGAGGCCCTCGCAAGGGGGCCAGCATGGTCCTGTGTGGTTTAGCGGGCTGTTGGGAGAGCGGGTGCGGCGGGCCTCAGAAGACCAGGCCACCCCCCGGCAGGGGAGACCTCCAGAGGACGACTGGTGGCGGGTGGGGCCAGAGCAGAGGGCCTGGGGCCCCAGTGCCAACGGGGGAGAAAGAGGGAGGATCCCCAAGCGCTCCAGGCAGGAGAAAGCGGGGCCTGCCACTTGTGTCGGGAGGCAGCCGGGCTCACCTGGGTGGTGCATGGTCCCCTCACGAGAGCCAGGGGCCACGCTGTAACTGGCAGATGGGGGGCCCCCTTCCAGGCGGGCGCTCAGTTATTGTGGATCCCTGCCACAGGCTCCCGTGGGTCCGGCGTGAGGGCTTCGGTGCTGGCGGGCACAACAGGGCTTTTAGTCACGGGCTGCAGGCTGGGATCCTGCGGGCTGCGAGCTGGGGGCTATCCGTGTAGCGAAGAGCCAAAGCGTCTGCTCACTGTGGCTGGCGAGGGGGCGTCGGTGGTGCGAGGCTTACTCAGTGCTTCCTGGGCTCGTGAGAGCCAGGACAGCCAGGGGCACAGGCAACCCCCATCCGAAGCGAGGTGGAGCTGGCAGGCGGGAGCAGGCGCCGTCAATGTACCTCTAGTGCGCGCCTGGGAGGATCCGGTCCCCAATGTCAGCAGCGCACCGGTGAGGAGTCGTCAGCGAGGTGCGGAGATGCGGGTTCAAGGAGGAGGCCGCCATCTTGGTTGCGGCGCAGGCCACCAGAGAAATGTTTCTTTGCCGCGTTTATAGTGATCCTGGGGGCGTTAAGCTCCCAGGTTGCGGCTGATGGTACGGGGGATGTTCCACTGCGTCATGCTAGCAAGATTCATGGCGGGCATAGCAGGAACCAGGAGAATATTACTTGTAGTTGCAGACCCATGCGGAGGCCATTAATGGAGCGGCCGCATCGCTGGCGCTCCAGGCCATGCCCCCTGGGTCCACTCTTTATGTTTGGAGAGAACTGGTATTTCACACTTCTCAAACCCCAAATTGGTCACTGAAATACGGGTGTGTGGGGGAAATGGATATAGTCATCCAATTCTAACGACCATTCGCATGCGATGTAATGCTTTTTTTATTTTCATGTTTGCACAGACTTCTGTCTTCCAAAGGGCCTTCCACCCACAGCGCTTTGAGGCCTTAACAATGGCAGTAGGTGCTACACAAATATCAAACATCAAAAGGTTTGTGAAAAGCAACGACTAAATTCAAGCATGGCTTAGGATGAGACTTGTTAACAGCGGGCAAAAAACTATTCGGCTAGAGGAAATAGAGGAAAAAAACTAAACATGGCCTCTAAAATTCAGATACCTTGAGCTGATAACTGTGCCATGCTTATATCCATCTGGACACCTTCAGCAAAAAAAGGTAGTATAAAAAAAAGATTATTATATAAAGACTTCTAAAGTGAATTAATATTATTTTCCAATAATGAGTGGTAGATGAACCTGGTCCATTTCTTTTGCACTGTGGTTCAGTAGTGTTTTGTGCCAGCACTGGTAACTTTCAAATAATTTCAATTAATATTTGAATGCATCTAAAACAACCATTCAAGAACCAAAGCACCAAGGAAAGCAACGGAAGAGAGGTTAGAGAAACTTGACCCACTTGCCAGGATAGGAGATTGGAGTCACCATGGGTCGCTTTGGGATGACTCAAAACCAAAATCTCTGCAAATTCGGAAAGATGACTAGAATTATGCTGCAATTGTGCAACTTCATTAGCCTGTGGACCAATTGTGAACTATAGAAATTGGAAGAAACTCTTAAAGGAAACTCTTGATCTGAGGAATTAACAATGTGTCTCTTTCCTATATTAATCCAGATGCATAACTGCTGCTCTTTGTCGCAAACACATCTATTTCCAGTACAAAGAACTGATGAAACTGCAAATGGTTTCCAGAGTCATGACGTTTCCATTCATAAGGCGTGTGCTAGAGTCTGCTCAGGAAAAAACTGCTTTATCAGAGAGGGGGGGTCCACCCCCAAGAAGACGTGGTGACCAATATACAATTTCCAAACCTGTATTGTTGAGGGCCAGAAAAGGTACCTCAGTGTTTAAATACAATGGCACTGTTGTCTGTAAACCCCTCTGACTGCTTTGAGCTAACACAAGAGTTTCAAAGTTATCAAATCCATAACACTAAGTCAGAATACTCCCTTCCAGAATCAGCAGGTTCTTATAGATCATTCGGATTTCTTTTATGGTGTGTTTTGGGGTCTTACATAGTACAACATCTAACATTTGCTTGCTCTCTTGGTACTTTGGGGCCTGTAAGAGAAGACTCGTTGAGGCATTGGAAGAGGAGTAACCGGAGGGGAGGAACGGAGGGTGGGTAGTGAGACTGACTGAGGCCAAGGGTACTTTTGATTAAGTGGTGATCCAAGGGAGATAGGGGAAACATGCTCTGCTGCAGGCTAGCTGCAACATTTTAAGCAATGTGTGGGGATGCATGCGTGTGTGCAGTAAGGAGACGTCCCTAGAGGGCCTGTTTGCTTTATGATAGATGGTGTATGGAGACCTCATATTGGCATCCATGGCCGTAAACAAGGGTATGCCTAGGTGTGTTGGTCAGCGAGTAATGTCGAGGAGAGGATGATGTTGCTCGATGTGCATGGGAACTTTAGAAATTACAATTGCGAGCCAGGAGGCAATTGGTGGGTGCTATCTATCTATATAGATTTTTCTATAGCGCGATTAACCCGCAGGCCTCGGGGCGCTCACAAACAGTGACATGAAGAAACAATGATATAGGCCAAGGAAAAGAAAGGAGAAAAGAAAAACGCCCCAGAAACAAGCTGAAAACTAGAAGGAGAAAGACGATTGTGAGAGAGGCTTGTTTAGGGAGTAGATGAAAGGAATAAAATCAATCAGCCGTGTCAAGCATCAAACAGAAAAGTTTTCAGGTGCTTCATAAAGAGGGCCGTGGGGTCACTGTCTGAAAGGTGTTTCGGGAGGGCGTTGCATAAGGAAGTAGCCCAAAAGTTAAAACTGGCACCACCACTTTTTTTGAGGGGAGAGCTTGGTTGTATCAGAAGAATATCATTGGAACTCAAAGTACGTCCGGTAGATTTCTTCTTAATCCTGGTAGTCGGGTAAAATGGGGTTTCATCATGAAGGCAGCACTTAAACACTGTGACTAGGTCCTTGTGCTGTAGTCTGTGTTGAATGGGCAGCCAGTGTAGGCTCCTTCTGGCTTTCGTGAGGTGTGCTTTAAGTTTAAGACCACACATGGCACGTACGGCTCCATTCTGGATTACTTGCAGTTTTTTTTTATATTAATCTGTGAGGTGCCTATTAAAAGGCCATTGCAGTAATCTAACTTGCAAATCATGATAGCAGCTGCTATCATAGGAAGATTTACATCAGACAAGAACGGACGGATGTGCCAGAGTAACTGTGTATAGTAACAGCAAGATGATTTGAGGTAACTGACCTGATGATTAAAAGATAGTTGGGGTAAAAAAAAACACCCAGAGTCTTGACAGTTTTACAGACGGAGATGACGTGTTGGGCCATGGTAAATGTGTCATAACTAGATCAAGCTTTTTTAGTTTTTGTTGCGTGCCCAGAATAAGCAGCTTGGTTTTGGCGTTTTTGAGAGCTAGTGAATGCAGATCCATTCAATTTTTGATCTCTGCAAAAATGTTTCGACGTTGCAACATGAAGGCAATAACCTACTGCGCATAGCAGGTGGGCCGGTACTCCCGCTGAGGCCCATAACCCCGCTCATTCAGCTGTGGGCCAGATCACCCTACGTAGAAACGTACCAGATGCCACCAGACATGGCCTTCTGCAGGGTGCATGTTGCAGATTAGCCAATATAGCATGGGCCACTGGCCTTTTATGCTCCATCTATTGTATAAAATGGGATAAAACGCCATTGCCGTTGGGCCACTCCTACAAACTAGGATCATATCCGCCTCACAATTATATCATCAAATCTCACTTGTTATGACGCTGTACTGTTTGTTTAAGCATATGTTTTGAAAATAGTTTTTTATACCCTCCCATAAACTGTGTAAACTACACAATAAATGTATTGAAAAATTACTGCGAAAACGGCTCTCATCGGTGGAAAAGATGGCAGGTTGCAGAGGGAATGGGAAAATGTCAGACAATTTAAAAGGTCTTCTGCATCCACATTACAACTCTCCATGTGAACCCTCCTCCTTTCTAGCCCCTCACTTGTGTAAATGTTCCCCGACCCTCTCCTATTAACCCCTTTCTCTCGCTGGTTAATGTGGCGCATTTATGTTTCGAGCGCATCCCGGGAGCCTGCAGAAATTGGGCGGGTTTCTCCAAGTATGATGAAAAACATCAGGTATAGACAGGCTTGCCCCTTACTCTTCCACTACATGTGGTCTTCTTCCACCCCCACCTTTACTCAGATATGAAACCACTCCTTTCCAGCATACAAAATATTATTTTGAGCACTTTTCATTTTCAGCTTCCCTCTGGATTACCAAGTGAATTGCTTGCATAGAGGAAAAATTAATAGTGTCTTCATTTCCGAGCAGCCTCACTGATGCAAGGCACAATGAGATCTATACTTTTTTTTGGGACCGGGCAATCCCCTTCTCTGTCTAAATATTTCAAAGCTATCACATAACTACTACTAATACAGCCTTCGCTGTGGCACACTGCAACAAACTCATCCGCGCTCACCAACCCTTAGACCCTTGCATAAGAGAGACCACGAACAATGAGACAAATAGACCAGGGAAGCCTGCAGCCCTCGCTGAGGCATACTGCAATAAACTCATCCGCGCTCACCAACCCTTAGACCCTTGCATAAGAGAGACCACGAACAATGAGACAAATAGACCAGGGAAGCCTGCAGCCCTTGCTGAGGCATACTGCAATAAACTCATCCGCGCTCACCAACCCTTAGACCCTTGCATAAGAGAGACCACGAAGAATGAGACAAATAGACCAGGGAAGCCTGCAGCCCTCGCTGAGGCATACTGCAATAAACTCAACTACACTGAGCGCAGGCTCAGACCCTTACACTAGAGACTATGAATAATGAGACCACGCCGTCCGCACTGGACAAAGATAGCTCCAGTCGAACAATTCCGAAGACTACGGTACGAATAACCTTGAAGACTACGGTACGTATACATTACACAACATTTGGGGACACAGGCCATGGGCAAGCATCCATGCACTGTAGAATGCAGCTACAGCTAGCAGCACATAAAGCCGTTCACACTGAAACACCTGACATGCCTCAACACCTCTGCCACTAGCATATGGCGACTATCTACGAAAGAGATTCAGTATAGCTGGCCACACATTGACTCTCTCAACAATCGCACTATATCGCAACCACCAATAGCGCCCACCCATGTGCCTGGGCTCTTTCTGGGCTGCTTATTCGAGCCTAGCCAGCCACCCAAGTCCTAGACCTGCAAAAAAAAATGCACCCATGCTTCTCCTAATTCCAACTGCTTAGAACGTTCCAGCACAAGAACCACGGTCACCAAGGGTGTTCCAACCGAAAAAGCCCTTTAAGGCCATGCCAATGGGGAAAGAGGGCTATATAAATAACCAAATACAATACAATACAATACATAGAGAACAGACCGCGGAGCACCGGCACAGTGAAATAACTATTGTAACTACAAAGGACACCCAGACTGAGGACCGCATTTTAAGATATCTTATAACCAACAGACTAATGAAATCTAAGACCACCACAGAAGGTTGACTATACCAAACAACCTCTCGGACCACAGGGGGAAACCCAGAGAAGGGTCCTACTGCAACAATTTGAACTTACCATAGATGTAAAGCAGAACCACCAAGCTTGTCCACTCACCAATTAACTATAATATAGGCAATTAATTGTTTCCATCATAACTGATACTCTAACATGTAATATGTGATGAAATGATTGCATCTTTGAAACTATGCTGTAGAATGAAATGTGGGCAATACCTAGGGAATGTGTAAGATGCACATTGGAATAATATTAAAGTGTAAGATACATCCAAAATGTGCCTTGAAAAAGCCCAGGTAAGGGCGAAACGCATGCACGTGCCTCCTAGTGGAGATAGTTGGCACCAATGAATACACAATACCACGGTAATGTCATTTTTAACAATAAAGTAGTATTTTGATTATAAATTTATCTGCTTTGGTTTTCATTAGGTAGACGCATTAGAAACGAGTAAGCTTATGCGCAAAGGCTTTCATGGAACCCACCCTTTCCATTTGAAACTACTACAGTTTCACCCAAAACATACAAAAACGCACAACTACAGTGCTTTGTGCCCATGTTGTTGCTTATTTGGTGCAAATCCATCCATAGATTCACCCTTTTATCTATGGGGAAAAAGAATGGGCATAGGCCGAAAACAGCTTTTTCTGGTTTTCTTAGTAACATTTGAACAGTCAAATGAATTTTCCACAATTTCATTCAAACCCATGCAGAGTCTGAATTTTGGGAAAAGTCAATGCAAATGAACTATAGGGGGGCGGTCCCTGCCCCATAATATATACACATAACATGTATTACTTAAGCAGTAATAGTCTTTCTGTGGCTTGCACCTGCACAGAATCACAAGTTTTGCATAGGCGGCCATCTAGCAGTTGGCTTTTAGTTTTACACTATGTTTTTTTATTTCAAAAATAGGTTGTCAACACAAGCATTCCCTTCACACCATCCCTATCCTATGAGTACATGGACCTATGATCCTTCACGTATCAACATCCTCAGATTGATTATTTTTCTGACATGCCGCATGTATGTATGGAGTGTTAAGATGGATTTCTGGACTCTGACCTGGAGGGGCAGAGGTTCAGAAGGCCAGCCTAGTTTCTTGGACAGGGTAACCTCTGGACAAGCCAGACCGATCAGAGTAGCTATGGCAGGCGGTCAAGACTAAATCTCAGGAGAGGTGAGGGTGACTGAAGGGCCTCAATGAGCACACAGAGCAAGGACACATACAAATTACTCCAGACCGGTGTTATATCAAAAATATAAACATATTTATTACAAGGCCTTTGTAACATAGACCATATCAAAAGAATCGCAGTAACACTAAGTAAACCAAAACAACACTATCAATACGATGGGCCTCATCATGAGTTGGGCTGTATTCCCGGCTGTAATACCGCTGACTGTAATAGCCCTAGCACGGACCGGTCCGGCGGTATTACCGCCGGATCACGAGTTGGGTGTTCACGGTAAATCCCCATTCCCAATTGGGTCCATTGGATTCAATGGGGTATTTTCAGCGCTAATTATGCGGGCTAATACAGCCGGCGGTAATACAGCCGAAAACAGGGGATTTTCACCTCCAGAGAAAGGCTGGAGGTAAAACAGTCCATTTAGCGCCCAACTCGTGATAGGGCCAGCCCTTAAATGCGGCTGTAATACCGTTACCACCGCATTTAAGGGCTACAGCCCAACTCGTGATGAGGCCCAATGTATATACAAGACCATTGGGGTCTAAAGGGTTAAATGCACAAAATATTTCGACAACCTAGATGGGAAGGAAACAGGCAGTGCAGATAGTCTTTTAGGCCCAGTTCAACATCGACAATTCACCTAAGAGGCAGTCCAAGCCCTAAGAAGAGAGGAGCCTAGTGCTCAATAGTACATGCAATGCAAACGCATGCGGTTGCTCCAATAGGCAGAACAGGATCTCTTCAGGGGTCTCTAGCAGTTCGGGAAGGTGGATGAGGCGATGCAGAACAAGTTCCCACTATTCAAGAAGGACCTCCACTTGAAGGCAGAGGCAGTTCGAGAGTTCAGGATGGAGTCGCTATTTTGCAATAGCAGTGGAAAGGAGAGGGGCCCCCAGGGGCCACTTGTACGTAAAAATGGACCCTTGTGCTAGGGGCCACCAGTTGGGGTATTGAGTACTCACCGGTCCCGGACGCGAGAGGACCCAAACTTCGGCAGGTCAGTCCACTTCGCTTGCAGGTTCAAATGCGGCAAAAAGGACGCCTTGGCAGCTTTTAGTTCCTGAGATACAGCGATGATTCCAAACAGGATAGTGGTGATTTCTCTCCTCTGGGTGGATGAATCGACCCAGTTTCACTGCAGCTCAGCGGCAAGAGGGTCACAAATGCAGTGAACTTGCAAAGGACGTTGCCGCAGCAGGGCAACACGTTAACCGCGTCTACTCCGGTCCTGGCGCACTCGTCTCACTTCAGACCTGGGAACGCCAAGTGTATGAAATTTGGTGTGAGGGTGCCGTGGACACAGAGCTAGCAGTATGCCAAGTTTCGAGGGCCTCCTCAAAATAGCGGCGGAGTCAGAGCAAAGCAACAGGTTAAAGCTGGTCAGTCCACTGGTTGGCTCAGGGACACTTCTGAGAAAGCTTACTTGCAGAGTTTGATGAAGGTGCCGAGAATAGTTGGTCCCACTATTCCAATGGGTCAAAGCGCCTTCGCAGACATTCTAGGACGACCAGATGCAGAGGGATCCCACGGGACGACAGCTGGCTCAGGGTGTCAAACCTTCCAGCAGGTCACCAGCGGGTCCTCGACTCGGCTTTGTGTTGCAGGATACTTTGATCCTATCCTTTGTTCAGTGAGAACTCAGGAGATCAACATGGTAGTGGTGTTTTCAGCCTCTTCTTATCCAAAGTTCCCTTTGCGCCAAAACAGAGAGGACCCAATGGGAGATCTGCTCACAAACACACACTCCATACGTGGACCAATCACAGACCACGGTGGTCCCAGTCATTCATGGCACTCCAGACTCTCTGGCACCCAGGATGAGTATTGGAACCAGACGTTGCAGCCCACATCCTGGAGTCACACACACAAGGCATGCAGAAGCCCGCGAAAGCTTTGGGATTCACGGGAAAGTGCATGACCAAATAAGGACTTATCCGGGTCGACTGGACCTGAGGAAGGTGAAGGGGCAAGATGGCCAAAGGACAGGACAAAGAACCTTGTGGCATGGCCATTTTGGACCTAAAAATGAGACACAGCTAGAGGTACAGGTGCTGATCACAAATAATCTGACCTGAAGGGGTCCAAACGCATCTAAATCGCAATAAATCAAGAAGGTTAAAAGACATCATTAAATTCAGCGGTCCACAATAGAAAAATTCACAGAACTTCACGGAAAAACATAGGAATACATAATAGGCAGTAAATGCTAACTAAAACAAATTCAAGAAAAAACAGTGTACACCTAGGACAACCTACCGTCTACTGAAATCCATTAGGATTAGTAAGTCCTTTTATAATGTCTCTGTTTTGAATCCAGAGAGCTGTCTCAACATGTTTCTGTTCACAAACATAGATAAGGAACATTCATCAGGAGAAAAACAGTTTCAACGAAAAACCTAGTTCTTATAGAGTCACTGACTTGATCTGGGTCAGTTTCATAGCACCTGTAGAATTAAAAGAATATAAAAACAAAGGTCAGCTAAAAAATAGCTATGTTACTTTGTAGAGTTCTATCTAAATGAACTAGAGGACCAAAAAAGGGGGGTTTACCTTAATCGGTGCTCGTGGGGGCTCGCAACTTCAATGGATCAGTTGGAGTAGGAAGGAAAATCTGTCCTACAATGTATAAAATACAAGAGAAGCATCTAAGTAAGCTTTTACCAAATAGCAAATCAGTGCTCACAACAGTGGAACTGAATAGGAGGACAAAAGCAGAGCAGGAAATCTTATTTTGATCTTTCACTGGTGCTGCACATGTGTGGCGCCGCATTGCTGACGAGTTTCGGAGAGACTTCCCATACCTGATACTCTCCACGACCTGCCATTTATTTATCCAGGTAGGTGAGTGTTTTTCTTTGGCACTCTGGGTAGTGACCAGTCTACTCTGCTGTTGTCCTCCTATTCAGTTCCAGTGTTGTGAGCACTGATTTTGCCATTTGGTAAAAGCTTACTTAGATGCTTACTTAGATGCTTTTCTTGTATTTTATACATTGTAGGACAGCTTTTCCTTCCTACTCCAACTGACCCATTGAAGTTGTGAGACCCCACGAGCACTGATTAAGGTAAACCCCCCTTTTGGGTCCTCTAGTTCATTAAGTTAGAACTCTACAAAGTAACATAGCTATTTTTTAGCTGACCTTTGTTTTTATATTCTTTTAATTCTGTAGGTGCTATGAAACTGACCCAGATCAAGTCTGTGACTCTATAAGAACTAGGTTTTTCGTTGAAACTATTTTTCTCCTGTTGAATGTTCGTTACCTATATTTGTGAACAGAAAAATGTTGAGACAGCTCTCTGGATTCAAAACAGAGACATTATAAAATGACTTACTAATCCTAATGGATTTCAGTACACAGTAGGTTGTCCGAGGTGTACACTGTTTTTTCTTGAATTTGTTTTAGCTAGCATTTACTGCCTATTACGTATTCCTATGTTTTTCCGTGAAGTTCTGTGAATTTTTCTATTGTGGACTGCTGAATTTAATTATGTCTTTTAAACTTCTTGATTTATTATTAAAATAGTTTTAAACTTTTTAGATGTGTTTGGTCCCCTTCTGGTCAGATTATTTGTGATCAGCACCTGTACCTCTAGATCTGTCTCTCATTTTTTATGTTGATATATATTCACGCGGATTTAGACAGAGTAGACCCTTCCAACTTTTAGTTGCACAGTAGTCTACCGGGTTTCCTCCCTGATACCAAGATGGCCATTTTGGAGCCAGGCCACCTATTCGTGCCAAACGCGGTTAACATGGCAGGAAATGGTTAAAAATAATGCAAAAAGATAGCTGCCACCAGTCCTGTCCATGACACATCTGCACAGTTCATAAAAAGTCCACCGAGAGTATCTAGGGCCTTTGGAAATGACTATAGACCCAAGTGTGCTGTATGGAAGATACATTGCACACTTGTTACATGTTGCACACAAGTTGCAACAGGAGGAAAGGACTAAGGGAAACAAAGTCTTCCAGTACTGACTGTCTTAAGGGCATGTCAGTTTCCCCATAAAAGGTGAGCGAAAGCCCAGTGGCATGCAGCTGAGGGCTGTGCTTCTCTGGCAAAGTCAGTCAATGATTTCTAAACAGCAGCAAAAAGTTTGGGGGTTGACACATGGAGGGAAAATTACATACAATTATGAAATCTTTCCTAACACTCGCCCCTCCCAGACTAAGGACAGGGGGAAACTAATCCACCCCTGGATGAGTTTCTTGTTCAGGTCAGTTAAACATTCTGGACAGCCCATCAGCATTGCTATGTTGGACACCTGGCCTATGCTCAATCGTGAAGTCAAAGCCTTGCAGACATATGGACCACCTAAGCAACTTTGGATTCTGTCCCTTTATGTTAATTAGCCACTTTAAGGCATTTTGGTAAGTTTGCACAGTGATGTGTGTCCCATAGAGGCAGGGCATCAGATTCCTTAGGGCCCACACAACAGAGAAACATTCTTTCTCTACAGTGGACCATCTGAGCTCTCTGTCCTTAAGCTGGCTAATAATGAAGCCAATAGGGTGTTCCTTACCCTTCTCATCTACTTGTGATAGCACAGCCCCTATCCCAGTGTCAGAGGCATCTGTCTGCACAATAAAATGTCTTTGGTAATCAGGGGCCCTGGGAACAGGGGCCTGGCACAAGGAGTCTTTTAAGCCATTGAAGGCCTTCTCACACTCTTCAGACAAAGTTACCTTCTTGGGTTTCTTTGGAGTGGTGAGAGCAGTCAGAGGGGCAGCTATGGTACCATAGTCTGCCATGAAATTTCTGCAGTACCCAGCGAGTCCCAAAAAGGCTCTCACTTGGGTCTGTGTAGTGGGGGTAGGCCAGTCTTGTACTGCTTGTACTTTACTGGGTAGAGGCTGTATCCTCCCTCCACCTACTTCATGCCCAAGGTAGACCACTGATCCTTGTCCAATTTGGCACTTATTGGCCTTTATGGTCAAGTGGGCCTTCTGAAGAGCCTGTAACACAATTCCAAGGTGTTTCACATGGTCTTCCCAGGTGGCACTGAAAACTGCTATACCATCCAGATATGCAAGACAGAATTCATCCAACCTATTCAACACATGATTCACAAGCCTCTGGACAGTAGCAGGGGCATTCTTCGAACCCAGAAGGCATTACCCTGAACTAGTAAAGACCCTCTGTTGTTGAGAAAGGAACAAGTTACTTACCTCTAACTGTTGTTCTCCAGCATGGGTCTGGCATGGATTCACATGCTCATGAATATTCCCCGTCGTCAGGCTGGGAATCCTCGGTAAAGAAAAAATCAGTATCAGTTTTGTTTCTGATCTGTCTTTCTTAGTAGTAACCAATCACTGATCTCTGGGTCATACTGCCCGCAGCCAATGACTGCCCTCTCCCTAAGCCCCGCCTCTGGTAGCCATCCTCAGATTTGGTAGCATGCCAAGTGGCAGTATGACCAAGTGAAGAGCCGCAGAGGGGTAGGTGGGAGGGTTCGCATGTGAATCCATGCCAGACCCATGCTGGAGAACAACAGTTACAGGTAAGTAACTTGTTTCTTCTCCAGCATGGGGTCTGGCATGGATTCACATGCTCATGAATAAAAGAATACATAGCAATATACACATGCACAACCACGGGAGGTGGCAACAGGCTCAACATTAAGCAATACAACAACTCAACATTAAGCATCTCTTACCTCCTCACCAGGCTCACCTTAAGCGAACAGGTAGCTCAGCACTGCTTGGCCGACCCTGGACTCCTCCCTGGAGTCCCGATTGACGCAGTAGAATCTTGTGAAGGTGTGCGTCAACCTCCATGGAGCAGCCCTACAGATGTCCAGCAGGGGCACACCAGACAGGAACGCCGTGGTAGCAGCGATCGCTCTGGTCGAATGGGCTCTCGGACGGCCGGGCAGCGGTCGGTTTGCCAACCGGTGACAATGTATGATGCAGCCGGAGAGCCATCTGGAAATGCAAGTCTTTGACAGAGCCTTCCCTTGATACACAGACCCAAAGTTCACAAACAGTTGTGACGTCTTCCGAAGACTCTTCGTGCGGTCCACGTAGAACTTCAGCGATCTAGCTACATCCAGCGAGTGCAAAGTCCTCTCGGCCGGCGTCGAAGGCGACGGGAAGAAAACTGGTAGCACCAAGGGCTCGTTGAGGTAGAAGTCCGACAGCACCTTGGGCATGAAGGAGGGGTGCGTCCTAAGCACTACCCTTGTATCATGAAAAGTCAAGTATGGAGGCTAGCAAGATAGGGCCTGAATCTCTCCCACTCGTCGTGCAGAGGTGATGGCCACAAGGAACTCTGTCTTCCACGACAGGAACTTCAAAGGCGCCGAATGCATAGGCTCGAATGGGGCTCCCATGAGCCTGGTCAGCACGACGGCGCAGGGGCCTTCACCGACGGGAATGATCGGAATAGTCCCTTCATAAATTCCTTTACCAGGCGATGAGACCACAAGGACGCCCGTCCCGCAGTCCTGGTATATCGGGAGATGGGAGCCAGATGTATTTTTATGGAGGTGTGAGCCAGTCCAGCTTTGGCCAGCGACAGTAAGTACGGCAGCACTTGAGGGGCCGTAATCTGCAGAGGGTTAATCTTCTGTGCACGGCACCAGACAGAGAACCTCTTCCATTTATGACCGTAACACTTGAGAGTTGAGGACGCCCTGGCATTTGCAAGAACCTCTCTGCAATCAGCCGGGATATCATACCCTCCAAACTCTAGTGCTGCAGGAGCCAGGCCTGCAAGTTCAGCGACTGTGGGTCGTGGTGTAGAATGGCGCCTCCTTCTCTGGAGAGAAGATCCGTGTCCGCCAGCAGCCTGACTGCCGGGGACGTTGACAAGTCCAGAAGGTCCGGGAACCAGACCTGCCTCGACCACACCGGTGCGACGAGGATCATCCTGCACCTGGACTTCTTGAGCTGGTTGATGAGGCGGAGCAGCAACGGCAATGGAGGGAACGCGTATAGAAACAGGCCGTCCCAAGGGAACGAGAAAGCATCGCCCATGCTCCTCGGCTGTAGGAACCTGCTGGCGAACCTCTGGCACTTAGAGTTTGTCGCCGTCGCGAACAGGTCGATCTGGGGTTTGCCCCATCGTTGGAAGAGTCGATCCACTTGATCCTGGCGCAGTTTCCACTCGTGGCACGAGCGCAGCTCCCTGCTGAGTGAGTCGGCGATGGTGTTTTTTTATACCTGCCAGGTGGAAGGGAACCAGAAACATCCCCTGGGCGACGGCCCAGTGCCACAGATCCTGGGCCTCCTTGGATAGGGCTGGGGATCTGGTGCCCCCCTGCTTCCGTGTGTAGAACATTGTGGTGGTGTTGTCGGTGAAGATCCTCACCACTTTGTCCTTGAGGGACGGGAGGAACGACTTGAGCGCCCAGAACACCAAGATGTTGATGTGAAGAGACCTCTCCTCCGGGAGCCAAAGGCCCCTTGCGTGGAGATCTCCGGTGTGGGCCCCCCAACCCTCCAGAGAGGCGTCCGTAGTCACTGTCTCCTGAAACGCCAGGGTTTGAAAGTCTGTGCCCGTCGTGAGGTGAGCCCGGGTGCCCCACCATAGGATCGCCCGTCGAGGGGGATCCTGTCCTCGAAGCAGCCCCCCGCCTGAAACCAGCGGGCGTCGAGGAACTCCTGTAGCGGACGCATCCGAAGTCTGCAAAGGGGTACAAGGTAGATGCATGAGGACATCATCCCGAGAAGGGCCTTGATGGACCTCACCCTGGCCACGTCTGTGGCTAACAGTCGCTGTACCTTGCCCAGGATGGTTTTGGTCCTCTCCTCTGAAGAGGAGGCCAATTGCTCCACTGTATCGAGCTTCACCCCCAAAAACAGTGCTACTTGCAACGGAACCAGGTGGGATTTGGGGTAGTTGATGGAGAACTCCAGCTCCGTGAGCAACCGGACGGTCCTCGCCGTATGATCGACGGCGAGTTCCCTTGACCTTGCCCGGATTAGCCAGTCGTCCAGGTAGGGGTAGACGTGGATCCCCTGCAGGCGCAGCCACGCCGCCACTGGTGCCAGGCACTTGGTGAAAACCCTGGGTGCCGACTTTAATCCGAACGGTAGGGCTCTGAATTGGTAGTGGCGTCCTTGAACCCCAAACCTGAGGAACTTCCTGTGCCTTTTTAGAATGGGGATGTGGAAGTAAGCATCCTCCAGGTCCAGCGACGATAGGAAGTCGCCTTCCTCCAGCTGTCCCAGTACGTGCTGGAGGGTGACCATCCTGAATTTCTGCGCCTTGATGTATTTGTTTAACCGACGCAGGTCTAGGATGGGGCGCCAACCGCCTGTCTTCTTTCTGACGAGGAAGTACCTTGAGTATACTCCAGAGCCCCGGAGCCTCCTGGGGATGAGCTCGATGGCACCTTTCTTGAGCATCGCCTTTACCTCCAACAGCAGTTGAGGGACGTGATTCTCCTTCCTGGCCACAGGAGGAATGCAAGGGCACTTCTTTAGGAATTCCAGCGAGTGCCCGTTGGCTAGGGTGTCCAACACCCAACGATCGGTGGAGATGGACTCCCACACCCTGACGAACTTCGTCAGTCGGCCTCCCACTGGGGTGCTTCGGTGGGGGCCTGACCACCCAGCCGGGTCAGTCTTGCTTGGAAGCGGCTTTGCCGCCTTGGCCTCCTTGGCAATGACGGCGGGAACCCCCTTACTTGCCGCGACCTCTGTAGGCCTCCTGGGAAGAGGAGCGGGCCGCCTGGCGGTAGGTGGAGGAGCAACCGCTGGATCCTTTGGAGGCACCCTGTCTGCCTCCAGAGCTCCGAAAGGGCCATCGCTGCTGAAGCACCCCAAGGGCCCGGGCCGTCTCCGAGTCGGTCTTGATGGCCTGTAGAGACTCATCCACCGCCTTACCAAAGAGGTTGTTGCCGTCGAACGGCATGTCCAACACTCTGGTCTGGACGTCCTGGCGAAAGTCTGTCGCCTTGAGCCATCCTCGTCGTCGGAGGCAAACTCCGTTGCCCAGTTGGCGAAATCCGGTATCGGCAATGTCCATTGCCACCGTAATGGCGTGATCCGACGCCACCTCGCCCTCATGCAGAATTTCTAGGGCCTCTGCCCTTTTGTCATCAGGCAGGAAATCTAGCAGGGGAGCTACCTTGAACCAGAGCTCCCTGTCGTAGCGGGCCACGATCGCTAAGGCAATGGCCGCCTTAATCGTCGTCGCCGCCGACAAGATGACTCGTCGTCCCATAGAGTCCAACTTCTTACCCTCGCTGTCCGGCAGGGAAGTGTAAGTTGAAGCCGCTGCGCCCGTTGCCTTCTTCTTAGCCGCTGCCGAGATGACCGAGTCCGGCGTGGGCTGGGCCCTGAGTCACAAGGGGGCGGCATCGGGGACTCGGTACTTCTTCTCGTACCTGTCCCTCTTGGCGGGTGTCGTGGTAGGGTTCTTGAGGACAGCAAGCCCCTCGTCCCAGATGTCGTCGAGTAAAGGCACCGCGAGGACAGTCTTCCTCTTAGCCTCTCGTCATTGGTACAGAAACCCCTCCTTTTTCTGTTCTTCAGGGCAGAGCTGGAAGAGCTCGGATTCCCTGGTTATCATGGCGTGGAAAGAGCCAACCTTGTCGGTTGGGGACGCCCACGGGGCGGGGGGGGTTGACGACGGGATGTCCGCTGTGTCATCGCTGCCGTCATCGTCTGTCCCCGTATCCGTCGCTGTATCCCCGGCGAGGGGGATGAGGGGTCCACCGGTCTCACAGGCACGAAGGGCGGAGCCGGGTGGACTCTCCTCCGCTTGTTCGGAGGGTTTCCCGACGGGCCTGGTTCTGGCTCCTCCGTCGGGGTGCGTGGTAATCTCGTCCTTATCTCGGTACATAAGGATTGGATTGCCAACAAAATGGCCGCCGAGCTATCCTGTGGCCCGGGCAATGGCTGCGACAGACGGGATGGCTGCTCCAGTGGGCCCTGTTGGCCGTCCTCGTCGCTATCTTCGATCACGCCAGCAGGGACCGTCCCCTGGGATCAAACCTTCTCTAACCGCAGGTTGAGGTTTATGAACATCTCGTTGAGGCCTATGGACCTTTCGTTGAGGCCTCTCTCGGTCTCCACCAGTTCCTCCTCTTCCGTGTCTGTAACGGCCACCGCCCCCCCCTCTTTTTCAGCCAGGGGCTTCACGGGGGTCTTAGCGATGGGCTGGAAAGAGGATTCCCTCCGCGGCAGCAGGGATACTCTGGGCCCAGAGGCCGTTTCCATTGGCGTAGTCTCAGCCGGCTCTGCCAGGGTCGCAGAGGCCACTTCGGTAGAGGCCTTAGCCGGGTGGATCAAGGTCCTCACCACCTTAGGTGCGTCCTGGGCCTTCGCCTTGGGGGGAGGGTCAACGCCTCGCTCCCCCTTCGAGATTGACCGGGTCCTCTCCAGCGGCCTACCCGGGTTCTCGGACTTCCTCTTCCCCGACCCAGAGCGCTGGCTCGTGGTCGAACGTGCCGGGGAAGTAGCGCCCTGCTTGGCAACAGAAGAGCCACACCTTTCGGCGCTCCCGGAGCCTGCTGACTCGCGGTGCTTGGCCTTCTGTTGGGCCCCCGTCGCCGGGGCGCCCTCAAAGGACTTAGAAGCCCGCTCATACTTCTTCTTCGCCTTCTCACTTGCTGTACCTCGATGATCTTGTTTGGTCCGTTCCGAAAGGTTCTTGCAGAACGCACAGTCCTTCTCCACGTGCGTCTTGTCCCCATGGAGGCAGTAGAGACATTGCGAATGCTAGTCCTCCTTGAAAACGTTATATAATCCGCATCCAGGGCAGTTCCTGAACAGCTTGGATCCGGGCGTCGAGCTCCCTTTGTCCTGGGCCATGTCCTTGAGGTAGGCCGCAGATCTTCCGGAATCCTCCAAGAAGTGTAAACTCGACGCAAACTTCACCCTTGAGGGGCGTAGAAGAATTCCGAAACGGGTCCCCGTTATCGGAAGTAGAAACGGTGGAGCTTGAGGCTCGATTAAACCGAAAAAATGAGAAATCTCCTGAAAAAAAAAAAAGAAAAAACGCAGTAAAAATATCGAGAGCTAAACAAGAGGACTCCCAACACTTGAGCGTGCAGTAAAAATCTGAGGATGGGTGCCAGAGGCGGGGCTTAGGGAGAGGGCAGTCATTGGCTGGGGGCAGTATGACCCAGAGATCAGTGATTGGTTACTACTAAGAAAGATAGATCAGAAACTAAACTGATACTGATTTTTTCTTTACCGAGGATTCCCAGCCTGACATGGAATATTCATGAGCATGTGAATCCATGCCAGACCCCATGCTGGAGAAGCTGTCTTCTCCTTGGCATGTTCTGCAAGGGCTATTTGCCAATAGCCTGCAGTGAGGTTAAACGTGCTCAGGTACTTGGAGGCACCCAAAGTATCCATCGGCTCATCTGTTCTAGGCATCTGCCTTGGTGACAGCATTCAGAGCCCTGTAATCCATGCATAACCTCAATTCAGAAGTACCTGCCCTTGGAAACAAAACCACTGGGCTGGACCCCAAAATCCAAAATTTTGTTGACCTTCTTAATTTAAGGCCTTACTTTGTCCGACATTCTGTATCCCCTACTTTTGGTAGGTACACTGTCTCCTTGAAAACAAGGGGGAAAATTGCCTAAGCAGACTTTTCACCTCAGCCTGTTGATCAGAAGTCAGGTGAGGGGCCACTTGGACATCCTAAATGGAGCGGTCTGAAGGACTACTTTGGAACAGGTCAGGGAGAGGTTCTGACTCCTCTTCCTCAACATCTGAAGGCAGCAGCAGTGCAGCGATTTCAACTCTTGGGGTGAAAGCCTTCAGTCTATTTACATGGAACACTTTTGGAGCCTGACCAGCCCTTCCAAGGTCCACTAAATAGTTGACCTCACCCAGTGACTCCACCACTATGTAAGGGCCTGGCCATTTGTCCTGCAAAGCTCTAGGCCTTATAGGATTAATTATCGGGACTTGCTGACCAGGTGTGAAATTGATGAGGGAAGCCTTCTGGTCATACCAATGCTTCACCAGAGCTTGCCCTGCCATCAATTTTTCACTAGCCAGACCCATCAGGAGTACCATCCTTTTTCTGAGTCCTAGCACATAGTCTACTATGTTGGTAGTAATGGGGGGAGTGGGCATCTCCCATCCCTCCTTGACTATGGCTAAGGGTCCCCTTACAGGGTGACCAAACAGAAGTTCGAAGGGGCTGAAGCCAACACCTTCTTGTGGTACTTCTTTGTAGGCAAACAGTAAGCATGGTAACAGAAGATCAAATTTTCTTCTTTGAGGTTCTTCCAGAGCCCCAATCGTGCTTTTCAAGGTCCTGCTAAACCTCTCAACCAGACCATTGGCCAATGGGTGGTAGGCGGATGAAAACTTGTAGGTGACAACACATTCCTTCCACATGGCCTGCATATACTTGGACATAAAGTTGCTGCCTCTGTCAGACACACTTCTTTAGGGAAGCCAACCCTAGTAAATATGCCAAGCAAAGCTTTTGCAACTGACAGTTTTCAATGGGATGGCCTCAGGATACCTGGTGGCATGGGCGACCAGCACCAGGATAAACCAATTGCCGGAGGATGTTTGGGGATCAAGGGGACCAACAATGTCGATCCCTACCCTCTCAAATGGTACCCCCACCACTGGGAGTGGTACCAATGGAGCTTGGATTGTTGAGCCACTGTTACTAGATAACTGGCAGGAGGCACAACTCCTGCAATGACTTTCTACTTGCACCCCCATCTTGGGCTAGTAGAAGTGCATGGATAACCTTTGCTTGGTTCTCTTGATTCCAAGGTGACCAGCAAGGGGGACTTCATGCGCCAGCTGCAGGAGGAAGGGTCTTACAGCAAGGGGAACCACCAACCTCATATGGTCTCCTTCAGTAGACTCTGTAGTCTCACTATACAGGGGCCCACCTTCTCAATAAATCATGTGCTTCCCAGGAGGTTCACCCTCAAGCTGGTAGCAGGCCTGTCTCCTTAGGCCTTCCAGAGATGGGCACTCACGTTGGCCCTTACTAAATTCTTCCCTGTCAGGACCACCTTCTACTAACAAATCATTTAGTTCAGGATGGTCATGTGGGTCAATTACTTCAGGTATCACCACCTCCTTGTCAGGTCCTGGTGATTGACCAACTACCTCCACCTCAGCGGTAGGTGAGTTAGGGGGACTGTTTTCTTTCCCTCTTGTGGATTTTCTTACTCCTTTAGCCTTGGGTTCCCCCTTTGGCTGGGGCCTTGCATTGGTCTTGGCCAGTGCTGCCCTTGTTTGAGACCTTGTGCAGGGTCTTTCAGCTGTATCTCCCACAAGTCTTAAAGCTCTGAGATCATTTCCCAGCAAGACCTTTCCTGGGACACTCCTCTGTATGCTCACTGGAATTCTGACTGCTGTACCATTGATAGTAAGAGTTACAGGTATTACGCGGAACATGAGAGGTGGGCCATCAGACAACTTGGTGGGTACCAGGGGAGCTCTGGCAACTTCCTCTGGGTCTACCAAGGTAGAATCCACTACAGTTCGACTACACCCACTATCCCTAAGAGATGGAGTATCTACTTCATTGATCGGCACACTGTCTTTAAAGTAGTGCTTGGTAGTATCTGGAATCCTAGCATAAGCCTCTGTGACTTTAGGCTCCCAGGAACCCAGGGAAACTAAAACTACCTCAGCTTCTATCCCACTGGGGAAGGAGTCAGAGGAGAATAATGCCCCTGTAATCTCTTCTTCCTCATAGGAGAAGGCCAGATTAGCAGAGTGGACCCCCAAGGTTTTGTAACGCTCACCTGACTCCCACGGAGGCACTGGTCTAGTCTGGGTTACTGTGGCCTCTTCGAGCGTGATGCGCAGAAATCGGAACACCGACTGAACAGGACCCTCAAATCTTGCTCGTCTGGCCCGTAGGAATATCCTTCTGCAGATGAGAAAGGGGATTAACAGTCTGCAGAATAGTGTGCTTGCTCCCCCCTTCCCCCCTTCGTTCTTCTCCAACTTCCTCCGAAATCCCCGGTTGAAGCTCACCTTATGGTTTGAAAGGATGAACTCTCCATCCTGCTTCTGGTGCAGGGGCGCGTGTTTGTCCAGTTACTTCATTGGTTTTCAGAATGGCGCTGGAAAAATCCACTTGACTTTTCCGAGCTGTACGCCGTAAGTATGAAGATTACAAAAGTTCAAGTGTAGAGCCTCCTTTTCTGTTGCCTTCCTAACCTGTGATCTGTCCTTTATTTCAGGTGCAGAATGAAGGCGATGCGTTGAGGGATTGAATTGACGATGGTAAACTCAGGTGAGTTAGCGATGGGGGCGATCCCTCTTAAAGTCTTTATATTCCTCCAGTAATGTCTTTTGTCCTTTCCCCATAGGGGTCGGGGTGTGGTACCTGCCAACGAAGCGGCGCTGACCCGAAATGGGGAATGGTCCACCAACAGAAGACCGGTAAGTGTTATGGGGGAAAATTAGGCTTTCCTCATATGTTCCTTCTGCTCACCTTTTGTCTCTTCTTCTCTCCCCTAGGCGCAGAGATGTGGCGACTGGTGCAGACAGTCGCGGTAGAGCCAGAAGAACTCCCGAGGACAGGTGAGTGAAGCGCGGCGCTGCAGCGAGCAACGCGGTGCTTTTAAATGAAAGTCTTTTCTCAGGAACGCTGGCGTGAAGGTTCCGGATGCAGGTAAGAAGTTTGATAAAATTCTTGGTTTTCACCTTTCTCTTCTCTTCTTTCCTTACAGGTGTTCCAGGATCGAGGCGGGCGTGGCTGGAGACCAGATGCAGGAGCAGTCACGGTGAGCGTTCAGCTGCTTGGATGCAGAACAACGCGAAGCGTGAGCTACTGTCTGGGCGTGACTTAAATAGCCCCCAAAGTAGTTCCAGGTAAGTATCCTTCCCTGGCCACGCCCGAGTGGCAAAATAGTCCCAATGAAAAAATAGTCCCTTTCAGGTCACTGGGAGGCCTGAATCTTGCAGCATGGTCTGCATCAGTTAAGTGCACAAAACACCTTCCTTTATGAGCCTGGCGCCTATGGCGCCAGGACTGATGTCCAATATAAGCCTGGCGCCAACGGCGCCAGGACAGAGTCCAAAGAGCCCCTATAAGGGGCCGCTGGGCTTTTACCCGGGGGCATGATGCCTGCTCCCGGGGGTGCTGGGCCTGGCCTGGTGCTCCGGGGGTAGGCATCATACAGGTTTTGACCTTACATCTGGGATCCACCTTCACATGGTCAGTTGCTCCACAAGCAAAACAAGATCCACTGGGTCTGTTTACATAGGGATGCTTACTATAACCAGACTTGTTTTGGAGGCTGACTTCCACTACCCTGTGAGTTCTCTTGTGTCTTACCCTTATTTTTCCTTTTGTGGCCCTTCTTGGAGGCCCCACCCTCCTTATCTTTGGGCCCTTTTCCCCCTCTTCCTGCTTACCAGGAGAGTCTTGTCCTTATGGGACACTATGTGACACCCACAAATCTGCTGCTATGGCAAGTTTCTTAGGATCTATCTCCTTTGAATCTGCCAACTGCTGCTTAAGCTCAGGGGAAGAAGATGCAAACATATGTTCAAGCATAACAAGACATATCTTACCTTCATAGGTAGAGACCTTATAACCTTCAACCCAGCCAGTCAAGTTTTTTAAGGATTCAGTTACATCAGATACCCAAGTACTACCTTATTTCTTTTTGCACTCTCTGAATCTTTTTAAGTATTGGGCAGGAGTCTTTCCAAACTTTAAAATGAGAGTTTGCTTCAGCATTGCAAAATCTGCTCTCTCAGCTTTTACATTTCCATAATGGCACTGCAGCCAGAATGGGGCAGTCTGCTAAGTAACCAGGCAATTTTATCAGCATTGCTAACTTGTTGAACTTCACATGCATACTCAAATGTATTCAGCCAGTTCATAATGTCATTTTGTTCCTCATACACACCGAGCAGATCCTTAGGAAACCTTGGACGAGAGGAGGCCCCAGACCCATGTCCAAGACCCTTGGATCCATTGGCAACCTGAAGCTTGGCCAGTTCCAAATGGTGATCCCGGTCTTTCTGTTTTTCAGCCTGCTCTATCTTCAGTTTGGCCATGTTAAATTCAAGCTCCTTCTGCCTAAACAGCAGTTCGTGTTTCTTGAATTCAAGTAGGGCCTCACCTTCAGCACTGGCAGAGGAAACATTAGACAGTACATTCTCCAAATCCTCATGGTCTCTATGAATCAGTGCAGCGGCAGAACTTCCAGTTCTGCCAGTGAGAGGAGCCCCACCTCCTTCTGCACTGTCATCAGAAGCTATGGCACAAAGCTGAGCTTCTTGCCAGTCTATGACTCTTGGGATCATTTCCATTTTTGTGCCTTGAGCAGAGATACCTCTGTCAGCACACATCTTTCGCAATGTTTCAGATTTAGAAGCATTTAAAGTTAACAACATACTTGTTTCCATATTATTAGATAGGACTATGGCCTTTTTCATTATACTACAACAATTCGCTATGTGTCCTGGTAGGAATAACTCGAAATGCTTTCACTAGTTTGCAACACTGGATACCTTTAGTCCTATCCCACCGCTGTACACCAATTTGTTAAGGTGGATTTCTGGACTCTGACCTGGAAGGGCAGAGGTTCAGAAGGCCAGCCTAGTTTCTTGGTAACCTCTGGACAAGCCAGACCAATCAGGGTAGCTATGGCAGGCGGTCAAGACAGTCTCAGGAAGGGTGGGGGTGACTGAAGGGCCTCAATGAGCACACAGAGCAAGGACACTTACAAATTACTCCAGGCAGGTGTTATATCAAAAATATAGACACATTTATTAAAAGGCCTTTGTAACATATACCATAGCAAAAGAATCACAGTAACCCGAAGCAAAACCAACAGAACACTATCAATACAATGTATATACAAGACCATTGGGGTCTATAGGGTTAAATGCACAACATTTGTCGACAACCTAGATGGGAAGGAAACAGGCAGTGCAGATAGTCTTTTAGGCCCAGTTCAATATCGACAATTCACCTAACTAAGAGGCAGTCCAAGCCTAAGAAGAGAAGAGCCTTGTGCTCAATAGTACATGCAATGCAAACGCACGCGGTTGCTCCAATGGGCACAGCAGGGTCTCTTCAGGGGTCTCTAGCAGCTTGGGAAGGTGGATGAGGCGATGCAGAACAAGTTCCCACTATTCAAGAAGGACCTCCACTTGAAGGCAGAAGCAGTTTGGGATGGAGTCGCTATTTCGCAATAGCAGTGGAAAGGAGAGGGGCCCCCAGGGGCCACTTGTGCATAAAAATGGGCCCTTGCACCAGGAGCCACAGGTTGAGGTATTGAGTACTCACCGGTCCCCGACGCAAGCGGACCCAAACTTCGGCAGCAGGTCAGTCCACTTCGATGCAGGCTCAAATGCGGCAAAAAGGACGTCTCGGCACCTTTTAGTTCCTGAGATACAGCGATGATTCCCAAACGGGACAGTGGCGATTTCTCCGCTCCGGGTGGATGAATCGACCCAGTTTCACTGCAGCAGGCTTCAGGGGCAAGAGGGTCACAAATGCAGCAGACTTGCAAAGGACGTTGCCGAAGCAGGGCAACATGGTAACCACGTCTACTCCGGTCCTGGCGCACTCGTCTCACTTCAGACCTGGGAACGCCAAGTGTACGAAATTCGGTGTGAGCTAGCAGTATACCAGTATACCAAGTTTCAAGGGCCTCTTCGGAACGGCGGCGGAGACAGAGCAAAGCAATTGGGTAAGCTGGTCAGTCCACTGGTTCGCCCAGGGACACTTCCGAGAAAGCTTACTTGCAGAGTTTGATGAAGGTGCCGAGAATAGTTGGTCCCACTATTCTAATGGGTCAAAGCGTCTTCGCAGACCTTCTAGGACGACCAGATGCAGAGGGGTTCCACGGGACAACAGCAGGCTCAGGGTGCCAAACCTTCCAGCGGGTCACCAGCGGTTCCTCGACTCGGCTTCGTGTTGCAGGATACTTGGGTCCTATCATTTGTTCAGTGAGAAATCATGACATCGACATGGTAGTGGTGTTTTCAGCCTCCTCTTATCCAAAGTTCCCTTCGCGCCAAAACGGAGAGGACCCAATGGGAGATCTGCTCACAAACATACACTCCATACATGGACCAATCACGGACCACGGTGGTCCCAGTCATTCATGGCACTCCAGATTCGGTGGCACTCAGGATGTGTATTGGAACCAGACGTTCCAGTCCACATCCTGGAGGCACATACATAAGGCATACAGAAGCCCGCAAAAGCTTTGGGATTCGTGGGAAAGTGCATGACCAAATAAGGACTGTCCCGGTTCGACTCGACCTGGGGTAGGTGAAGGGGCAAGATGGCCAAAGAACCTCGTGGCATGGCCATTTTGGAGCCAGGCCACCTATTCGTGCCAAACGCGGTTAACATGACAGGAAAGGGTTAAAAATAATGCGCGAAGATAGCTCCCACCGGTCCTGACCATGACACATCTGCACAGTTCATAAAAAGTCCAGCTCTCTACTCTAGGGCCTTTGGAAATGAATATAGACCCATGGGTGCTGTATGGTAAGATACATTGCACACTTGTTACATGTCGCACAAAAGTTGCAACAGGAGGAAGGGACTAAGGGAAACAAAGTCTCCCAGTACTGACTGTCTTAACGGCATGTCAGTTTCCCCATAAAAGATGAGCGAAAGCCCAGAGGAGTGCAGCTGAGGGCTGTGCTTCTCTGGCAATGTCAGTCAACAATGTCTAAACAGCAACAAAAAGTTTGGGGGTTGACACTGAGGGAAAATTACATACAAGTATGAAATCTTTCCTAACATTGAGTATACTGCTTTATTTTGTATTGTCCAGTTTCTTTCAAGAGGGAAGACGGGGCAGGCACACACGATTTTATGCAGATACAATCCACTCAAGGACGATTACTAGAGAAGCAATGTTTGTCTTCTGAGGCTTATGAATCTGCTTAGATTCACATGCTTTGTATAGACAAGCAAGCATTACCAGAAGGAGGCGGGTGAGCTGAGGGTCCATTAGCAAATGTTTCAAGACAGCGTGCCCAATCTGTGAATCAGCTGTTGCCTGTGCATCAACACAATAATGTTTTATGAATGTGTGGAATAAACTCTATATTGCTGCTTTACAAATGTATTACAATGGTACATTTGCGATAAACGCCTGTGTTGCACGTATGCTGCGAGTGGAACGAGACCTTGGGATGAGTGGGAGTGTCTTATGAGCCAAAGTGTGGCACATCTGTATTCAAGTAACCATTCATCTTGCAACAGTGGCTTTAGTGACTTTCTCCCTTTCTATTTGCTGCAAAGGAGACAAACAAAAGTCTTATTTCATGCATTTCTTTGGTCCTGGTGAGGTAGATCCCTTCAGGTCTTTAATAGCCAATGTCTGAAGTGCCTTTTCACTCCTACGTTGTGGGTTAGGAAAGAATGGGGGGTAATTTGATAAGGCTCATTAACATGGAATTTTGAAATGTATCTGGTGAAAAATGCGGGTGTGTACTTAAAATCACTTTATGTTTATGAATAGTATAAAAGGTTCTGTGACAGAGGGCTTGGAATTCACTTATCCTCCTAATGGATGTGACATCTATAAGGAATGAGAATTTGCAAGCGAGTTCCCTTAACTGTGCTTTTTGCATTGGTTCAAAGGGTGCCCTCATGAGAACTTTTACCACTGTATTGGACACCAGATGACCCTGCTACCACTTACTATAGTAGCAGTGTCTAGTGTTGTGTTTTCTAGCCTCTCGCAAGATAGCTATGCATCACAGAGGCAAATTGCCAAACTCTGGCCTCAGGAGCCATTCTGCCAAGTTTGTTGTGTGCGAGCTTGGGTGTGTTACCTCAGACTATTGCTGGGTCAGTAAGTTGCATTTTGTATGTAGCTTAATTGGTAGTTGGGCGCCATCTTCATGAGGTGAGAATACAACATTGGTCTTGCCCACAGTAGTGCAAATTAATATGGAATAGTTTGTGAACTATATTGAGGATTAGCGGTGGGGGATGGAGCAGGGAGTGAAGCATAAACAAATGTCCCTGACAAATGTATACATAATGCGATCCATAGTGACCCCTTCTGCAGGTACATGCATGCAAAGGTCGGGCATTTAGCATTCTGGGCAGTTTTAAATAGAACCACTAAAGGCTGACCCCAAAGTGCACAAAGGAGATTGAGTCCATTTGCGTTTATTCGCCCACTTATGATCTTGATCACGCACTCTGCTTATGTTGTTTACCAGGAGGTTGTTGTTAGGGAGAATTCTCTGTAAAGGCTGATTTCCCAAACCGAGTGAGTCCCCCAGTAGCTTTGCTGGATTTTTGGGGTTTATTTTTTCTCCTGCTAAGAGTGAGACTCCCACTCTTAGACATGATTTGAGGTGTTCCTTTGTCTTTCCATGTGTTTTATGGGCTATGGGGTCTTTTACTCCATAGGGTCTCATGTGTTTTTGATGTGGGTTACACAGCACCCTCCGTGCCGTAACCCAGGGGTGTCGTAGCGACCCCCCCCAACATAGACTTCATACCCTGGGACTGACTACTGTCTCACAGGGCATGTAAAGTCACCATTGGCTTTACTAGTCCCAAATTATGAACAGAAACCAGTACAAACCATCATATTGTGGACGTACTGGTCGGGGCAATTCGATTGCCCTGGGGTCTGTTGTTCGAGGGGGCACGTCTCCGTCCCCCCTGATCGAGTTTTGGCTGGTGGCAGTGGATACTACTTTTTATAATTCGACCGCGAATATATCTCTATGGGATTTTCCCGTTGTTCGAGGCTACCAACTTTAATTATTTAATTCTTATAGCCTCGAACATACCGCCAGTTTATTTAATATTAATTCACCGGTTGGTATTTTTTGCCAGAACTCGATTCTAAAATGGCGTTTGTGTTCTCTTCTGTAACTCCAACCCAAGTCGAGCCCTTTGTTCCACCTTTTGGCGGGCATTTCCACAGAAGCCTCCAAAAGTGGTGCCACTCTGTCTGGGTACCACAAGGGGTGTGGGAGGGGGTTTAGGCACCCTGGACTGAGTTACCTTGGTAACTCAAGTCGCACTCTTGTGTGATTGGCCCAAGTGGTGAGCCGGCCGGCTCACCACTTAGCATGTTTGATTGACAGCTAGGCTGAGTGAATGGGGGTGTGCTGCATAAAAGCAGGGCTTTGGGGACTGGAACTTCAGAAGTCGCCACAGGACCTAAGAATCCGAGGAGGGAGAAGCTGAGCCGACCTGCAACGACGACACCACCGGTGGAGCCCTGCTGAACCGCCTCACCACTTTTCCCGACGACAGAGGAGATCTCCAGTCCGGAGAGTCTTCTTCCTTTGACTGGTGGGGATAACCAGTTTTGCCTTCTTTTCACCTTCCTGGAGCACCTCGTGTCCGCCTTGCCCGTGCCAAGCACCCCGGCAACCGGAACACCACGGTTTACCACTACCGCGAAGAGAAGGGTAGCACCTTTTAACCGGAGAACTCTGCGGCAGGTTTCTTCCCTGGCAGTGCAACGACCTTCATCTTTCCTCCACGGCGAGACCTCTTCTTCCTCTGGACGAAACGCCGACTTGCACCTGCTGCCAGGAACAACTGCCCACGCTGGAGCTTCCTTCACACTTAAGGTACTGTGTTCCACCTGGCTTCCCTTGCGACAGATCGTTCGGGTTGACAGTAAAGACTCGACTTTCTAACCTGGGCTAGCCTGGGACAACCTAGCTAACTTTTCCTGACTTTGATTTCATCCTTTTTGTGCGAACTATCTACAAGACTCTTTGGGCATAACCCCACTGTGTGAACCTGGACCCCTTCTGCTTGCTCTCTCCAAGAGTGGGCCTTGCAATTGACTTCCTTGCTCTCCAGTAGAACTCTGCCTGTCCTGCCTTACTTTGGTTCTTTGTAAAAGTATTGAAACTTGTGTGCTTCCTTAACTCTGCCTTTTTCCCTCCCTTTTGTTACAACTTATTAGAGTGTCATCTTATGTTAAGCGCTCACCTCCATCTGAAAATAAGTTGTGTTTCTCACTAAGACTTGTCTAATAAGTGAATAGGGTTGTATATATATGATAGTGACTGTGTGCTGAATTTACTTACCTCGTTTTTGCTAGTGTAAATCACAAGTGTGTTTTTAAATAAATAATTATATACTTTTACATCAAAGCTCTGGTCAGTGTTTGTTTGTGCTACTTTGTCTCTGTACCTATTGTGTATACTCTGCATACTGCCTAACTCTTCTTGAGGGAAGTCTGACTGCTCAGCCACAGCTACCAAGTAAATCTGTGTGGTACAGACTGCTACCAAGTGGGTTTACTGCCAAACACCTGTAGTCTTAAATCTTTTGTAGTGCTCCCTAAGCGAACTGCACAGGTTTCTGCCTAACAGTTGTGATCTCATGGTATGGGTTGTGCTTGAACGAAGACGTGTCTCCAGGCGCACCAGTACCAAATCTATTGTACAAGGAGCGACAGGGGTCTCGAGAGCCTTCAGCCTTGTTGGTTTATGTAGTACACAGCTGTAGTTTTGTCTGTTTTCGGTAGCACACAGCTTTTTGGCAATAGTGCTTGTAAGGAGTATAGGGCCATTTTGATAGGGCCATTTTGATAGCCAGAGGTTAACAAGTACATATATTGTTCTTCCTGTTGTGTCCATGCCCCCTGTTTTAAGATCTCTTGAAAATGGGTGCCTCAACCTAGCCGAGAGGCCACTGTGGTAATTGTTATTTGAACTGTTGAACGGTCTACCCTTTAGCATGTTTGCCTCTGTCCAACAGTTGCAGTTGGTTTACCACCTTTTGTGACACTACTACCATGCGCTTGACACCTGTAACCATTGATCCGAGAGCCGCTGTTGTAGAGGGCCTATATTTAGGTGTGCGTTAGGAACAACGTAAATACATGAAGCCATCATTCTTATTAACTTCTTGACTTTTCGGAACGCTATCTGAATACTGACCTGGTAACGGAGAACCTGGGTTAAGAATGCTTGCATTCCCTCTGGTGAGGCATAAGCTAGTGTAGAGGAGGAGCCAAGTACCCCCACTCCAACTGCCACGCCTACATTACCTGAAAAGTATGAAGCAAAGTATGTGACGTATACTGAACAGTTAAACCAGCAAAGAGAAGAGCGTGGATTCTGTGCAGTACCCATAAGAATACCTATAGCTAGGAGAACTTGGGAGGTAAAGTACCCATTGAGGAAACCATACCTGCATACAAGACAATATGATGGCAATTTGAACGAGATTCCTGAAGAAGCAGAGAAACTAAATGGCAAAGATGAATGGTGACGTCATACAAAGTTGAATCGACACCCATATAGAAAGATAACCAGACCAGAGAGGCAGATGATTTATAAAACACAAAAGTACCAAGGATAAGTGACATCTTGGGATCAAGATGAAGAAACGTATGCCACAAACTTTATGAAAATACTTAGTTAGTTTAAACATGTACAAATGCAAGAAAACGCAAGCAGAAAGGCAATCATGAAACTAGCCACATGCTTTTGAATAGACAGCGGAAAGCGCCAACATATACATATATAGAAACATATGGACAAGTAAAGGATGGAGGTTTCCACTTCGCATATAAGCAGTACTGAACAAAGCAAGAAGGCCTCATTTCAGTGTTGCAGTTAAGAACAGCAATTGAATTAAACAGAATAAAAAGTTCAGCTAAGGAGTTATCGAACTGGAATTGGCTGACATTGGATACAATTAACGTGAATGAACAGAAGCTCCTGTTCAGAGAGGTCAAGCAAAAACAAAAGACGTCAGAGGACTATTGAAGAATAAAATCAAATACACGAAAAGGCATAATTGCATGGTGTCCAGTCAGGTGATAGAAGGAAGTTGGACGAACGAGATGATCACACCTGTGCACGGAGGCCGGCTGGTTCCAATACTCCTTAAAAATTCTCAGAGAACAGTACAAACTCAAGGCCAACTTCAAAGCACTAATTGACACACAAAAAGCACCCCGTAGAAGTGGATAGAATAGACAACTCCTTGCAAGGGACCCCTATTTTCAGATAGAAACCCCTCCCACATATACGAGAAGCGGATCGAAAAGTGGTTCGAAGAGGTAGTAACGAAGGCAGTGACCCCGAGGGTCCGAAGAAGAAGAAAATGCGAACAGTGAGTAAATAGACCTAAGAGTGTGGCAAAGGGATGCATGTATAGTAAATAACAGATTAACGGAGGGAGGTTGGATAAAATATAACGCAAGAGTAAAAGTGTAATATATATGTATATGGGAAACGAGGTAATGACTTGAGTGTGGCCCAGCAACATATAAAGAAGAATAGTCCTGAGTGAGGTCACGATAAGAGAATACACCCTGTTCCTAGACTTTAAAGAGTACCAGCAGAAACCCTTATCTAGAGTCCCATAAAGTGGATGATGTAGGAGACGGGATCGATTAAAGACGATCCAGAAAGAGATAGGTTTAAGTTCCAGTCGGAGCAATCTTAGAGGGCAAGACGAGTCTTAAGAAGAAGATCGTGAATAGTACATGCGGCCGGTCAAGTTTGTCTGTTTGTTCTATGTCATTGAAAGGTGTGATGACGTCAGAGTTGAAAGAAAACATTTTATGTAATAAAGAAGTGTGAAGTTGAGACATGAAAATGTGTTGTTTTAAAATTAAACTTTGATGGTTGTTTTTTAGCAAGATTAAAGTAAAAAATTGTGTTTTCACGGGATTGGAGCTTGCGACCGTTAGTGCTCGCTCATAAGTGTATTTTGATTGAGACGTAATTTGGAAACTGTAACTAAAGCATAAGCGAGTGGTAGCAAAGAGAAAAGTGAAGGTTAGAAATGGAAAAGTTACCCCATTAGTGCATCTTTGGTAAACAGCTACCGAAGCACGTGCTTAAACTTAAAACAATACAATGCAGAGTGGGTTAAAGGAACCACAGATAAAATGTTTATGCCATGGCCACAAGGCGGATCATTATCGAAGGCAGTTCTGCAGCATATGACAACATATTTGCATGCAGCATACACAGGAAAAAAGTTAGAAAAGCGCCTAGCGAGTCTAGAGCTTTGGAAAATGTATGAACAGGAAAAGGAGGAGGAGCCTCCTTTAGATTGGTTATTCAACATATGCAAAGAGGGGGCTGAAGAGCCTTCTGCTCCGCCCTCCGCATCTGAAATAAAAGACGAAACTAAGAATGACAAAGGGTTATACCCATTGAGGGAACTTAAAGCAGCGACGGGATAAAGCAATCCGTCATATGAGTTACCTACACAAAGTAGTGACGAGGGCCCAGAGAAAAATACTTAGAAAGATACACCCTCCAAAGACCCGAGAGACAAGGAGAGGCGCAATAAGGGGAGAAGTGATCGAGCAAGTACATCTCCAGACATAAGAAGAGAAATAAAGAGATGGAAAGGAGATAAGGATAAAACTGATGAGATAGCGCTCTTACAGAACGAATGGATGGGAGGCCAGATTTTACTTACTCAATGATAAATGAATGGAAGATGTAAGTCAAAGGGGAGATCAAGACGAACAAGACAGAAAAGACAAAGAAAGGGAGGACCGATTGAAAGATGAGGGAGCAAAAAGAAAAGATAGACAAAGATGAGAACAGTTATATCAAGATGAGCAAGCTTAAAAACAGGAGAGAGCAGAAGAGCAAAGAAAACGTGACAATAGCCAAAGAAAAGCCGATGAAAAGGAAAGACTAGGAAGAAAAAGAATAGCAGATGATGAACAGGAAAGGATAAGAGAAAAGAATACAGAGGCGAAGGGATGAGGAGATACGATGGGCATATGAACAAAGGGATATGAAAAAGAAAGAGGAAGAGAGCAAGAGAGGAAGCGCGAAAACGCAGAGAAGTCGATAACGACATGGAACGTAAAAGAAGACAGAGAGCACGCAATCTTGAGTATTTGGAAAGGGAAGTAAGAAATCCCAATCCACATGAAGCATGGGAAGACAGAGGAATGTTTTCCTGAATCGGAGTCATTACCAAGTACGTCTAGAAGACGAGTTTGACTCGCTGAGTATTGGGGAAACGATCGACAAAGTATACCACGAAATGCAAGCCCAGAAAAAATAACAAGGGAAGGGAAAAAATGATCGTCTCGAGAGCACTCGGTTGTATGACACAGAGGAAGCCTCCTGTAGTGCGAGACACAAGGAGCTGTCTTTAGACAGACTAACATTAAATAGAGATGATGATGAGAGAAGTCGCACAAGTTGGGCACAAGAAGTATCAAGACGAAGAAAGACAGAGATAATTTAAAGTGCAAACTCCTGAGTTTAACTTCTGGCGCTGGAAAATAGATACATGAGTTAGAAAAAATGATGAGGGAATACATTAGCTATAGGGGATATTAAAGGTCTTCTAATCGTCATACTTGGTGAGAGAGCTGATGATGTAAGGACACGGGTAGGTTACCCTGATATGACTACAGTCAACACCGCGCATGATGGAGCGCCATTTAATAACTGCAGAGCAGCCATTTGGAAAGCGCTACAAGTACTATATCCGGATACATCCGATATGGGAGCTATAATGACAAAAAAGATGAAGGGATGAGATGATCCATTAGTTTAGATTCAAAATTTCCAAGAAGCCTGGACGCTTGAGACTCGTGAGGCTTGGGGGAAATCTATACCTGTATTTTATCTTATGTTATGCCAAGGGCTGCCAGAGCAAGTACAGAAGCAGCTCAAGAAATAAGTGGGTATAGAAGCCAAACTGTGGTTGGATATCCAGTTAACCATTGCACATTACTGCAGACTCCTGCAGGAAAAGAATTGCAAAAAAGACGATACACGAAAAGGTGAGGAAGCAAAATTGGTTCAGAAAAAACTGGCCAAGTATGCCATTGAAGGGGCAATGTTAACTAGCGTAGGCGCATCAAATTCGCAGAAGGCAGTGAACATGCCACAAGTAAATAACCAAAGACAGTTTGATCAGACAAATAGTGGATATGTTCCACGAGGAAGGGGTATCGAGGAAGAGGTTGGCAAGCTAACCAAGGGAATTGGCAAAATAATCAGGGAGATTTCAGAATATGCAAAACAGTAATCAGAATATGCAATATGGGCAGATGGGGGGACCACCGCCTATATGTTGGACATGTGGAATGACAGGGCACATGGCTCGTATGTGTAGGAACCAAGGGATGGTGCAGAATGATCATTTTTTGAGACAGGGAATGCCAAATCCACCTGCATATTCACAGCAGAGCGGAAATGGATTTGTGCAAAATCAAACAGTGCAGAAGCAAGCGCCGAGAGTGCAGCAAGGCTTGCAATCACAGCAAATGGCAGGTAACCAACTGCAATGACAATCACAGCAATCTCCTATGCAACTTCAGCAGAACACAAACACAGAACCTCCAACGACTTGTAGAATAGGAGGTGTCACTGTTGATGGAGGAAATCCATTGACGAGTGATGGAGTGAGACTGTACCCGCAATAGGACAGCTCACTGGTAGACCTGATGTGTTCAGTCCCATCTATAATGCCGAATCCTCATGAGGAACCGATGATAGACGTAAATATAGGCGGCAAATCTTTTTCTTTCTTAGTGAACACGGGTGAAATGCACTCGTGTATACACAAGGGCACATTTTGAATATCTGCCACTGCGACGAATACTCAGGGCTTTACAAGAGCAACGAGTCGAGTTCCTTTTACAGAAGAATTACCAGTCTCCATAGGAGAATGCGATATGAAAGTGCCACTGATTTATTCGAGGCAAACACCTGTCAACATATTAGGACGAGATTTAATGACAAAATTGAATATGAACATTTCGTTTACAGACAAAGGCATAATATGCTCAACACCGGGAATGCATTATTTAAACGTGTACGAAATGATCATGGCATTTGCAGGGCATTTAGCTCCTAGGGTGATACTGCTTGAACCTGAGGTGTTCCAGTATGAGACACGTATTCTGTTAACATGGCTACCAGGTCTAGTAGGTAGAACCATGAGAATACCAGATGAGTTTCTATTTAGGCCTCTAATACCCATGGATGAAGAGGAAGGGGCACATTTTCCTCTTAGACATAGAAGCAGCTATAGTCCGAGGAAATATGGCTTTACTTGATGCAACTGATGTTAAGGGTAGACAATGGAGCACAATAATTGCTATCAAAGAAGGCTGCAGAGTGACAGATGTCACTGATGAGGAATTGTTTGGAGATTAACTATCTGATGATTTTGTGATATTTGAAATGTGCATTACTTATTGGGTAAAGGCGATCAAGAGAGAGGTTTCGCAGAGAATATTAGCACAGAAGCATCCTGAATATTTTGATGAAGATATGGCGAAAGTACCAGTTTCATTATGGACCACTGGCCCCTATGACGTAGGCTTACTGAAAGGGGTTGGGGAGATGAAGATTAAATTGAAACCAGGAACAATTTCACCTCAAGCACGACAATATCCTATGTCTCGAGAGGCAGATAAAGGCATTTTCAAGACTATTTCCGCCATGATGGAGTAAGGTATCTTAGTGACGTCAGACTCACCCTGTAATACGTCAGTTTATACTATCAAGAAATTTAAGGGGGGTCTTGGAGACTAATACAAGATTTGAGGCCAAGAAACCAAATTGTAGAGGCAGAGTTCCCTCTAGTCCCGACCCTGTCTACAATTGTATGTAAAATACCCATTGATGCATGATCTTTCACAGTGATTGACTTGAAAAATGCGTTTTTCTCAATCCCATTGCACAAAGACTCACATGATTTGACATTGTTTACTTTTAGACAAGTGTGATTAAAAAGCACAAGGCTGCCCCAGGGGTACTGTGAGTCTCCATCAATTTTCAACAGAATCCTCCAGATGGACTTGAGCAATATTGCTTTAGAAAGCATTGTGCTGCAATACGTTGATGACATTTTAGTTTGCAGCACAACAGAGGAAGAGTGCAGACGCGATTCTGTTGAGCTGATGATTATACTTGCTGATAAAGGATATAAGGTTGACAAAGAAAAGTTACAATATTGTCAACATGAAGTGTTGTACATAGGCCAATTAATTTCACATGAGGGAAAGAAGGTCACCCCTGAAAGAGCTGAAGCCATTTTAAAAACAGCTAAGCCACACACGATAAAAAAAGATG
Source organism: Ambystoma mexicanum (assembly GCF_040938575.1). Classification (NCBI taxonomy): domain Eukaryota; kingdom Metazoa; phylum Chordata; class Amphibia; order Caudata; family Ambystomatidae; genus Ambystoma; species Ambystoma mexicanum. The sequence goes on along the minus strand of NC_090937.1, from coordinate 727,335,443 downwards.
CAGAGTTTTCTAGGACTATGTAATTACGTCAGGGCATGGGTCTTCGACTACAGTTTGTATACACGGCCTCTCTTACAAGCCTTGAAGAAAGCACAGGCAACTCAAGAAAAAATTGTGTGGACTAAGGCAATGGAAGAGGGGTTTGATGAATTGAAAAAAGCAATCGGCACAGCCCCAGTTCTAGGGATCCCGAATCATGCAGAGGAATTCTTTTTATTCTCACCTACAGATGGTACTTTTATGACAGCAGTACTCGCACAGAGAACCACATTGGGGTACAAGCCCCTTGCATATTACAGTGGAATCTTAGACCTAGTAACAAGAGGTCACTTTCCATGCGAACAAAGCTTGGCAGCCGCTGCATTCGCCAGAGAAAAAGCTACAAGCATAGAGATAGGATGTTCTATGACGTCATTTGTTGAACATGCACTATTTGCCATTTTGGAAAAACCTAAAGGCACCTTGACTTCTCAAAGGGCTTCGGCCTATGAGGTAGTCATATCAAATTCAGCGACTAAAATAGTTTGATGTAAATTAGTGAACCCAGCTATGTTTATAGCTGAGCCAATCACAGAAGGAGAGTCCATGCACGATTGCGCAAACTATGAAGAGTTCTGTGATGAGCTCCATAGAGTAAAGGAGAATGCACTCGCAAGGAGAGAGATTGTTTTCATTGACAGGTCTTCGAGAATCGATCAAAATGATGGACAAAGGTGCCGCTGTGGTGAAACATATGGCAAATGGAGAATTTCGAGTGCTCGTTAGTACTCGATTGCTATCTCATTATTCAGCACAAGCTGCAGAATTATTGGCGTTGATACCCGCGATTGAGAATCACACAGACCAGGAAGTAACAGTGTACAGCGACTCCGCCTATGTGACGTCGACGGTTCACGCAGGATTAGCAGGCTGGAAAAGGAGGGGCTACCTCTGAGTGGACAGCATGCCAGTGCAGCATGCAGCCTTATTGGACAGGTTTATTAAGGCACTACAACTCCAAGTGGGCATAGCAGTCATTAAATGCGCAGCTCACACAAAAGGGACAGATTTTATCTCGCGCAGAAATCAAGCAGCAGACGCTGAAGTCAAGCGCATAGCAAATACAGATACAGGGATGATGAATATTGAGACCATTGATGTGAATGAAAGGATGAATGTGATGATGACTGTGGTTGAAGGATATAATCATATGCCTAAAACACAGATAATGGAGTTCCAAGGGGAGGCACCACAAGAGGAAAAGAAGTTGTGGAAGCGAAGAGGGTGTTCTTGTCATGATGCCCGCTCCCGGGGAGCCGGTTCAGGCCCTGCGTCCCCGAAAGCAGACATCCAGAGAAGGACCCAGCAACCCCATATAGGGGCCCTTTGGACATTGTCCTGGCGCCTATGGCGCCAGGCTCATAAAAGACATCAGTCCAGGCGCCATAGGCGCCAGGCTCATTATGGGAGTGCTTGGGTGCACTTACCTGATGCAGACCATTCTGCAGGATCCCGGCCTCCTTGAGGCCTGAAAGGAACTACTTTACCTGTGGGACTAATTTACCACCCGGGCGTTGTCGGGGAAGGATACATACCTGGAACTTCTTCCAAGGCTATTTAAACCCCACCCGAACAGCCACACGTGTTCTGCATCTAGCAGCTGGACGCTCACCGTGTCTGCTCCTGCATCCTGACTTCTGCCATGCCTGCCAGCATCCTGGATCACCTGCAAAGGAAGAGAAGAAGAGAACAGAAGAAGGAAAAGTCCTTAACTGCTAAATCCGCATCCCGGAGACATCTCGCCGACAATCCTGAAAAGGAAGACTTTTATTTAAAAGCACATCGCGTCGATCGCTGCAGCGCCGCATTCCACTCACCTTTACAGGGCGCCTCCATGTTCAGCAGCGATCATCCGGATTCGCAGTCACACCCCAGCGCCTAGGGAGAAAAAGACAAGAACAAAAGGTGAGAGAGAGAAGGGAATAAGGAAAGCTAAATCTCCATGTTAAGACTTACCAGTTGGTTCATTCCCTCTTCATTTCGGGTCCGCGCCGCACCCTGGCATTTCCGGACCCCGGCCCCTAAGGGGAAAAAAGAGACATCAGCGTTAATGAGCGAATGAAAGACATTACCAAAACGCTCATTAAAGCGTTAAAGACTTACCTGATTTCTACAAGGATTTCACCTCTCATCTCGGGTCGGTGCCTTTTCCCCGGCATTCCGTACCCCGGCCCCTATGGGGAAAAAGACACTAGCATTAGCGCATTCATGCATGGACACAAGGGGAATCTCTCATCAAAAAACTTACCTGGAAGCCAAGCAAGTTTGGTTCTCACCAATCCGAAAATCCAGTGAAGTAACTGGATACCAACGTGCCCCTGCATCAGAAGCAGGATGGAGAGCTCGTCCTTCCAGACCCTAAGGTGAGACGCTACGGGGAATCACAGAAGGGTTTCGAGGAGGGTGAGAGGGGAAAGTGGGAGGCCGATTGCATTACCCCACAGACAGTTAATCCCCTATTTTCGACTACAGAAGGGTACCTCTGCGAGCCAGACAGTCAAGATTTGGGTGGCCCGGTCCAGTCCGTCTTCCGAACCCTGCGCATCACCTTAGAAGAGGTCACAGCAGCGCAAACCAGGCCAGCGCCTCCGTGGGAGTCAGGTGAGCGTTACAGTTCTTTAAACCCCTCTGAAGTATTGTGGTGACAAGACAGCACTGGTAAACCAGTGATGCCTATAGCCCTATTAAGGGTGGCACTGGAACAGCTACACTACCCAGCGCATACAACTAGGGAGAATCTTGCTGTAACTATTGCTGAGGATTGGTTTGTGCCGAACCTAATGGGGCATGTTGCATTTTTTATGGTAAATTGCATTGTTTGCCAACAATTCACGGCTGAGCATACACTGCGCATAGTGAGGGGAGTCATTCCAAGACCCCATGGCCCTTTTCAGCACTTGCATATCGACTATGTTGACATGATACAAGTATGCAATGGGTAAAGATATTTGCTTGTTGTAGTGTGTCCTTTCTCTATATGGATAGAGGCCGGTCCATGCACACCCTGACTCTACCTGTGCAGCCAAATATTTTATGTTTCCTAGATTGGGAGTGTGCGAGGTAATGAGATTGGATAATGGACCTCACTTTGTTAATACAGTTTGAGCAGATCAGCTTGTTGCTTGGTATAAAGCACACGTTTTCTTCTTCTTATCATCCAGAAGGAAATGAGATCTGTGAGAAGCTCAATGGCCTGTTAAAAGAAAGAATAGCCAAGTTGAAGCTTACTCTAAAGAAAGGGTGGTTGCATTGCCAACCACTGGCATTTTGTGCATTAAGGAACCAACCAGGTTCTGACCACCATTTTACGCCTCACGAAATCGTGACAGGAAGGCAAATGAGAACACCCCTAAGGCCTCCATCCCAAGTTAGAAGTGATGCTCAGCCGATGTCAGAAGTTTTAGGATTGGAATTGCAAAACTATTTGAACTGTATGACTTCCAGTTTTTCTGTAATTTCAGGACAGTTGCCGAGACGAGGGTGTAGGGCAGTACAGAACACAGAAGGAGATGCTTCAACAAGCCAACTTCCGGAATGTCATCTTTCCAAACTTCACCCCGGAGATGCGGTCCTAGTTCATAACCACACAAGTAAAAGGTGGGACGAGCCCAGGTTCAGCGGTCCTTTTGTCGTTGAGGACGTAACGCCATCTGCTATCAAATTGCAGGGTAGGCGTGCTCGGATCTTCTTGGGAGACAAAGATCTACTCTGGAGAAACCCCTCTGCCTACACCCCTCCACGAAGAAGCTACAATTATCGGGGAAGAACCACGGCAGATGCAGACAAGATCTATGACAAAGAAGGACGGATAACTTGACAAGTGGAAAGGTTGAAGAACCCTTAAATTGGACTGTGGCTTGATTTTGCACACTCCCTTTTGAGCTATAAATAAAAGGGTAAAAAGGACACATTCGAACACTCTGTCCATCTTAGTTGCAGGGTTAAGGGAAGATCTGCATTCTTAAAGGCACAGTAGCTTATTGACTTTGGACTAAGGCATGCTTGAGCCTTGATAAAAAGAAAAGTGAGAAAGGTTTATTGACTGAGGCATACTTAAAGCCTTGATAAGAATAAGAATATTACAGATTCTGATCGTAGATACAGCAATTGGAAGAGGGTACAATACCCTGATTCTTTTCACACAGAGTCTTGTTTGGTTCTACTCACGGTGTTACCCAGTGATGACCTTTCCAGGAACATACTTACGTATTTTGAGTTGGTGTTACGTTCTCATCCGTCACTTGAGGGGAGAACTTGCCGCATTCCAGCTTTCATTCGAGATCCTGACAATGAGAAACACATAAGAAGATTGCTTATAATCATCACTGAAGAATTCTTGAAGCTGCCCGAGTACAGTGAAGAAAACACAAATGCCCTTATCAACCGACGCAGCACATAGACTGGTCAGTATGGTATTCTTTCGTCTAATTGAAATTGGAATACATACGGATGTGGCAACCTTTCTGGGAGATCCAAGAATCACTTTTGTATATGAATTAAAGTTTCATAAGCTTTATACATTTTGTGGGCAGGTTCTCCTTTTTGATGTTATTTCAGGTAATCTTGACATGGCCAGTAATCTCCCAGTTTGACACACTGTGGGGGAGGCATGGTATCACAAGTATGACACTGGCACAAAAGGTACAATTTGTAAAAATCTTTATTGAAGTTTCTGGGTTTGGAAAAAGCTCCTATATTGCCCTATAACTGGGATAGGAGTAGTCTCGACCATTAAATAATAAATAAAATAGTCCTAGTTGGGTCAGTCAATTCAAAATGGCCTATGCTAACAAAACCTAATGCCTGCCCTATCTCTTGTACAAAAAGTGTATAAAGGATATATGTATGTAAAGGAAAATCAGTGTTCAAATATGAAGAATAAATGTGGCTGAATCAGCTTTCCTCCCCACGTTAGACAGCACGGAGTAAGGCGGTCCCCGCAGGCAGGACGACACACTCTGGCTTGGGTTTTTAACACAGAAACTGTTCAAAACGTGGATCTAGGCCGGCATGGCCTTCCGCGTTAAAGTTTCTCTTTCCAGTCTTCCAAACAATGTTCCAACAAAACCTTCACGTTGGTCCCCTCTGTCGAGCTCAGACCTTTCATAACAAAAGTTTGACAATACTTGCAGGGGGCTCCGTTCCCCAAAAGTATTACACTTCGAGTAACTGCCTCTGAAAATACCTATTGAGATCCTTGTTAGAGACTAGTGTCAGCTACTAATCGTGCGACTGGAACCATGTTGGTCCGATAGCACAGCGAGTAGAGCGCTCGTTTTGACATCTGTGCAGAGTCTGCTGACACAAGGTTCAAATCCCGGCAGGGCCAAACTCAGCCTTTCATCCTTCTGATGTCGATAAATGAGCACCGCATACCGTGGGTAATAATAAGCAGTGCTCAGATACCTGAGGGTTCATAGCGCTATATAAATGCTAAATTATTAAATTATGCTTCCCCAGCCATTACGCGGAAGCTCCCATCTTGAAACTCCCAGTAAGTTCCCTCTTTCACATTCACAATAGTTTCCTAGTTTGACATTTACAGTAAGTGCTAATTTCACACAGTTCTACTATACCACATCAAGCATGTGACCATTGGAGACATCCCATTGTGTATCTCAAAATGAAAAGAAATCTCTCTATGCACCACAGAACACAATTTCAGCTCTATGACGAGGCAAGACTTTTCAATTACTCAGTACCAAAGGGTACCTGTAATCCTGTAATGTAATTTGTGTTTTGCCACTGATGACTCAATCAGTCTACATTATCACAACCTTTAGCTATGCTGTATATGGCAGTAGAAACAAAACAGGAAAGTGCATGGTAAGTCTAAACATGTAGTTTAAGAGACTGAGTGTAAAAGTCCTCATGCAGTGCTGATCACTCCAAGTAAACTCAGCGCTCAAAGGAGCAAACTTATCAAATATATATGATATCTATGTAGAGTAAGCAATTTGAAGAAAGTGACACAGCTCAGTGCCACTGAGAAGCCATCACTGAAAGTGCACCGACATTTCAGAAACAGATGGGCAATGCATGGTGGGTATGCAAATTGACTCAACTGACATGCCATTGCTCCAGAAAAATGTCTTTCTACAGGGCAGTGCTATTTTAAACATGGTATTTTCAACCCAAGACAGACAGTTCTTAAGGCTGCAAACAACTACATACCGGTTTCATCCTTATTAGGGATCATCAGTGCAATACTGTCTAACATCCTTGAAGTTGGACAATAGGAGCATGTTTAGCAAACATCAGCAAAGTTATGGTGAGTTTAAAAAAGCTTGAAACAACCCTTTCACCTGAAATGCGTAAGTAGATTAAGCCATTTGAGCAAAGTCACATACAGCACAGCGCCACCCAGTAGCCATCACTGGAAGTTCACCTCCAGTTTAGAGCAATATGGGCAGTGCATTACGGGTATGCAAATTAGCTCAAATGCCAAGCCTTTGATTCAGGAAAAGGTCTGTTTTTAAATATACAATAAACATGTTTTTCTAAAAAGCACTGTTGAGTCATGAAAAATTAATCCATACATGCATATGTAATTGCATGCAACAGAAATATAAAATCACTTTGATTACACTCCAGGAATACATCAAAATAAGTTCCAATAAAGGCCCAAAAACCAAATATTGCAAAGCAAACCTTTCAATGAAGTAATTGATTTAGCCATTTAGGTGCACATTCCTGACTAATATCACATAGAAACTGCTTTCCTTTTCATTCAATACAATTCTTCACAATTGCTAAACAATTATTGATCTGAACCACATCAAGAGTCGGTCTGCAATGATTATTGTGTACACATAACAAAACAAGCATCAGAACTATTAGTGTGTGGTAACAAAACAGCCTTCCACTTGGACTGAGAAAGTATACAGGAGAGTATATATGTTTAGATAATACTGTACAACTAATACCCAGTAGGATTAGCTTTGCATCAGGGAGTCAATTATCAATGGGCTAAGCAGGAAAGCAGTGTCTAAATGTGCAAAAATATCATGGATCATGTGATTTGGCTCATTTTCTGCTTTCTAAACACTTAAATAGAAACAAACTTACTCACCAGAAAGACACAAAGACTACCATCTTCACACAAAGAAACTTGCCAACGGGCTGGATAGGGTTCAGTTCTTCCTTTAGAACTTTATAAAACAGCACAAGGCAGTACATCGCAAACTGCAGGCCAAAATAAATACAGAAGTAACATTTTAGATCACACATTTTTGCGTATATCTATTAAATAAAGCTCTTTCAATTTACTTTTCTGGAGGCATACATTACGGAAATATGTCTATATATAAACATTTGACACTTCATTAATAAATACAGGTTAAGAAATATCCAAAGTGAAACAGTCTGTCATTATAATGAGTCAGATTTGTCGTTTTAAAGGCAACTGGGAAAATAGGAATATGCTGGTTCACTGACCTTTTCCCTAGCGAGTCCTAATACAAGGCGGTATTAGTGCTGCAACTCTGTGCTGTGCCCCTTCAGGCAGTAAGCCTCTTGTGGCTGGGTGCGCAAATGGCACACAGGGTTTAGGTTGAGTAAGTGACCTTGCTGCGCTGTATCTCATCCAAGATGGTGGTCGCAGTATTGTGTTTAACCAACACCTTGCGACATAAAAACAAACAATTAGGAAAAGTAAACCTATTCCCCAGCACAGAGCACCTAGATGGGACTTTTGTATTAGAAATGTAGGGAGTTGCACAGCTAAACCTTTACTAAAAGGAAACAGTTGTTAGCATATATGGCCTCAGCTATAGTTTGTCCAGGAAGCCTGAAGACAGGATGCCCAAAAGCAGATTTGGCCAGTGTGGGAATAAGATCAGTGGTCGAAGTAGTGGAACTATGCTCCGCGTTGTCCTGCACCAATTCCCCACAAACCCATCACCACACCGCCTCCCACACACAATACAAATCCTCAAACACATGCACCTGCTGTCTAAGGGAACGTTCAGTGTAGTGCACTGAAAGAACAAGTTTCAATTTGATCCTACATGGTTATTTTAAAACTAAACCGCTCCGGAACAGTTTCATTTTAAAATAAAAGTATAGGAGCAGGAAAACTTAATTTAAAAAAGTATAGGAGCACCGCTCCCAACCGCTCCCGCTCACTTCTGAATAAGATGCCTTTTTCCAAAGCTTAACTCGCATCCTGTGCATCTGCTAGGGAAGTAGCTGGAAACATCAAAATTGGGTGAATGCAAGACTGACTGGAAGCAGAGTGTGTAGCTGACTGCCAATATTTCTATGAGATTGAGGAAACTGCAACTGCACTTTATTAAATCACTGGGAACAGTTACGCAGATGTTAGCACTTTCAATAAATAGAGGGAACCGTGAATGGAACTCCCTGACCAGGCAGACCCAACTGGTTTACAAGATGCAAAGACAACTTCTGTTTGCAGAAAACATCCTACTGATTTCCTTGTGTGGCCAGACATGAAGAGAAGGGCCCATTGGACGACCAATGGCAGGAAACGGGTAGAACCAGAGGCCTAATGTTACTAAAATGATCTACAAAGAAGGAAACATCAACAAATCCCAGGATTACCAGACCAGCATTGCTAGGCCACCATCCAAAACTTCGGGCAAGAGGACCTGTATCAACAGCTTCTGGACAGCTGCACCATACCGCTGCATCAGATTACGCTTGTGTCTGGTGCAGCATCATCCTGTAAAAGGGCAGTTATACTGCAATTATACACTCTGGAGATCCTTATTCTCTCCAAAATAAACTTTATTTGGGAGTTTTTTAATCTAAACTAGTCAACCGTGGTGCAGAGAGGCCCCAGAGGACCCCAGAATTGCCTTAGCAGCTCAAATGGTAAGTTTACGACCTAAAGACCCTGAACGATATAAGAAGGTTTACTCATCGTGAACCTGCATTATCTTTTTTTCCTGAAAAGTGACAAAGTTTAGTTTACCAATATACTAACTTAACTACTCGATTTCACCTGGGATTTCAATTCTCAGATTTTTAAATCTCTGATCTGTAAATCTCACTTCAGTTTCTTCAGCAATTTCATTGCTTTGTTTTTTAGCAGCACACATTCTCAGATCAGTAGGTGTCGCTTGTGTTTCTTCAGCAGTTTTATTTCTTCGTTGTTCAGCAGCACTAATTCTCTTCACAGCAAGCCGTGTTTCAGTTTCTTCAGCAGTTCCGTTGCTGTGTTTTTTAGCAGCACAAATTCTCTGATTAGTAAGTCTTGCTTCAGGTTTTTCAGCACTTTCATTGTTCTGTCTGAAAGCATGTTGAATTCTATCAATTTCATGGTCTTGAGAGCTTCCTTCTTCAGAATGTTTATCATGTTTCAGCTTTGATGCGCGATGATGAGCACTTTCTACAAATAACCTGTAGATAACGATGTAACACCACAAAATGTAATGCCGAAAAACAAAGCCGAAAAACAATAAATATTAATTATCTCAGGGACGGGTTGACCTATCGAGCCAGAAATAGTTGCATTAATTTGGCAATGAAATACAGAATATTCACGCAAAACTCATGACAACTGACCTTACTGTTCATGAGGAGTTACGTCCCCAAGAACACCACATACAAACCCACAAACACAACTTTGTTTTATATAGATTGTGTGGAATTTCCAATTCTGAATTTATATTGTATTTTTAACCACGTTGCTCCCCTTTTGCATTGCTGCTCTGCCACGTTTACCACTACAAAAGTGAGATGGTCTTGCGGTTAACTCTGTTGCCTAGTTGTGGGTAGGGCTGTGTTGACGAAATCCCTCCAAAAAGCCATGGTCATTGTAATATTGTGAATATTTGATGGTTCAGAATGTTTTTTTTCTTTTTTTCATCATTTAAATTTTAAATAAAGCATAAAACAAAATGGTACCACAGTCCTCTGGGCATACAACCTCTGAACAGAAGTGTATTACAACCGTTTTTACTTGAAAACGTCACATAAATCTGAAGATTTCATAAAAATATTAAAAAAGTCAAAACAAAATCTAAATTAATCACAAAATGCAGTGTGGAGGTTGTTAGCGCACAAAGCATAAGATATAGAAGTTATAACAGTGAGAAGGACGCCATCTCATGAGGTTTATGGGGTATTCCAGGGTTATCAAGCTGACTCACAAATATAATAAGTGGTCCCCATTCTACAAGGAATTGTGCCATCTCCCCTTTAAGCGCAGCATCTATTTTACACATTGCGGCCACGAACCGTACCCTCGTCCACCACTCCTTCATGTCTGGTACAGTCGAAGACTTTGAATTTATAGCTATGACTAGCCTTGCCGCTACCAAAACGTGGGTTATCAGTTTAGAGGTTTTAGTTCCTAATTTGTATTGTCCGTATTGTCCCTGCGAGTTCTTCATCACCCAGTAACACCACCTGGAGGTCTGCTACCAAATCCACCCCACTAATCATTTACATTTGGCCCAACACCTACTTCCAAAACACTTGGATGATTGAACATGTCCACCACATGTGGAAAAAGGTACCCGGGGTGCCAGAGCATCTCCAGCAAATGCGAGAGTGCGCGGGGTTCTTCTTATTCAAACATTCCGGCTTAAGGTACCATTTAAGCATCAGTTTGAAACCCTTTTCCTTGAGCTGAACCGGCTTGAAATATTTCCCTGCCCTTGTCCAAATATTGAACCAGGCTGGGTCGTCTATGGGCTTTCCTATGCCCTCTTCCCATTTGATCATATACGTATGGGGCAGAATGATTTGAATGCGCAGACGCAACAAACCCCTCCCGAGAGCAGGAGTGCAAGAGGCAAAAGTTTGCAATCTAGTAGATAGAGTGGAGGAAGAAGCAGGGTAAGGATATTGGACTGAAGAACATGCCAAATTAAGTCAATAAGAAAGCTGAAGTTGGAAGTCGGAAGGTTTGAACAAATCAAGAGCCACTGGCATTGCTCAGGGCAACCATCTAAACCACCTTTTTTCAGCCTGCCATGCCATTGCAGGAGGTGGCAAATCATACATAAAATCAGTCTACGTCCCACAACAGTCTACGTTCAACAGAGAAGCTGCAACTAGTGAAGGTAACTCAGGGGAATGAGGATTCTGAAGTGCCAATGATTAGAAAGGGCTCAAATCCTATGAAGACGAAAGGGAATTAGCCTTTAAACCCCAACAGAGCAAACTATCAACCAAATTCAAGATGTTATTGTTGTGGTCATTTTAGACATGCCGACGGAGTGAAAGAATGCCTCGTCAGCACAGTAGAGCGTTACAAATGCGGTTTAATAGGACATTATAGGAGAGTTTGTAGGTACTCGCGTGGAAGAAGTATGGAGAAAAGCACTAAAAGAGATTGGAGGACCGAGCAGCCTTCTCACCATTGTACAAGAGAGAGAAATTCCTGCAGTTATTTTGTCAATTAACAATAGCACAAAAAGGCCCATGGGAGCACCTAGTTGTAAACGGTCATACTCCAGAAATGATGATCGTTACAGGCCCACCCTACACCATGATAGATTGCGAAATATATCCCGAAATCCTAGGTGACGATTTAAATGAACTAAGGATCAGAAATGTTAGAAATGTTGGTTATGGCAAAAGCCGCATCTATATTGTTGGTTACAAGTGGATACATCTGAAATTTTGGGATAGATGCACATATGGCAAGTTGTATGTAGCAAAAAACAGATCCTCCATTGTAGGGTGGGAGGAACAATCTGCTCTATGCATGAAGATACACCCAGGAGAGGCTCAACCAATCTTTAGTGTGAATGAGCATGCATTTCTCTTGCAAGATAGCCTATTAGGTATGTTTCCAGAAGTGTTTATTAATACAACTGAAGAGCTTAAAGGGTTTCAACATTGCATAATCCTGAAGAGAGATGCCAAACCTATTGTGCACAAGGTGTGCAATGTACCAGCTGGTACAAAAGACACTCTACAAGAGGAGCTTAGGAGATTGTGCAATGAACAAATCATTGAACCGATCGAATCCTCTGAATGGTTGGCCCCCATCGTCATTGTTCGGAAACCAGACAACAGTATCAGAATGTGTGTAGACTTGAGGGATCTTAACTCCAGCATTTGAATTGACAGACACCCACTTCCCAACATTAATGAGATGTTTCCGATGATGAAATCAGCCAAAATATTTACGACCCTCGACTTATCGTCTGCCTTTCACCATATTGTACTGGAAGAGGAGTGTAAACATCTCACCTTCTTTGTGACACCCCTAGGGCATTCAGATTTAAGCACATGCCATTCAGCTTGGCATCAGCAGCCGCCGTCTTCCAAAGACTGATGGAAGATTGTTTGGGGGCCTGGAGGCAGTTCACTACTTCCAAGATGATATATTGATTGCAGCCATGACCGAGGAAGTGCACAATGCAAAGTTGCTGGGAGTGCTGCAAACTATTTGTAACAGACGACTTACTCTCAAATTAGAAAAATGCAAAGTCAAAGTAACAGAAGTGACGTACCTAGGACATGTTATTACTCAAGATGAGATAAAACCCAATGCCAAATGAGTAAAAACAATATTGAAAATACCACCGCCAATGAATAAAGACCAACTGTGCTCGTTTTTTGGTATGGCAGAATACTATTCAAAGTTTGTACTTAATTTTGCCAATAAGGCAGAAAATTTGAGAGCACTCATGAAAAGGAATGCATTGTTTGAATGGGCTGAGCGATGCAAAGGTGAATTTGCTGATATTAAAGAAAGAGTGAAAGAAGCTCCCACACTCAAAAAATGTTCTCCATCCGGTACCAACATATTGACGGTTGATGCATGTGGCATTGGTTTGGGGTGTGTACTCAAACAGATCCAAGATGGAAACAATGTTGTCATAGCATTTGCCTCACGTGTTTTGAATTAAGCGGAAAGGAACCACTCTACAAATGAAAGAGGCTGTAGGAATTTATTGGGCACTGAGACATTTTAAGACATTATTATGGGGTTAACCAGGGACAATTGAGACTGATCACAAACCTCTCGTCCACATTATATCTTCTTCCAAGTCTCGATCTGTTTCGCCAAGAATCAACAGGTGGTTAGTAGATAATGCAATATAATATCAAAGTGACATATGTTCCAGGCCACGAGAATGTTGTAGCGGACTGTCTATCAAGATTGCCAGGGAATGATGTAGATAAAGAAAATCAAGAAAATGACACAGAGGAATGCATTATAGCGTAAATTCAACCAGCTACCTCCAAAGAGGAATGGAAAGAGGTGGTGAAAGGAGATGAAGAGATGATGTGGCTGTAACACATGGTTCAATAAGGGTGGAGAGAGAAGGAACACAAATTCCAGGGATATTCTCTAGTAAATAATGAGATGTGTTGACCGTGGATGTCTACTCAGTGGCGAATGGCTGATTTCCCCACAATGCCTCAGTGGAACATTTTTACAACTATGACATGAGGGGCATCTAGGAAAGAACCTTAGCAAGAGACGCCTTCGAGAAAAATACTGGTGGGCAAAAATGTTGAGACCAAAGAACATGTCAACCTTGTGCCAACAGTGACAAATCCAAGAAATCACACAATGCACCATTAATTCCGATAAAAAATACCAGACAACGTATGGTGCAAACTAGCAATAGTTATTACCGGCCCATTTGTGATGCTAGGAGATTACAAAACTTTCATTATTTGGTAAAATGGGGTTTGCAGAGGACTCCATTAACACTGCGAAAGTTATCAAGTTTTTGGAGGAAGTGTTTAATAGAGAAGGAGATCCAGAGGAAATAGTGACAGATAATGGTATTCAGTTTGTCTGTAACGAAATGCAACCGTTTCTGAAGAACGGGCGCATCAACCACAGACGCATGTCACTTTACCACCCTATGGAGAATGGTCAAGTTGAACTTATGAATGGCGTAATCAAAAATACTATACAATTAGCAGTGGTGATTGCTTTGCCATTGAAAGAGACATTGAAAGTGACACGAAGTGCTTACAGGATGACGCCTCATTCCTCCACCGGTGTTGAACCCTTTGTAATGAGAGGGAGACAGTGTGCAATAGATTCAATCCTTTTTGGGCAGAGAGGAACCATACCAAAAGTATAGCCATGTAATGTATACTCAAGAATGTCCAAGATAATCAATGTAAATACAAGGAATATTATGACAAAATGAAAGATACCCACAATTTGTCTTTTCAAGAAGGTGTTTGGGTGTATGTTAAGAACCCACAAAGAGTGTTGAAAGAGTTATCAATATATTGTGAACCCCAACGAGTGAAAGAGGTGGGATGGAAACGTGTTCGACTTGAGGATGGCACAAAATGTTCAAAGGGCTAACTTGTTTCTGCATCAAAGAACAGATCGGATACCGAGTCCCTGAAGAGTACTGATTCAGCTAATTAAATTTTTGCTCCAAGACCAAATGAGAACACTGCCATGGCATCCATTTGTGATGAAGCTTAATCTAGCAGAGTAAAAAGAATAGTTCTTTGTCGGAGCAAAGACTATATTTATTATTGATATGTTTTTTCCTTGGGTTACATTATCTCCATTTCTCCCTTTACTCCTTTCCTTCCCTGTTTCCCCTCATTGTTTGCATCTGTTATTTTGTGAAGGGGGTGTTATGTATGTGTGCTCCAAAGCTCCCTTGAATGGGGGTTCTGGAACCTGTGGTGAGTGAGACAGTTGGTGGTTGACGCTGCTGCGGTCCCCAAATAAATAAACCCACTGCAACTAATCCAGAGGCCTGTGATAATTCCTTAACACACAGTATTTAAAAACATGTCTTTGCAAACAGTAGTGATTGTCTGATCGTGTAATTCAGTTTGCATCATTTACTTATGCACCACCAGATGGTTACAAATGAATCACAGTTTACAATTACAAAAGTTTTCTAGAAAAGGCCTGAATTTACTTGAGGAAAGGGTATACCATTCTACTAATCGCCTCGTCATCTAGCGAATACCTAGTCTCTTCTGCACATACACTGAAATCTTGGATTCTTTTGCATTCAACTAACCCACCCAGACTATTTAAAAGGTGAGAAAATTAAGTCTACTTTCATATGTATGGCGGTCTCCATAAATGGACTCAAGACTAAAACAAAAAGAAAGAAAAAGGAAAAAAGGTTTAATCAACGCATTGTAGTTATAGGAGCATACCAAGAAAGCAGGTTTCTTTCACAAGAGTGGGTACAGTTAAGGAGAACCAGCCTTGGATTTATTGGCCTGCATTACTTTACCATCACTTTCGCCTTTGCAGGATTCACCTTTCAGCAGATGGGACCAATGCAGGGGGGAAACCATTACAACAAGGTACAAGCCACACCTTCAGAGTACATGATTAAAGATGTACATTGATAAACAAACAGATGATGGTTGGCATGATAATCCTACAGATTAGGTCATTTAATGGAAAACAATACCTTTAACATGAGAAATAGTAAAACATTAGGGAGCGAATGGCGAATATACCCTTAATTCCTGCAAGTGCTTCTAGATTATGTAGTAAGAGGTCTGATCAACAGTATCTTTTAGTTTCACGTATCTGGTGGCTGATGGACGGTGATGTCATGTGCAAGGCATCTCAGTGGAACGTTATGTTTGTACCTGTATGAGTGTTCCAAGAATGTCAGTTACATCTGAGGCTGGTAAAAGGTGTGGATAGCCGGTGGTTCATGTCTTGTTCTTCACTTACATGTACCCATGTTTTCACCCTGATGTGCACAGTGAACATTAAAGTTACTTACAGGAAACTTGATCTGGAGTCTTGTGTAACCCGTAGGAACCCACAACAAGTTTTGCAACAAGGAGGACTTGAATCCGTATAGGATACATTTTGTTAGGTGCTGCGCCAGAGGGAGCAGCCAAAAGGGACAGCTACGCCCCCCACCCCCCCAAGACCTGTCCACACTCACAAATAAGAAGAGTGGCACCAAGCAAGGTGCAAAACAAAAGAGGTGATAGCTGTAAGGTTTGGAATTAATCCTAACCTCTGGCATGGCTCTGGGCAACCCTCCAGACAATCCTTCGCCTGCCAAGGCGTTACAAAAGGGGAAAGACCATAGGCAAATCAGGTTTGGTACCGCCTCAAAAAGGGGAAGTGCAGCACGTACTGTTTGGCCACATCCCTTCTGCAGGAGAGCACAAGCATCCCCAAACATGTTTCATGTCTGCTGGGCCTAGAGACCGAAGCTACTCCTCCCTGATGAGGCCCAACGAGGCTGAAACATGTTTGGGGATGCTTGTAGTCTTGTACAGAAGGGAAGTGACCAAGCAGTTCTTGGCTGGACTGCCCCTCTTTTGGGGTAGGAACAAGCCTGATATGCATACTGTCTTTCCCCTTTTGTAATGGCTTGGCAGGCGAAGAACGATGAGAACGATGGTATGGAGGGATGCCCAGAGCAATGCCAGAGGTTCAGATTAATTTGAAACCTTCCAGCCATCCTCTCTTTTGTTTCACCAAGCAAGGTGAGCCAGCAAGGAAGGAGCTGGCATTTTTGATGTGACGGCGAAGTGGGAGCCAGCAAGCGAGTGAGCTGCTGAGGAGAAGGCCATAACAGCTGGCTGAAGAGGCACCAGCCATACTCCGGCGGAAAAACTCAGTGGTGGACGTTGGAGGCGCTGGTACCAGCGCTTGAGCGCAGCCGGAGCAGTGACTACCGGCAGGGGCCCCGAGTTGTGGAGAGCGGCTGTGGGCATGAACGGGGCCCTGATGCCGATGGTAGGAGGGCAGGACGAGATTTGGTTTTTTTGATGCTCCATTGCCAAATGGTGATGTCACAGGGGTGCAGCACACGGACGTTGACGTATGGCCAGAAACGTTGCGCAGCGCCCACATGCCACGATTTTGAGCTTAAGGGCCCGATTTGCAACGTGGTGTTAAGTACCAAAAAGGTTGCAGAAAGCGTTAGCAACCTTTCAAGTACTTGACACCTATTCTGAAGGTGGCGCATTGTTCAGAAGTCGGAATGAATACACCACTTTCGGGAATATATGTGCTGGTTGCTAGCATGAAAAACCAACCTAGCAACTGGCACTTTCAGTATCTGACATTTTCAGTATCTGACATTTTGCATGCCGATTCCTATGGCACTCCTCCACTTTAGCACATGTCAAAAAGTGGTGCACATGTAAGTCACCCCTTTGGTGTCGCTGTAATGGAGTGGTGTCACAGCATTCCTTGTTTTACAGACTTCTCTTTAGGGTTGAGAAGCCAGAGCCATGCACTGCAGGTCATCACGTTGTAGGGCGAGGCAGAAAGCGCATGGAGTGGGAAGGAATGAGGAGGACTGTCACACTCTGTTTCATTTTTACCTGAAATAAGCCTTCAATAAAAAATGAAATTTGCATCGCATTCGGGTATGAACAGATGCATGCTATGAACATTTGAACCAGGGCGGCAGCCATTACTGTAAAACTATGGGTGCCGCTGTGATGTCTGAAGCACTTTCTTAAAATTACGATTACCTCGTTATTTCACGAAAGTGCTGCCAACATTTTGCAAACGGCCCGTTCTCTACACAAACCGGCGGACTTCAGGCAGTGAACTGTCCTGCACATGCGACAACGTCCAGGCCCACTTCAGAATAGGCGTGGTGTCTGTGCGTCAGGAAAAGGCCCAGTGAAGCATGCTGTTTAGGAAGCTCACTGCGCCTCGTTACGAATCATGTCCCTAGAGTGCTCAGGACAGTCTGGAGGAGCAAGAGAGCGGGCACGCAATGACACGTGTGTGGTGGAGAAGCAGAAAGCGCTGCCATAGTGGTGGCGCTGTGGAGAGTGGCAGTGTCGAGGCCAGCAGGAAGGACAAGAGCCGTGACATGCGAGGCTCCAACTTGCATATTGATGTGGCTGCAAAAAGGCCTAGAAGGAGGACAGTGACTGGCTGTGGCGACGAGCCAACTGAGCTGGAAAGGCAAGCGGGGTCACAAGGTTGTGGGTTATATATAGATGGCAGTTTGGCAAGTGCCGTCCTCTTCTCAAGTTGCGAGAGATTTTTCAGCAATCTGCAGGAAATGGATCCCTAACTGTGGGCTCTAATTCAAGACATCAATAACCTCTGCATTCAAGAAGAGGAATCAGTCATTTTAGTTGTTTGGGGTGAGGCTGGTGTTTACCACTTTATTGTGTTTTATGTTGTGGCCTAAATAGCGGTTTAGGTTGTCTTTAGGGGGTGGTTATGGGCAAATTTGGGAGGTCTGTATTCATTGAGGTCACCGTGTGTATGTAGTGGCCTCACGTTTAGGATAACCAGGTTAATGGTCATTCCAATTAATGGGTGGTTTTTCACAGATTTGTGGGTGTGGAAGGGTTCCCATTGGGTCATTGGAGGTTAAAATGTCAATGGGGAACTTTGGAGTGCAAGGAATTGCTCAGCAATTTGGAACCTGGACTTGGAGTGCAGGGCAGTCGCGCTTGTATATTTGGTGTTTGCTGAGGCAGTCCTCAAGCATAATTTGCCAACTGCACATTTGGTTTTGTATCGGTTCTATATTCCTATTGTTTGTATTCATCATTCTGTCCTTTTTAGTGGATGAAATATGGAATGTGTGTTGCATTTGGTATGTCCCACATGAGGGTTTGAACATTTTAGGGCAGCCGTTTCCTGGTTGGGTTACGGTTTGTCCTCTTGGATGCAGGGCAGGTCTCAGAAATTGGTGGTTCGTATGTTAGGGTAGCCGTTCCACGTTTGGGTTTGCTGTTGTCCTCTGGGATGCAAGTCTAAGAAATGGTGATTTTTACGGGTCTTATAAATTTGTGGCATTGTAAATTTTGGGGCATAGTGCGTGGCGGAAGGTACAGGTGCCACATGGTTATCATTTTTATACTTGGCTGTGGTGTACGGAAGCCAAGTTGGTTTACTGTTATTAGGTCATGGTTTGGGGCTGTGTGTTTGTCAGTTATTACCCGTTTTGGCTGGTACATTAGATGCCACTTTGGTTCATGGTTGCATAGAAAATGTGTTGCATTTGAGGTGTTTTTCCTTCAGGGAAGAGTGGAAGTGCAGTTGATGAGTTGTTGGTTTGTTGATGAAGTGCATCTGGTGAGGACGTATTTTTGTCGGGAGGTTTGTTGGCGGTATAGTCAGGAAGTATGTTGGAGTGTAGGCGTTAAGTGAAGTAGTTTTACTGTTTAGCAATGTGATGCGGAGCCGTGTGTGTTATATCCGCCACAATCTTTGGATGGCACCACCAGCCCAGTGGTTAGGTCCACACCTGTGTGGTAGCATTTAGTCTGGCTTTTTGCACGGTGCAGTTTGTTGCAGTTCGGTTCCGACTGTCCGCACAGTGAGTTTACCTTTTGTTGTTCGCCTCGCATCTCCAGGTTTTCACTTATCGGTTTATGTGGTGGCCACATGTGAGCTGTTGGATAGTAATCTTGTATTTCATTCAGGGTATCACGCTGCTTGTGTTCTCCCAGTGTGTTGTGTGTAGCGTGAGGGCAGTGCTTCGTGGTGTGTAGTGGGTTCTTACCCCGTCTTTGTGCAGTTTTGTTTAAGTGTGGATGTATGTGTTGATGGTTCAACAGAGGGAGAGGTGTTGTAGTTTCATGTAGATACATGGTTGATAGGTGGCGATGTCATGTGCAAACCGTCACAGTGTTATGTGTGTACCTTCAGGAGTGTTCTAAGAAAGTCAGTTACATCTGAGGCTGGTAAGGGTGTGGATAACCAGTAGTTTTGTCTTGTTCTTCACCTACCTGTACTTACCAGGATGTGTACAACGGACATTGAAGCTACTTGCAGGAGACTGGATCTGGTGTCTTCAGTAACCTGCAACAATACACAACAGTACCAACGATTCCAAAAGCTACGTCATTGTAAAAACTGACAGTTCAGTCTGATTATGGCTCCTATCTTCTTTTCGAAAAGTACATGGTACCAAGAGCTGAGCAACGTTCAGTAACTTTGCAGAATTATTGCTGAGGCGTCATTTGTTTCCTAGTAAATTTCTATCAGATTCACATATTTTACATTAGTCTGCCATCTAGTGGCTGGATCCCGAATGGTATAGACTCTATACCATTCGGGATCCAGCCACTATAGAGCATCCTAAAATAGTCGCTCATCTAGATGGGTGCACTTGTGAGAAGTCTCCTGCGACTTCAACTGCACGCCACGAAGGCCTCAGGCATCCGGAGCCACCTTTCAATTCTTTTTACACATGGTCTGCAGTTTGAAGTTGTGACAGCACCTACCCTACAGCTTGAAATGCATGTTCTGTGCATGTGAACCAATAACTGATGAGGTCGCAAAACGAACATTTCAGGAAAGGCCCAGGTTTCTTTTGCAGTGTGGATCGGTTATCGATACGAATCCTTCGCGAAGACACCATGTATTCGTCCCCTTAACCGTTTGAGTGGTCATAGGTCATATCTGCACATATGTCCTAAAAGTGGGCCACATTTTTCCTCAAGGCGTGCACCCACACACTAATTTGGGTGAGTGGCGCGGTGTTTGGGCACATGAGAGGTTAAAAGGGATTATGCACGTAAGAGTGGAGTACTTTTAGACACATTTTTAAGCAAGACTTGACCTAACCACTCATCGTCTGACACTGAACCTAGATGGTAACTTTTAAAAACGCGGACCTAAAGGTGTGCCCAACAAATGCTTTATAGGAGAATATTCCAAAAGAAACCTATGAAAAGTGCCTAATGTGTATCGATAGCCTAGCCTTCAGCAGTTTCCTAGATAGGTAAGAGCATAGGTTCACATAAGCGACAAGTCACCAACATATGCCAGACTTCAGCATAGGCCTGGCTCTCAAATTCCATTCAAAGGATCCAAAGTGCTGATTCCATCTTTCGTTGCCCAACCCACATTACTTCGACGTTCCTTTTGTGCATCAAGCATGGAAACTTCAGAAGACGGCGGTAGAACCTTCCAAAATAATAGGGCGGAAAGATGAAATAACCAAGGAATTAAACACCGTGACTGGTTCATTTCAGGACGGATGTTGCTGCTCACTCACTGGATGCCAGAAACAGCTCGCATTCCAACGCTTTAATGTCGCATGTACACTTTGATTTAAAGGATACACAAGAGAACTCACTTGTATTAAAGTTCTCACAAATTCCTCTAAAAAAGCATGTATCCCGGAATTCTGAAAATCAATCCTCTGGGCGTTTTTCTATATGCGGGCAGGAAGCTAGGATTAGCTACATCCCGCGTCTGCCCAGGTGGTGTTGATACGACCTCTTCCACTTTCTTGTAAAACATGTTTAGTCTACCCTAGATGGGAATTAATAGTAATTTAAATGGTAAAAAATATAAGTGGCCTGCCACTGTCCGGTCAACAGCTATGGACACATGCCCAGTGGTCATCGGCCATCTCTTCATCTATCTAACCACCTGTTACAGTGTCATTCGTGGCTATGCATAACCAAATACTCACCGTGCACATCCTGTCCATGATGAAGACTGGGTCATTCATTGCCCGGAACACCCCATATCGCCTCACGGATTCCTTACCGGTAACCTTCATTGCTCCTAGTCCTACTCTTCTTTGCCCCGGTACTTACCTTTGAGCACGCTCCGTGCTCACAGGAACTATTTTTCAAGCCGACCTCTAGCCCCTTCCCTCCCAGGAGGTATAACCTCCTACTTACCCACCACACAGCAGCAAATCCAAAGTCAAGTCATGGGCTCCATCCGCTCACGCGTGGAAGGGAAGACCGCACAGGGACGAGGAAGAATATGTCTAGGAGTAATGAAGATTACCAGTAAGTAATCCGAGCATTACCTCCACGTCCCTCTTCCTCGTCACATTACTTACCTTTGAGTCATTTCAAAGCAGAAACAGGAAAGAAGCCCATGCCCACTACAAAAGACAAAGACACCAAGGGTAATGAAAAACCCACCCAACAGAAATGTATTCAATGTACAGAAAATAGGAGGCAGGCAGACCTCAGAACCCACACGCCAAAGGAAGTAGACCAGAGACCCTCCACGTTGAGTTGGATTTTAGGGGTAGCGAAAGCAGCAGCCTGGCAAATGTCCAACAAAGGCACCCCCTGCAATCTCGCCCAGGAGGTGGCCACCCCTCTTGTTGACCGTCCCTGGAGCCGCCTCGCAGGGCAGAGGCCTGAACACTCATATGCCTAGGAGTGGAAGCCCAGCGGCCACAGCTCCCCGTCCCAATGGTGACCAAGAGATGATCCGAGAGACAAAAGGAGTCGTCCAGGAAAGATACTGCAAGAACGCAGAATTGACATCCAAACAATGCCAAGCATCTTCCTCAGGAGAAGACAGAGCAGGAAAGAAAGCAGGAAGAACCACCTCCTAAGACCGATGGAACCAAGGGGGAGGCTTTAGGAACAAAGGAAGGGTCAAACTGCAGGACCAGAGCCGCCTCCCGGAACAACAGAAACGGAGGTCAATGCAAAAGGGCCCAGATTTCCCCCAAACGCTGAACTGAAGTAACAGCATTCAAAAAGGTAGTCTTCAACGTCAACCACTTCAGCTCCACTCCCTCCAGGGGCTCAAAGGGAGGCCTCTGCAACAGACAGGGAAGGTCCCAAAGGGGATCCCCAACTGGGCCCAAAGGACGAGAACCCACCACCGCTTTCAACAGCCGCGAGACCAGAGGGAACCAGAAAACACGAAACGCCCAAATCGACGTTGTAAGGAGGTCATGGTATCAAGAATAGACATACACAAGTAATGACAGTTCAAGGGTTTTATTAAACTGTATATGTAGGTTGGAAAAACGCTTAATCTAAACCTAAATCTAAGATGGGAGCAAGCTTCGACCATCAAATTGAAAATAGGTAGCAAGGGGTGAGTGACTGCTAACATAAAGCACCAATACCAGAGCTGGAGACAAGACATGCCCTCTCCTATTACACTATGTTCAATAACAGCTGAGAACGTGCCACAACATCACTCATAACAATCAGATGGACAGAAAAACAAAAAAACAAAAAATTAAAAAAGGGAAATACGCCTACCTATAGGACAACCGGATATATAGAAGATTTAGACGAGCCAGGAGAAAGATAACCCACTAACCCTATGCTCAAATCTCTGCATACCTAAACTCGCACGAAAATCCACACAACCATTTTTCACTCAGTAAACCGCACCCACTTCACCACATTGTGACAACAAACACATACACCACACCAACAACACACAAGGTCTTGAATCGGTCCGATATTCACACCCAAGCTCAGTGAAAACCTAACTGAAGCTGCACACCACTCTCCTACTCCCTCTTCACCCGAATAACCCACCCCCCCTTCTTGGTTACAGATCTGCCTGAGCGCCTGGGGACCAATTCCGTTGGCGACGGTAAGCGGTACAATTACCTTTAACTTTTAACATCAATTAATAAGGGAGTCCCAGTGGCGCTGTGTCAAATAAAAAGGCCTATACTAAGAAACACCTATTGCCAATCCTTACGCTAAATACAAAAATAAGTGTGGGATAATGTTCTTAAGAAAGAAGGAAGTGTTCATAAATGATATGTCAGGATGCGATACTCAAAGTCTCCCTTCCCCACGTTTTCCAGCACAGGACACGGTGGGACTTACACAGCACACGCTCGAGCTTCCCCATCACGAGCTAACAGTTCCACTTCCAGCAATCAGGGCACTTGGTGGTTAAGTCTGTTGCCACCGTGGGCTTGATGCATTCAAATAATAAACAGAGTTCCTTTTCACAAAAAGATCGGGTGAGGTCTTTCACCTCTGGATCGCCCTCTTCCGGGCGCAGATCCTTAGAAAGTTCTTTAGTGATACCAGAACCTCCGATAGTTATTCCCTCCTGCTTTCGAGAGTCTGTCAGCTTCACAGTATCAAAACAAAATTTCAACAAAAGCTCTTCTCTGTATTTGTAGTTCTTCACCCCCGGTTTCCGCCTCTTTTGGGCTCAGACCCCTCTCAAATATCACTTCTCTTTATCGAGTTTCCTTGTCTTTCATGCATTCAAAAGGCTTTTCCCTCTTGTATTTTGATTTGTTGTACTCACAGGTCGGTGGGTGTTGGCTTTTCACCAATGGATCTCCCTCTTCTGGACTCAGATCTGACTGGGTTTGCCTCACTCGATCGTGTTCACTGTGGCTTTCAATACAACTTATCTGGTGACTTTCATAAAATGTCTTTTTGTACAGTTCACTGTGGACATCCCTCTGCCGGGTTCACTTTTGTCAACTGACTGTATTTCGGGATTTAAAACTTTGTCCCCTCTTTGTCGGCATCCCTCGTTCGGGTTCACGTTTGCCAATCTGTCAATCGTACCGCTCTGGTAATTACAAATCTTAATGTTTTTTCAAACAATTCAATGTGGACCACTCTCTGCTGGGTTCACTCTAGTCACACACTGTTCCTTTTACTTTCTTACGATGTGGGATTCACTTCCCTTATTCACGATGATCTGCCGGTCAAAGACTTTCATCTGTACAGAGGATTTTTACTAGACCCCCATATGACCACCTTGACCCTCTTCCCAAGGCCTTTTGGAAATAGTAGTTTCAACAGTCCGGTAATCGCCCAGAGTTTCTCAAGTGAACACCCACGTGGTGCATGGCTTATCTTCAGCTGGCGTTCCACTTTTCTCATCAATCACTCTTTATGCTTTCAAAGTTCAATTAGCCGTTTACTACTTTTTGTTCCAACACAGTTAGGTTACTTATCGACTCTCTTCTCGGCTCACGGGCTGTGATGAACCGCTTGGCTTTCTTCCTCTTTGGAGTCCAAGTTGGTACCACGGAGACAAGAGTCTCTCCCCGGCCTGGTTATCAGCGGAGGAGGGTCTTGTGTACCATTGACATCTGCTGCAACACACACTGGCTATTGTTCGCATCTGTATGGGCCGTCTTTAGTTAGCTCCTTGGACGCGTGGTCTGCCTTGCCCGTAAAGCGCTCTTGTGCTCCACCTTTCATCACTGTGGGGAAGGTGTGTTTGATTCTGGTTAATTGTCTGACTCTGCCTGACTCTTGTGTCGGTACAGGAAGGGTAAACAGCTTCGTCCATTGTCCGTCACCATTTAAGTAAGGGTTTGTGGTGGAAAAAGAGAGCAGTAGAATTTCCGAGTATCCTACGGGGTAGGATGGAGAAAAGGTGTTGTATGGGATTATAGCCCTCGTCCTAGGTGGTTGGGTATATTCGGAAGAGTGAAATTGGTAGGGGTTGTGGAATGAATGAAAATGACCAGAGTTTTTATCGTGACCTGAACAGGGGGGTTGTGGGAATGGTAGTGTGTTATTAATGCAGTACACAGGGGTTTCGGGAAAGAATAATCAGAGGGACGTGAAAGGAATAACCGGGAGTATTCGGGAAGGCAACAGAAAACCAAGGATTTTGAGGGAGGTTGTTTCCTACTGTAGCATGTTTTGGGGCTCTAGGGGATTTGTCATATTGAGAGGGGTTGTTGGATTTGGGCAAGAGAGATTTAGTGGAAGTGAGACAGACGTGGTACAGCTTACAACTGTCTCTGGGATTTCGTCCTACTCTCCTTCTTACCCAGTATAGTACCGCGTCTCTCTTGGGACATTCCCTCAAACACAACCCGGGCTCCCCTACCCAGTTGATCTTCAGTCACTCGTCTACCCCCATGGTTGGGATATGCGAGCGCCAACCCTTCTCTGGATACCTGAATAAGCGATTCTCAAGGCTTGCTTGGAAGAACACCCTCAGGTTTCTTACACCGCCCACTGAGAACGGAGAGTTGAAACCGCCAACCCCTTCTCAGCCCCTTCTTGAAAAAATTGCAAAATTTCTGGGAGACCACAGACCAGCGCCTGGACATTCCGTGGGAGAAACCAAGCCATAAAATGAGCCCAATGCCGGTCATAAGACTTAAGCATAGGACAGACGCGCCCTCTGGACCGTCCCAGTCACTGCACCTGAAAGGCCTAACGCCTTCAGACCTCTCCTCTCATCCAGGCCCCCCCCCCCGAACAGATGATAAAGGAGAAGCGGGGGACTGACCCCCACCCTCCCCACAACATAGACGTCCAACTGGGCAATACCCACAGAGGAGCCAACTGCATCTCCAGAAGACTCTGCAACTCCCCCTCCTATTTGCCCACGTGCACAGATTTACATTCACTTAGCTCCTCTTTGTTGGCCTCTTGGCTTTATGTGTAGCCAGGAGATTCACACTCTCCTGGCTTCTCCGGATTAGCCTCTTGGCTTTGCCATAATGTGTCACCCATCTCATGCTAGTCTTGGGCCTTGCTGCACTGTATCCATTCATAAAGTTCACTCTGTGGTGGTCTTATTCATTTCCCACCTTTCTGTCATGCTCTTTCATGCGTGTGCTCTTATTTTGTAGGTTGCGTTCAAAAAGGGTACTCTCTCAACTTTCATCAGCTAATGGCTTTTCCCGTAGAGCTTTCATTCAGTTCAGTATTCAATATATGTAATTGAACTCTGCTTCAAGTTTGAATTCAGTTTGGTATTCAATATGCTTCATACGGCACTTTGTTACTCATGCGTAGCCCTTAGGAACGCCCCGGAATGGAGTGTCATTGCTCTGCACTCATCTGTCTTCTGCGTTTCTCTCAGATGGCCTTGCTGCTTCCCTTCTGCTTCACTGGCTGGCGGATGGTCGACACGCGCCCTGCTCGCATGCCGGGTGCTTCCCAGCACACACCGGTAGCTCTGCTCCTTCTCCACAGATGCGGACGGCATGCTTTCTTCCTTGTTCGCAGCCCTAGCTGCTCTCACCCGTCCACAGAGGCTCCCACACCTGTGGCAATCTCACAGTCAAACTTACCCTGGGCTCCACAGGTCTTCTGGGACTTCGGCCGGCGTCCTGGTTTCCTCTCAGGTCCCACCACGACTGCCTCCTCACGCCCAGGTTCCCCTGCTGGTAGCTTCCACACAGGCCTCCCTGTTGGTCGCCTCTCGGCTGCCCTCTGCCTCTCTTCTTATACACCTGCAACCACTCGACAGGTTGCGGGTGTGCCTCCTCAATTGGATTTTCCCTACAGTAGTTAGAGGGACATGTCTGACCTTCACAGTACTTTGAAAGCATCTTCCTCATCCCAGTACTAGAGTGGTCTAGTGTTCATTACTCCTATTCGCCTCTTCATTGTCCCAGTACTGTCATAAGTAAAGTGTGGGAAATTGAGGGGAGATGTTTTACAATAGCCCATAAAGGCTGGGGGAGGGTTAGATTGGCTTTCAACAGGGAAAGGGGGATACCATTTCTTGCCTGTGAATACCCCACTGATCCTCCCTCGCTTCTCCACCCCCAGGGTCAGGACCCGAAAGCAATGGCCTTTTCCATGCCACCCGAGAAGTGGATGCAGGGGGATTGGAAGTGAGGACACCCTCAGGTTTCTCACAAAGGACATCTCGCCTGAGACTAGAACCCCTCTGCTGAGCCGGTCTGCAGTCACATTGTCCACCCCCCAGATATAGACAGCCCGCAAGGAGACCAGGTGAGCTTCGGCCCTGGCCCTGAGGTACATTGCCAGATCCTTCAGGGAGGGGGAACCTGTACCCCCATGATGTTTGATATAAGCCAGCATTGCGGAATTGTCAATTCGAACCAGAACATCCTTTCCCTGGATCGAAGGCCTGAATACCACCAAAGCCCTCAGAACAACAGCCAACTCCTTCCAATTGCAGGACAACACCCTGTCCTGAAAAGACGAACTTGCCTGATGAGACAAGTCCTGCAGAGTGCCTCCCACCCCACCCCCATCCCCATCCCAGGTGCTGGCGTCGGTGATAAGAATGACCAGCAAGGGCACACCCCCTCCGGAGATGGGACCTGAACAGCCACGAGCGAAGAGACTTTCGGAGGGGAGGCATGACCACGAGCAAAGAGTCGAACTGAAGGAACGCCGGGTGCCAATGGGACAGCAGGTGACTCACCAACGGTCTCCAATGCAGCTGTGCCCAGGTTTCACAAAGATGCAGTCACGTTACCCTGAAGACACAACAGCTCCCTGGCCGTAGCTCAGTCCTTGTGCAAAAGACCCTTCAAGAGTGACTGGAGCGCGAGGCCCTGTCCAGCGGGAGCAGAACCACCCCTCCCGAGTGCATAACTGGGCACTGATGAACTGGAGATTCTGAGAGGGTGACAAGTGGGACTTCGGCAGATTGAGCAAAAAAATAAAAACACTGGTCCAGGTCCCGGCAAACAACTTGAATCATCCGATCGTCCAAGTAGGGGTACACTTGAATCCCGGCCAGGTGCAAGGACGCCACCAAGGGAGCCAACAACTTTGTGGAGCAGATTTGCTACATGGAGAGTAGTACACAGAATTGAAAATGCTCCTGCCTCACGGCGAACCGCAGGAAGCACTGATGACTCCAAAAGATTGGGACATGGTAATAAGTGCCCTGCAGGTCAAAGGAAACCAACCAATCCCCCCTGCCAGGATGATGGACTGCAGGGTGTCCATCTTGAAGTGCCATGTCCGAATGAAAGCATTCAGGCCCCGTAGATTAAGGATGAGCCGGAAGGAGAGCCCCTCTGGATTGTGGACCAAAACACCCTGGAATAGAAACCCAGCCACTGCCCCCTCTGGCCCATGGGCACCGGGACAATGAACCACTTATGAAGAACGTCCTGCAGGGCAGTGCGCAAGGCCACACAGTGACAGATGTCTCTGGGCAGAGGAGTCACCTGGTGACTGGAGTTTGGAGGCGGAGACACAAAGTGCAACTGGTAACCCAGTCTAACAGTGGAACAAGCTGAGGCGTTGGAGGCCAAGAGGTCCCAGATCCTAGAAAAGCAAGACAACATGGAGAGGATCCAGGCGTTCCAGCACGAACAAATGAACTGCAGTTTGGTGGGGAAGAAGGTTGTTATACCTCCTGGGAGGGGCCAGAGAAGGTCAACTTGAAAAAAAGTTTCCCTGTGAGCAGGGAGCATGATCTAAAAGTACTGGGATGAGGTAGAGGGACGTGAAGATAATGGTAATCAGACCCTCATCCCAAGAGCTTTAACTATGCACACCAGCTCCAGGTGTGAGTGAGATGGATCACGAGCCTTGTTTTTTTAAACTCCATGTTCCACTCCCACATGGAGTATACAGTACCACTTACTTCTCTTCTACAGAGTTTGGGATATCTTCATTAGTTGTAATACCCCTTGTGGTGCTGCATCTATAAGAATGTGTGTCATGACTGCCTGTCAATAAAAGAAGCCTCAGCCGGCATGTGCCCCAAAACTGCGGCAAACTCCATGAATGGCAATTCTACCTCGTGTCTCATTTCTTGGGTCTGTATGACCACGGTTCTGCAGCCACCACTGATCTGGGTGCCCCCAGATCAGCATGTGTAATCTGTGTGCCCCCAGGGCACTGTCATGCTGTGTGAGCACACCCCAGTTGCTAGCCCGGGAGCTCCTGTGTCAGCCGTTTGCCCATGGCAATTGTAATTATATGCTGGTGTCCTTAGCCACCCTTGGGCCCATGTCCCCTTGAGCCAGCCCGCAACAAAGGTAATTGAAGAGAATGCCGGGTGCCCCCAGCACACAGGACGGCCTGTGTGCCCACAGACAGCTCCCCACAATACGCCTTATGAACCACTAGATGGCGAACTATGTATATAGGATGTGAAGCTCAACTGATCACACAGTATGCCATGTTTTGGCGCCAAAAGCACTGGTACGGAATGTCTGGCTTCGGATTCACAAGTCCCAGAAATTACTGTTGGGATGCCGTCAGTAGTAATGGTATGCATGTTCTCACAACACCCACACCTCCCTCAGTATCTGTGAAAGTGTAGACCACACTCTTGATTTACACCCCCTTTTCACTTCTCTTTCTCTTGCTCTTGCTCCTACAGCACAAACTGTTGCAGTGATGCATTTTAAGTGGCCACAGCATTCAGAACCATGTACGGTCTCCTAGTCCAGAATTCCAACCTAGGTATATCACAACACGCACTATTGCAAGTTCGCCTACAACAATCAACAATCAAGCTCATACCAAACCCAGAAAAATAACACTTCAAGCCAATGCTGAGTTGTTACTCTACACAATTATTAGTTAGAGTGAGTCGATCCAGAACCCAGATAGTCAATCTTCCTCTACTAAGGAAAAAGGGAACGGTGTAGCCAAGAGGGGATACTTACTCATGGGTTATCCAAGACTTCATCAAACTCCCATGTAAAAAGAAAGGTATGAAAAAAAGAAAGCAAGTCAGATTATCTCATTTTAAGGAGGACGTGGACCATTTGCTCCAGGAATGGCTGCAGCATGCCTTTTTAACAGATTTTATTTCTATTGCTCTACATGCAATCAATGGATCGACAGAACTGTCAACAATCACACTAAGAGTGTCATGAAAGTAAGATGGACAACTAGCCAAATTTGACAAAGATCCGGTTTCAAGGCCTTCTGAGAAAAGGATGAGAGTAAGTTTATGACATACTTTGTTGGCATGGGAACCAATTCAGTGATGGAACAGCCAGGCTCCATCACTTCCGAAATGTTTGCCCTTCGGAAAGAGTAAGTCTGTATCTGCTGATCAAGGATCAGCTTGGCTCATAATTATTGTGAGGAGTCTGACATGGGAGACGGACACAGATGGAGTTTTCTCACATGTCGCCATTTATTGAAATAATAAAGGGAGCTAACAAACACCTATCTTTCCCTAACCTAATAAAACCACAACTAAAGGAAAATGACCTAGTGTCTAAAAAATGTCGGTCCCACTAATTGCATACAACATCATCATACTCGAACATTTTGGCAGTTTCAACTTTGTAACTCAACATATATTCAAATATAAAGAAAACAAGCTCTTATGATCAGGGTTGAATCCCCTTCCTCTGGATCAATTCAGGATAATTCAAACAAAGTTCAATTTAGGAAAGTTCTTTTCTTTTGCCTAGTTCCACTTCAGGTGGAATAAACAGTTCTTTATCTCCAATATATCAATCACTTGGCAAAGCAACTTCTGAGTTAAAAAATGTTTATCTTCCTTAGACCAATTGTTAAAGCTTCCACTTGACGGTTCAAAAAAAGTCTTTCTTCATACATCAATTAAAAAAGTTAATGACAAGATCCTTTTCTCAGGAGACCAATCACTTTTCATCACATTAGGTTTCTTCACAAATAACACCTTGATCAGAACAGATAATTCAGAAGTTCTACGTCAGTCAGGATGGTTACACAATAGTTCAAACACAGAAATGGAATTGCCAATTCATTTCCACCACAATCAGTTACAACCTTCTACCACATTTAAAGTACTTCAACTTCTCTTCTTCCTGGTCCACTCACCTGCCAGGACTAGCCCCTTTTTGTCCCTTTCCTGGTATGCTCGCCTGCCAGGATAAAATGCCTACTACTACTATTCATACTCAGTGGTAAGTTTTAGTCCTAACCTTCCACACTTGACTCCTCAAAGGAGAAAGTTAAACCAACATCAGCTTCTGGAATAAGTCTTTGCACTTGTAACACCATTGGCTTATAACTTATTTCATACACATGCTGTACAGAAGGACAGTTATTTTTACAGCCATTTGACATTCGCAATGCAGGTTACAATTCTCTCCCCCTTGATCCTTTCTACAGGGAGGGTTTTTCTCCTGCTGTCTTATTTCTTTCCACACAACCTATTGGCTGTTGACAATGTGATGTACAACTCCTGTCACTGTCACATTCAATCAGCTTTGATATCTCTTGGCTTTGGCAATGCAGGTAATAATGTCCCTTATTTGAATATCCTTCTTTGGGAAAACGGTATCCCCTTTATTGTATGTTTACCCTTCTTCGGCATAGGCAATTAAATAACATGCTCTTCTTGGGTCTCTCCTTTCAGGCAAGATGCATTCACTTTGTTTAACAATTGCAACCTTTTGGTTTGGGAAATGTGGGGTACAATAGCCGTTTGTTCACCCTCTCCCTTTTGGGTAATTACATTCAATCTGCTTTCTTTTAATTGTTCGGTATTCAAAATCTGCTTTCTTTTGAAACAGTCCATGATGAAGCGCCCCGGGGTTACCTAGTTCAGGATAACTCATTGGTTTCTTTTGGCATCTTCCCCGGACCCGCTTGTTAAACTTCGCTGCTCGTTGGGTATTCACTTTCCGTGGACAGCTATCATCAGCCTCTTGCTGCACGTGTGGTGTCTCGCCGGCGCTCACATGGCTCCACATGTGCTCCGGTGAAGTCTTCACACCAGGTTGCGCAGACGGACACAGAGAGCAAGTCTCTCTTTCAGGACAGCTGATTCCCGCTCCACCACCGCTTCCCGCTGTGCGTCCTCTGCATCTCCAGGGCACTAAGACCTCTGACAAAGTCTCTATACGGTGTCCCACCATCATCAAAGCAGCAGCTCCGACTTCCACTTCCTCCTGCTTCTTCTGAGGTTCCTGCTGCCATGGCTTTCCATTGACCTGCACCTGACAGGCCTTTAAATATTTAAAGGTCCCGCTGAGGTGCGAGTCATAAGAACAACTAGACCACACACTATAGTGACTCTGTGCCCCGCGTCCTTGTCTCAGTAGTAAGAGCATTATGAGACTGGATGCTCCTAGTTTCTTTTTTTAACCCACTTTGTTAGGGGTTGCATGTAACATATATAAAGTAAGATTTTAATGGTATTATAGGTTCTCTTTTAGGTTTAATACTTTAACATTTGGGAAGATCAGTACTATTAAAGGTAGTAACATTATCTCCATGTTTACAAAGAAGGGTTTTATACTTCGTATCTGGGGTAAATCTAGGAGGGAAGGTCATACAGTGACAATATGCCATTAAACACTCTGGATTTAATAAACCCTCATTCTTAGAAGAGGAGGAATACTGCGTCTCTCCTGATGGAGTCCTAACATTCCCTTGACAGACTTCTCTTCCCATGTGCTTCCCACCTGATACCACCCCCAGTGTTAGGATCAGGTAGCGTCTGCCTTCCACTGGCCACATGGGAGGAGGCTGTAGGATGGGATTCTGGGATGACTCCACAGGTTTCATCACATAATGAATGAGGCATTGTGAAGTAGTGGGTGCTCGGACTGTCTGATTTACACAGGATTTGTTCAACTGTAAGAAACCAGTGGAATGAAGCAATAGTCATATGTTGGTGATGCCTTGCCTGCATTAAGATTCTGGCAGAAGTCTGCCTATATAAAAAAGGTGATGTGTGAGTTGGAGGGGAAGACAGGCCCCCAAATGTTTTCATGATCCAAAGAAGAAGAGTATGGTGTATTTGGTGATATTGTAGGATCTATAATTAAGAAGAAATGGTATTATTATGGTATTTATTGAGAGCAGACCTAGCTTCAAGAAGCAAAGGAGCGCCATACAGAGGTAGACAACAATACCGATACATAACGGAGCGGTTTACGGAGGTATACAACAGTACAGATGCACAATGGCCTGCTTTTCAGGAGGTAAGAACAGATGTACAGCGGGAGGTAGGACACAGAGGGGCACAGTGGAGGAGTACAGCTGTACGGGGTGGCAGGGAGGAGAGGGGCGGGCTGCATCTAGCGAGTCATGTGGAGCGAGGGGTGAAGTGATGGCCTAGGTGTTGCCGAGGAGAGACTCCTTGAAAGGGTGGGTATCGAGTTATTTTCTGAATTGTAGGAGAGTGGGTGGGGGGGGGGGGAGGGTGAATCTGAGCCGGTAGGGAGGAGGTTCCATAGTATTGGTGCGTAGGCAGAGAAGGCGTGTTTTCTGGTCCTTTCCTTTTTTTCCTTTTTGCAAGCTGGGGATTTCAAATCTGAAAGTCTCCTGGCTTCAGGTTGTGCGCTGTCCACTGGAGATGCTGAGTTTTTCAGCGAGGTAGCTAGGTGGCTTCATGGCGACTGCCTTATAGATGATGCAGCAAGACTTGAAGGTGATTTGTGCGTGCAGTGTGAGCCAGCGAAGGTGGATGAGGGCCGGGTGATGTGGTCGCATCTGCGTACAGCCTTGATGAGGCGTGCAGCCACATTTAGGACAGTTCTTAGCGGCACAAAGGTGGACGGCTATAGGCCTTAGAGGAATACGTTGCTCACCAACCAGGTGGGATAGGACCAGTGCTTGAACGTGGATCTAAAGCTGTCCGCAGAGAGGAAGGGCTCGACTTTCTGCAGGAGGAAGAGGTGATACTCTTAGCTGTGTGTGCCTGGAAGGAGAGGCATTTGTCGATGTGGACCCGAAGGACTTGGCGCAGGAGGCACGCTCTGGTATGAATCCCGCAGAGTTCATGGTTGATAGCCAGTTCTGTATGCCTGAGTGTTCAGTGTTGTTGGTAAGGAGTAGGAATTCGGTTTGCAGGGGAAGAGGTTTAAGTATCCACTGGGCATCCAAGACTGGAACAGCGAGAGGCAGGATTTAAGCCTATGGATGTCCTTGATGGAATCGATCATGGAGGTATAGTTGTGTGTCGTCGGCGCATTGGTGGATGTTGTGTACGACTAGTAGAGGGTTCGAAATCGAGAGGAGCTGGGAGGTATTTAGCTCCTGCTTCTAGCCTAGGAGAGCTTGGTTAGCTTAAAACCAAAAACTACCAGGAGCTACTTTTGGCTCCGCAGGGAAATTGTTTCTTTACAAACATGCATATGTGACATTAACATTGAGGATTTGAGAATGATTTTAAAGAAGAATAATGGCTCATCTAGTACACATTTAAACATAATGAATGATACAAAAAGTTAAAGTGTGCATCTCATGTGGAAGTTAGATTTGAAGTGCGCTGGGTACTCGTTCTGGTTCCTCAGTGGTAGTTCCTGCCTATTGGCCGATTTCTGACACCCAGGAGCTGGGTTTAGCTCCTGCTCATTGAATCTTAATTTCGAACCCTGCTAGGGCTCCAAGTGGCTCCATGTATAGAATTGAATATCACTGGGGAGAGGATGGAACCCGTTGGGGCTCCACAAGTGATGGGTAGCATTGGCGGTCTAGAGGAGTCCATCTGAACAAAGGCAGTTGGTGAGGTAGGACTTGAAGCAGCATAGGACAAGGTTGCTGATCCCCATGCACCAATGTAGGGTGTGCCTAAGTGCCTTGTGGTCTACTGTGTCGAAAGCGGCACAGATATCGAGTAGAACCAGGAGGCAGGGGTGGCCATTGTCCAGGATGTTGAGGGTGTCATTGACCACTTGTATGGTTCCCGTTTCCCTGCTGCATCTGGGGCTGCACCCAGATTGGTAGGTTTGGGGGAGATGGTTGGTTTTGATGTGTTGTTGCAGTTGTGCGGCTACCGCTTTTAAAAAAAAAAAAAAAAAAAAAAAACTTTTTATTGATGATCTTGGCAGATACAACTCACTTTTCAGCCAAAATATCTGTCACCAAATACATAACAATTATATCGTATTACATTAACCTTTACAAGGTATCGTCGTCGTCCGAGGCCATTTCACATACATACGCTCATAGCGGAGCCCATATGTCCTTGAGGCGGTTAGTTGCAGTTACAGTCATGGTATATTGTTCCTCACACTCGTTCACATATGACAGTTCTCGTAAAAATTGTTCATTGCTTGGTGATAAAGTGTTTTTCCAACAAATCAGAATGCATCTTTTCGCAATTACACATGAAACATTAAACAGTCGTCTAATGGTCTCAGAACACTTGCCAATATCCCTGAATAAGTATTTTTGAGGAGTCCTGGAGGCCGGGATCTGTGTTATCTCTTCTATCAATTCTGCCACTTTTCCCCAGAACTCAGCCACCGCCGGACTTTCCCAATACATATGGAATGACCCCGCCTGGAGTGCTTTACATTTGGGGCAGCTTCCGGTGTCCTCAGTTGTGAATTTGGCTATTTTAGAAGGGGTATAATGAAGTCTGTTGAGGACTTTAAATTATATAAGGCGTAGGCCTGCATTCATCGATACGGTCTTTCGGTGTGGCGGAGTGTGTCTGTGTCAACGCATACAGGTTTGAGATTCTCAGTCCAGGGCCGGACATTGCCGCCTGCAAGCATGGATGTGTGGGGGGTTCGTCTGGGAAGAGTGCCCAGTGTGTGCTAAACACAGATTTCATTTTGCAATATTGGAGTGTTCTGAGCGCCCCACCTCCCACCATATCTCAGAGCTCATTTATGCTCACAAATTTCCCATTTGGGAACATGTCACACATTTTGATCTCCCTGTCCGGATCCCACATCCGTTGTATAGACTTCTCTAGTGTCGGTGGGCTGTCAGGGTAGTTCCAAAGAGGAACATCTGGGTCATATGGAGTGTCTATTTTTAATCTTTTATACAGTGCGCCCTACGCCCGGACCGTACTCTCACAGGCTCATAAAGGCCTGTGTCCTTGTAATTGGCGTTAAAAATAATAGATCGTAGGTCAATAGAGGCTGCAGCAAACCTTTCTAGCCATATGTGGGGTGAGCGGTCAGACAGGTCGTACCAGTCCTTAACAAATTGTGCCTGGGCAACATGAAAATACGCTCAAAGTCTGGTGCCGTAATTCCCCCGGAGGAGTACAATTCGACCATTTCCTCCCACTTCATACGGGCGGTTTTGCCATCCCAGAGGAACGTTACCGCCATTGAGAACAGCCGTGTAAAGAAGGCTCTTTGGGCCAGATAGGTATTTTCACAAAGAGGTAGAGTAGTTTAGGGAGGACAATCATTTTCAGAATTGCCATCTGGCCGCACATTGATATGGGAAGCTTGGCCCAGGTCTCGAGCTTGGCGCCGAGCAGCTGGAGGGTTTGTTCACGATTGTCTGTGTATAGTGTCTGTTTATCCCTGGATACTAGCACTCCTAAATATTGGATATTTTTAGTTGACCATTGGAGTCCCGAGGTTGTCGTCGGGCAATTGGTGGTGTCAGTGGAAAGATCTCGGATTTCCCTCTGTTGATCTTGTATCCCGAGTAGCTAGCGAATTTATGAATGTCGGCTATGCTAGGTGTCAGGTTGGTTTCATGGTCTCGAATATATAGGAGGGTGTCATTTGCATACAGGGAGATGGATTGTGGCGGGCCCTACATTCCTATCCCTTTGTCCGTGTTTCTGTCTTTCCCATATAGCCATTGGTTCTATAGTGAGAGCAAATAAAATGGGCGAGAACGGGAAGCCTTGTCTGGTGCCTCTGCCCAGGAGGAATAGGTCTAAGATCGTGTAATTCGTAAGGACTCTGGTGCCTGGTTCTGTGTACAGCAATTTAACATACTTTACAAAGTTGGGGCCAATTCCAAATTTCTTTAATACTGAGAGTAGGTACACCCATGACACCAAGTCTAACTCTTTTTCGGCGTCCAGGGATACAGCTACAGCGCTTGCTTGGGGGTCTATTTGCACCAAACAACCTGCGTAGATTTAGTGCAGCTGATCTTGTAGGTATGAACCCGCATTGGTCAGGATGGACCAGAGTCGGCATGCTGGGTAGTAGCCTATTTGCAAGTACTTTTGCGAAGATCTTGGCGTCTGCATTAATTAACGACATGTCCTGTGGGGGGCGACGGGGTTTCGGTAGCACCGTTATTATATTATAGTTATTATATTATTAGGTAGAATGCAACATTCCAGTGATTTCTCCCATACCTTTAACATTATGGGCGCCAATTCGGTGCGAAACTCCTTGTAAAGTTCGATCCCTAAGCCATCAGATCCCGGTGCCTTCCCAGATGCCAGTTCCTTTATTGCCCCGGTAATTTTTTCTTCCGTTATTGGTTGTTCAAGGGTCAATTTAGTCTCGGAAGGGAGCATGGGGAACTCTAGCTCATCTAGGTATTCGTGTATACCCAACTCAGATTTTAAGTCCCAGTTGGAGTATAAGTCCATATAAAATTTTGTAAATTCTTTGTTTATTTCTTGTTCTCCTGTGATCACCCCCCCTTCTGTTGAGTTGATACTCGTAATTAAGGTCCGTTGTCGGTCCGCTTTAATGAGATTAGCTAGTGATCTGCCCTCTTTGTTGTTTTGCCCATATCTCAGTGCTCGTATAGGGGCCGCAATATATTGGATTTCCCTGGTTATTAACACATCGATCTCCCTCACAAGCTTATTTATTTCTGCTAGGGTTGTTTTGTCATGGGTGGTGCTGTAGGCGATTTCCAGCTTTGGAGTCAGTTTTCGACATCCGCTAGTTCCTGTCGGACAGATTTCAACAAGCCCGTTTATGATAGAGAGTACTTATCAACTATACCTATATTGTTTGTAAAACATTCTTATATTTCCACGTGTAGGGACTCAACTACATTTGGGTCCTTTAATATGTTGGAGGGCATTCTCCAGCATCTCGTGGGTCTTGGGGTATCTTTGAATATCAGATCAAGTGTCACGGGGGAATGATCGGATAGTGTGCGGAATTGGATTTCGCAATTCCCCAATGAGTTCGTGAGAGTTTCGGATATTAGCCAATAGGCTATACGCGATTCTGAGTCGTGTACCGTGGAATAATGTGTATTCTCTCACATCGGGGTGAAGTTCCCTCCACGCATCTATTAATGACAGTTGTGGTATGATTTGGTTCAGCTTGGTTACAGTTTTAGTTGGCGCCCTGGTTATTGTGGAGGACCTATCGAGTAGTGTGTTAAGGATATGGTTAAAGCCCCCCCCACCCCAATATGATATTCGATTCGTCTAGGGAGAGAAGTATTCCCAGGACGATCGGGTAAAAGCTAGGGTCATCTATGTTAGGGCCATATGTGTTAACCAACGTAATGGGCCTACCTGCCAATTTCCCCCACACAATTATAAACCTCCCCAGGGGGTCCTCTTTATGTCCCTGGACCTGGAATCCCAGTGAAGGATGTATTATTGTTATCACACCTCTAGCCTGAGAAGAATATTCAGTCAATCTCTGCTTGCTGCATGATGTAATACATTGGTATTCCCGGGTCCCTGTGTATGGGCTTCCTGTAGCATCACTATTTGGGGAGAGACCCTGTACACATAGGCACCAATTTTCCTGGATTTTGTGGGCTTGTTGAGTCACCGGACATTCCATGTCAAAAGCCTAATTCTCAGCCCCTCGCCAATGATGACTTCATGTATGTACTGTGTTTAGTCATGTATTTACTGATGGGGAGATGCCATGTAGCTTGAGTGACTTTTCCATCTGCAGGACCGTTCAAATTAGAACTTTGAACCTTTAAACATCCATCTAGTGGAAACCGTGCTAATATGGCTTTAATGGTGCAACCTCCCTCTCCCCCTCGCCCACCCGCATCATCAACCCCAACTCGATGATGTACCCTTATTAACTTGTGGAGTTCTCCAGGGGTAGCCATGTTGCATCACACGGCCACCAGAACCGGGTTCTCCACCCTATTCAAACAATAGTGTGTGGGCCGCCCGCTGAAATCAAACAGACTTGTTAACCAGTATAAAGGATATATTCATGCATCGTGTGCAATCAGCCGGATAGCGTCTCTATTCCACAGGGTAGGGTCTGTTCAGGCCTACGTTTATTGGGAGCTAGGGGTATGGAGGACTCCACATAGGCCATGGCTTCAGCAGGGGTTTCAAAAAAGTGTGCCCTTCCTGTGTGCTGTATGCTCATTTTGGCAGGAAATATAGATGTATGTGATTTGGCATGCTCTTAGAAGTTTCTTAACTGGTTCATATGACTTTCTGCTTGCTTATACCCCTGCTGCGAAGTCTGGGTATATGTGTATGCGGCTCTCCTCGTACTGCAGTGTGCCATGTTCTCTCGCCAGCCTCAGGATTGCCTCTCTGTCCCTATAGTTGAGAATTCAGGCAATGCTCGTGGGTGGTGGCACCAGCATGCAGTGCGCTCTCTCGACCAGAAAATGTTCAGAGAAGGATTCCGATCCAAAAAGGGGCTTAAAGAGGGCCTCAACTTGTTTCTCCATTTGTCCCTTCCCGAATGTCTCGGAAACACCCACTATTCGTACATTATTTCTTCTTGATCGCGATTCGAGATCATCACACTTGTTCTGTAGTTTGGACATGTTTTCTTGCAGTTGAGTGATGTCTCGGCCATGGTGTGCTAAAGTGTCTTCATTGGAGCCGGTTCCGTTCTCCTCCTCCATAATTCTTGCACTTTCCTTGTCCACTCTTGCTTTCAATGACCCAATGGTGGCCACAATATCGTCCAGATTGACATTGACTGCGAGGAATACATTTTGTACTATTGTCGTTAGTCGGTCCTCCCGTTCATTGGTTTCATTCTCTGCCGCTGTAACGGAGTTAGTATGTCTCCTTGCAGTTGTTGTCTGCACCTGACTTTTCATGAATGTGTCCATGGGGCCTTTCTTCTTGGTGCCGGAGGATTTGGATGGTTTCCCAGATTTCTGTGGTTCTCCCATTTCAAGTGTTGGTTTGGTTTATAATGTTCGGAGCGTGACCAGTTGTATAGGTCCCCCTTTACAGTATCAGAGTCCACCAGTCTCTATAATTTCTAAGAGTTGTGTTCACTTGGGATTGCACGCAGTTTGTGTGGTAAGGGGTGTCCGTCTTCTCTGCTATGCGTAGATGATGAGAGCCACACTTGCTGCGCTGTCAGCGCTAATCGTTTGAAGGCAGTGTATATTGCCAATTCCTCAGTATAGATTTATTGGTGTGACGTTGTCTCAGTGTTTTGCCTCCCGCATGTGTTGCTGCTCTCCTGTCGCAAACCACATCCGTGGTTACCAACCATGTTAAAATTGGCCACATCTGAGTTCTGCCACTGTAGAAGTGTCACCATACGGCATCTGGGGTCCACGAGTGGACTGTGTCCTCCCACGTATTGTGGTGTTATAACAGTAGACACGTGTTTCTGCTGTCCTCCGGGCAGCGCTGGGATGTAGTGTTAGCCCCTTGTGTCCCTGTGAGTTCTCCACCAGGCCTCACTTGCCCAGCTGCGGGTCCGGGAAGCAGCGCTCCTTAGTTTTGTGGTCCGTTTGCGTTTGTATGCGCACTCCCAGGCCAGTATATTGTTTGGGAATATTGCAAGGGCACCTTACAGCCAACTGGTGCAAAACCGCAGGTGGAGTGGTTTAGTGGCCAGCAATGCGGGTGCATATTGGGTTCGGAGCTTCAGCTCTGAGCCGAGCCGCAGCAAGGTCTAGTACTCCCTACACTGGTGTTCCTCCCCGTCTATACAACGACCGCGTTGAGCGGAGGTGAGCAGCCGTTGGGCGTGCGGCGTGTGTTTGGTGTACCGGCAGCAGCTGTGTACAAACTCCTAGTGCCGGCGCGGCGCTCGTGTGCTCCCCCACCTGCCTTCAGCCTATGTGTGGGGTCTAGATCTCCACGGGACGCGCTGGTCCAACTTTCGATCTGCAATAGTCACGCACTAAATTTTTCCCCGTTGTCCCCAACTCAGGATCTTTATTGCAGCGCATTTCTGCCGTACTCACTGGGATGTGGACTTCACCGTATGTCCTTCTCTCGTCGCTTCCCTGGTCCAGCCAGCTCGCACGTAGTGCCTTCGGCTTTTGCAGGGTCTCGACACATCCAAGGCGTTATGAGGTGGCACGGCTCAGCCCCATGTGGCGGCGGGCAGTGCAGGCGATGCAGGGTCTATTAAAGTCAACTTCCCGTGTCGGGCCCAGCTGTGCGCTCTGGATTTTAACAGCCCCAACAGGGTCATCTCCTGTGACCAGTTTACCAATCGTCTTCTGGGGGTGGGCTGCAATCAACACCCTGGCACAGGATAATTCGGGGTTGCAGTCAGCTCTCCATACGAGCCAACTGTATTTCGGCGCGCTCCACCAGTCGAGGCTCCGCCCACCAGCATCTCTCCCTCTTGGAGCGCCTCGGGCTGCCCAGCGACGATTTGTGGAACTCTGACACGGCCAGGGCTGGCACCCCGCTTCGGGGAAGTTTTCACTCAGTAGTTGCCGGGTATTTCGTGGTCGTATCTGTTCGGGATTTTTGCGGTATGTGCCTGGTACTCTTAGCTTCTCTTTGGATGTAGCTCCAGCTCCGTGGGCGGCCCCTTTAAAGGATATTTTCAGTTTAGGATTTTCAGTCGGGCGGGAGCACACGTACCAGGCAGCCATTATTAACGTGTGCAACAGCGCCCCGCGCGGCTACCGCTTTTTTGATTATCTTCCTTACAAATGGAAGATTGGTGATGGGGCGATATTTACCTAGGTTGTCGGGATCCAGAGTGGGTTTCTTTAGTAGAGGGAGGATGTGTCCTGTTTTTAGGGTCGATGGGAAGGTGCCTTGAGTTAGGCAGCTGTTGATGTCGGGTGAGGGAAGGAGAGCTTCTGCAGGAAGGGTCTTGAGGGTGGATGCTGGGAGGATGTCGTCTGTAAACGATGGGACTTTGAGGCGGCCCTGGGCTCCTACCAGGTCCTTTGTCGAGAGTGTCTTGAATGTTGACCACAGTGTAGAGACTTCGCGAGGAGGGACGTGATGTAGATCTGTGGATGCAGAGCTGGTGTCTATGTGCTGTCGCATCTTGCTGATTTTTTTGTCAATTAAGGTGTTGATGGCAGTGGATTTTACGATGTGGTACGGCAGGGTTGGGTGGCGGTTTGGCGCAGTGCTTGAAAACTTTGAAGAGGGCTCTGCTTTTGTTGTCGGCTTCTGCTGTGGTATTCCGCTAGTAGGAGGCCTTGGCTGTGTTGATTAGTAGTCGACGGGTTGCTCAGAGTTCCCTGAGGAGCACCAGGTCAGATGTGGTCCTGGAATGGAGTCAGGTTTTCTATCGTTTCCTGATGACTCTTATGCTGAGGTTGAGTTCTTGCGTGTACCATGGTGCTGACTGTTTCGGTTTGCATGTGCGTTGTTTCAGTGGCCTGTGTCGGTCGATGGAGGCTGAGAGGGAGTGGGTCGAGTGCTTCCAGTAGAGAGTTGCAGATCGGTTGGGGGTGTTCAGTCCACGTAAGGTGGAGTTTGGCGAGGTCTTCCGTGAGGGCTTTCACCAGGAAGTTTTTGAAGGACCTGAAGGTTTGTCTGATGAGTTTGCGCTGGGAGTGCTTGACTGGGGTGGTATGGAGGATGTTGAAAGGCATGGCTAGGTGGTCAGACCAGTCAAGCGGGAGAGGAGAGCTGTAGTGGAGGGAAGACAGTTCAGTGATGATTAGGTCGAGGATGTTCCCTTTCTCGTGTGTTGGGTCTTTCGTGTGAGGATGAGGGTGTCAAGAAGGCTGAGGAGAGTATCCCTTCATCGGTTTGGTGGCCTTGTTGCCTGTGACGTTGAAGTCGCCTAGGGAGATGGAGTGTTAGGGAGAGCGGGAAGTGGCAAGAGAGGACTTCGAAAGAGCCAATGTTGTCGACGTCAAGTGTGGTGCAGGGCCACAAGGTCTTGTGGATGACTGCGAGGCTGCCGCCTGTTTTGTTTGGCCGGTCTCTGTGTTTGAAGCTGTAACCGTTGGGGACAATGACATCTAGGATGTGGGTGGAGGTGGGTGTCAGCCAGATCTCGTGGATGATGGCGTCAAGGTTATGTGTAGTGATGAGGTCTGTGAGGTCTGCTGCATGGGTAATAGCGGAGCGAACGTTGGCGAGCATCAACTTCCATTTTGAAGACAGTTGGGGGTGGTGGTGCTGATGGGTTTGGGGCTGTTGTGGGTGAGGTTGCTGTATTGTAGCCCATGCCTTAGAGGTGGGGTGATGTCATTGAGGTTGGTGTTGCCTGGTGATGGGGATGGCCTGTGGCGACGGAGGGAGAAAACACATGTCAGCGCGTGCTTACCTCTCGTCTGAGCAGGGGTTTGGGCCCTGGGTCCTCCTGGTCCAAACACGTTCAAACAGGAATTGCCCTTTTCTTCTTCTGCGCTAAGAGTTAAGAGCAGACAGGAAGAGGCAGGGCTATGAAGGTGGGTGGGGCTTGGGCCACGTGACCTACATTCATTTTCACCTGCTTACCAACTGCAAGGAAAAGAGGCTGCATGGCTGCTTAAGTAGGGGAAAGGGGCAGCAAAACAGGAAGGCACTAACAGTTTAAAATGATTGACAGGTGGGTGGGGCTTAGGCCACATGACTTAGATGCAGTGCATTGGTTTTGGGCATGAGAACTTGCTCATGCTACCACACACTGAAGTCGCACCAAGCCTATTCCTGATTTGCTAAGAAACTGCAGATACCCAGGTAACTTTACAGGAAAACAAGAGGCCCATCAAACATGGGTAAGTATTTGCATTCTATTGGTATGGAGAGAGAGGACAACCTTTATTTAAAAGATTAAACTCTGTATTAGTATCTCCTATTTTATCAGTTCATGGAAAGAGAGCAGTGGGTTTCAGAAAGGCAATGACCGCCATCCAGTTTAATAACAGTATGTTGGCATCATCCCCATAGGAATGGGAGTTAA
This sequence comes from Ambystoma mexicanum, assembly GCF_040938575.1. Classification (NCBI taxonomy): domain Eukaryota; kingdom Metazoa; phylum Chordata; class Amphibia; order Caudata; family Ambystomatidae; genus Ambystoma; species Ambystoma mexicanum. Next base: position 727,291,398 of record NC_090937.1, on the reverse strand, counting down.
ATTGAACAGATCCCCACTATACCTGCCAGTGGGAAAAGATGGTGATTAGATCAGATAACTGATTTTTCATAGGTTTACTATTCTATTGGCTTCAACACTATAGGCAAGAAGTCACCTCAAGGCTGCTTAGTTACAACGTTATTTACTTTGGGAAGCAACCACGTTACTTTTCAAAATACATTTTGTGAAATGCAGCGATCTCCAGAGAGTTCTACAGACAGGCTAACAGCATAACAAGCATTGACAAAACCGCCACCAGTTTTGTTTTTTGTGTAGGCATGGAACAGACATTTGCCAGGTACTGACACAATGGTACTAGATGCCATAGGATGGTGCGAGTTCCTGGGTATATGATGATAGTGCCTGGCAAATGCCCATCTACACACACCAAAACGTTTGACGTTGCCAATGCTTGTTTTTAACAGGACTAACAGATGATAGGATACATATTGCTTAAAAATATATTATTGCCCTATACATTTATAAAAACACATTAATTATATATTGTCCTATACAACACAAAGCATGATATTACAACCACAAAGAGATTATGGGAAGGTGTGTTTTGGGCAGACAGTTGGTGGTTTATAGGTGGCTAAATGACCAAACAACGCTCACTGGCATACATCCCTCCTCACATCCCATCGCTTCTATCTGTACTCCAATACAATAGTTTCAGTTTAAAAGTGGCGCTTAGCAAAAACCAATAAAATCACTTGGCCACTACTTAGGTATTTGGCACTGGAGGATTTGTCGGAAGGGCGTCTTTCCACTTCTCCACCGGTCCACCCATGAGGAAGACATAATTTGGTGTGCTTTTAAGCTGCTTCTCTCAACATGTATGTGAGCAATATCACATTGGTATTCGTAATCAGCAAGAGCCAGAAGAATCAATGGTGGAGTGTGGTTGTGTGGAGAATTAAAGTAAACATACACCAGCCTCACTAATAATTAGCACTTAAGAACTGGTGTGCTGACATATGTTTCTAGAATAATAGCTAGGAGGTGCTTGAGTGGGGAGTGTATGCCCTTTTAGGGGTACGACGTTCATGAACCCCCAGTTTTTTTCCGCAACACTTTTTGGCAAAAATGTTTGCTGAAAAAAACATCGCAAATATATGGGTGGGGGGTGCTGGGGAGAGCATATAAGGGGTAGGGTGGGTGGTTTATAGGGATAAATAATAGGGTAGGGGGGATTGTGGGGGGACTACCCCCCCATACCTCCCAAATAAAAAAAATTAGAGGATTTATTTCGGCAAATCTTTTTCGGTAAAAAGTGTAGCAAAAAGAAAACAGGCGAAGAATGAACAGAGACCCCCTTTTAGGGTAGTTCTGGTCCTGAAAAAGGCAGTGATTTTAGGGTATATTGCTGAAACCGGTCGACCGTTTTTTGGATGATTTGTAATCTCCAGAATAATGGGAGAGATGTGCATATGCTTTTTAGGGTTGTATACCCAATACAGGGACTCGATATGTGCCGAGTTTGTTTCTATTTATGTTTTTTATGTGAACTTGGGGTCCTTTCTGGGTAGATGCATAGCATGAAAAGAATTGGTTTCTTATCGTACCAGTAAAGGATGCTTTTTAAAATGGTTTACTTGATTGTAGTAGCGAGAGAAGCATGTCTTCCACTGTTTGTCCCCTTGTAGGTAGGCAGCGCATCAGTGAGCCCTAGGGACCACAATCTAGAGGCAAGTACAATTTAGTTCTTCTGTGAGGGACGTGTAGTTTAGGGGGAAAAATAATGTGTTTAGTGATTCTCATAGTCATGTGTTTTTTTTGTCAGAAGCTCGCCTTTCCACTTATCTGATCTGTCATTTCCACAGGCTAAAGGTGTAAGGTCTAAATTAACAACTAACACCACAGGCAGGAAATGTTAAGATTTCAGAACAGATTTCCATTCTGGTAACCCTGGTTAAATGCAGATAAGGTATTTCCTTTCTAGGAGAAAAACATTCTTACTGCAAAGCCCCCAACTTTTCTAGTTATTTTATTGTCACAATGCAACATGAAGGCTCATTGGCAGAGGACAACAATCATGGGTGGCTAGCATGGTATACACCAACAAGCACTTTGCAACATTAGCATGGCATCAGGAACGTGGGATTCTTGGTGGTTTTGGTGCTTATGCAAGTTCGACCAACAGGCATGCACTCCAAATACCATTTTCAGGGCAGATTACAAAGAAATGGAGGGAAACGAAAAGCATACAAAGGAGTAAAGCGGTCCCAAGAGTTCAAGGTGTGCAGTTAAGCAGCAGGGAAACAGCATGTTTTTTCTACACCATGAAATGCTGGATATCTTGCTTTGAAGTCAACATCAAAAATATATTTATTTTTTTACAGAGAAAAGGGTTTTAATGGGATCCTGAGGAGGAAAAAGCAAATCACAATAGTGTCAAAAGAGATTGCGCTGCACTTTACAACCTAAGTTCCCGGCACAGAGGAAAAGCAGACTGATGTGTAACAGTGTCCATGCACCTGCATAAAGCAGCCAAGTCTATCTTGATTACTTAGCTGTAATCCGTGTTCCCCAAAGACAGTATTATAATTATAATTGTTCATTTATAAACACGCTTAATCCCAGGAGTGGTTTCTAAGCGCGGGATCGGCCTTCGAACCTGTGTTGGGCTGCGTGGTCTTGCTTCCAAGACAAACATGTTGCCCATGAGCTATCCTTCCTTGATTAAATAATTAACCAATGTTAATGATCTTTACTTGAACGCTTATTATAGCAGTTTAATACGCATTTGGTAGAGATGTCCTTTCCAAAAAAACATCTTAAATATTTCTGCCATTTAACAGATTATTTTTACCTATTCCGGACTGCAAAGTGGTTATATCCGTGGCCATAGTATCTTTGGTTATGTGGGTTTTGTAAAGCGCACATGTCCCATTTACACAACATCGTGAGCCTGATGACCTTATCATGCATTAGCTGAAATCCTCAAGTGTGGTGGGAATTCAGGAATGCGACCTTCCGGCTGACAAGATGTTGCCTGCACTAAGTAAGGTTCAACCACATGCCAATTCTTCCTGCAGTCCTCCCACATGATGGCTTGGTGGTTCCAGAGACTATTGGGCCTCATGGCTTCTTGCGTGTTAGCACTACCTCTTGCACGCCTGAAGATGAGACGATCTCAACTAGCCCTGCGGGGAGCTGGTCCTAGTCTACGGAATCAGATTCTAAGATGATTCCCATCCTGCATAACGGCAGATCTTCAATGGTAGTCATCTGCCAGCAACCTTTCTTTGGGGACCTCCTTCCAGGAGCACTGCCCACAAGTAACAGTTACTACAGACGCCTCCCTTCTGGGGTGGGGAGCGACACTGTGTCTCCTGGAGGTGTACGATTTGTGGGCACCTCAAGACAGGCGGCTCCGTATGAATTACCTGGAGCTTCTGCCAATTTTTCTGGTGCTCAAGGCTTTTCAACCAACTATCAACAGTGTAGTCCGTATTCGCACAGACCATTCTGTAGCGATGTTTTACATCAACAAACCGGGGGGCACCAAGCCTCCTCTGCTTGTGGATCTTGGTATACAAATTTTGATTTGGGCCATCCGGCTCAGAGTGTCTTCCTTGGGGGATGCCCTTGAGATCCTGTGCGTAAACATGAAAGCTTATGCCTTCCCTCCATTACCACTGATTCATCGGTCACTCTGCAAACTCGGGATGGCGGCTCCTTGGTGGCCAGCCAGGTTCTGGTTTTTGGAACTACTTGTCGGTTCTCTCCCCGCAGTCCCCTGATAAGTTTGCCGCAGATTTCTGACCTTCACCAGAGCAATCACCAGCTGTGGCACCCCTGACCACAATCATTCAGCTTGGCGGCCTGGTGCCCAAGTTCTGATCTTTAGAGTAGTTCAATCTGTCTGATGACAACATGCGCATAATCCAAGCAGCCAGGAAACCTTCCACAAGGGATCAATACAGGAGCAAGAGGCTCAGTTTTTGCCATTTGTGTTTGGCCAAAGAGCTCGATCCCAGGCATGCTTCTATCGACACTGTTCTGTCCTTTGTATCTGACCTGGCAGGCTCTGACATACATGTCCTGTCATGCAGGACTTATTTGTCCGCCATTGCGGCCTACCTGTCACAGCTGTTTTTCATTGGCTAATCCAGTCAACCAGAAATGTCATAACCCCTTTGAACCTATGGCTACTACTGAGCTTAAGTACCTATCCTGGAAGGTGGCTTTTTTGATTGCGGTAACATCTGCAAGACGCTTGGTGAGCTTCAGGCTCTCTGTGGAACATCCGTTCCTACTTTTCCGTAAGGATACAGTGGTGCCTCACACCCACCCTTTGTTCCTTCCGAAAGTGGTTTCGGAATTCCATTTAAACCAGTCTATATCTCTGCCGGTCTTCTTCCGGAATCCGGTCTCTGATGCTGAAAGGGCTCTGCACAACTTAGATGTCAGACAGACTCTGAAGTTCTACCTCGATAGGACTAACAAACTCAGACGTTCTTAACTTTTCGTCACATTTGGTGATCCAAATGGGAAAACCTGCCTCAAAGGCATCCATCTCCCGCTGGGTTGCTTCATGTGTTTCCGAGGCCTACAAGGTTCAAGGCCTTAAAACACCTAAAGGCATTCATGCAAATCTCATTGATGCACAAACTCGTTGACCGAACCGCCTACTCCCAACTAAATGCCTTTGTAGAAGCCAACAATCTCCTAGACCCCGCACAATCAAGTTTCAGAGCCCATCACGGAACCAAAACCACCCTAACCTCAATCTGGGATGACCTTAAAATGACGGCAGACTCCGCGGGATGCGCTGCACTAATCCTTCTTGACCTATCTGCCGCCTTTGACACAATCAATCACTCAATCAATCCTCCTAGACCGCCTCCACTCCCTAGGAATTTGTGGAACCGCTCTTAAATGGATAGCTTCATTCCTCAAAGATAGGCACCAAATAACAATACTCTCCACCTATACCTCCCAAGCCCGACCAGTCGACACGGGAGTCCCACAAGGAGCATGCCTATCTGCCCTCCTGTTCAATCTCTACCTGATCACCCTCCCTCCAATAATTTGTTCACACAACATCCTGTGTTACAACTACGCCGACGACACTCAACTAATTCTAAAAGTAACAAACTCAAATCCTAACTTCCGACCTGACCTGGCCTCCTGCCTCCTCGACATAGAACTCTGGATGACCCAAAGCCACCTCTTGTTAAACCCCTCCAAAACTGAAATCATGGTATGTGGCAACTCTGAGCTTCTTCTGCATCCACTACCCTGGGCATCCACCATGGGCAGCTCACCAACCCCCTGCAACTCAGTGAAAAATGTTGGATGCACCCATGACTATGACCTAACACTCTCGCGCCAAGTCAACAACGTCTCAAAAGCCTGCCACTACCACCTTAAAACCCTTAGGCGTATCTTTCCATATCTCTCCTTTCCTAACATACTGTCTGCGGTTCAATCAATCGTTATATCAAGACTGGACTATGCAAACCCCCTATACCTCAGAATCCATGTGTACCAACTGAATAAACTCCAAAGGGCACAAAACGCAGCAGCCAAAATGCTACTTGCGCTCGGCCCAAGAGACCACATCTCCCCAGCCCTTAAGATGCTGCACTGGCTTCCAGTAGCCCGGAGGGTGACTTTCAAAACCATATGCATCTCCCATCGAGCACTGCATAAAACAGGACCTCAATATCTTCAAGACAAACTAAAACCCTTCCACCCCCCTCGCACCATAAGATCAAGCTCAGCTGGCCTCCTAGTCATACCTAAGACAAACTCAGTCAGATTAGGCGGATCATCGTTCTCAGCCTTGGCCCCCACCCTGTGGAACTCACTCCCACCCCACATCTGCCAAACTGAGGATTTAACATCTTTCCGCAAACTGCTGAAAACCTGGCTCTTCCCCTAAAACCAACCGGTACCAAACTAACCCAAACAGACAAACAGCATCTCAACGACACCAACCCAACAAACTACCTGATGCGAGAAATTGACAGCCAATAACCCCGAATATACACTAGAAAGATAAATAGAATTAAACAAGTAAAGTAGATCAAAATATTGAAGTGGATAATAAGAATAAATCATAGGGAAACAGTAAGGAGATGTAAACTGCTGAAAGGCACATAATGCATGAGGAGGGAACGAAGTGAATGGCGTGGATGAAATAGTTAGAATGGATGAAGCGTGTTGAACAGATGAATGCACTGAGTGGAAGAATGCATGAGTGGAAGAACAGATGACTACATAGATCGAATGAGTGTGTAAATCGAATGAGTATGTAGATCGGATGAGGGTATAGAATGGATGAGCATGTTATGCGGATGAGCTTATAGAGTGGTTGAGTGTTTAGAGCGGACAAGCGTGTATGGCGGATGAGTGCATAAATACAGAGAAGTGAATAGAACGCAGGAGCGCGTAGAAATGATGAATGCACAGAAAGTATGAGCGTGTAAAGTGGATGAGCATGTAGAATGGATGAGTATGTAGAGCGGATGGGTATGTAGAGCGGATGGGTATGTAGAGCGGATGGGTAGGAAGAGCGGATGGGTAGGAAGAGCGGATGGGTAGGAAGAGCGGATGGGTAGGAAGAGCGGATGGGTAGGAAGAGCGGATGGGTATGGAAGAGCGGACGAGTGTATAGAGCGGACGAGTGTATAGAGCGGACGAGTGTATAGAGCGGACAAGTGTAGAGAGCAAATGAATTTATAGAACAGGATTACTGCATATTAGCAAATGACTCTTAAGGGCCTGATGAGTGCATATTAATGTTGAATGCGGGGAAAGCGCAAATGCATAGAGCGGATGAGTGCAGGGAGCGGATGAGTACGGGGAGCGGATGAGTGCGGGGAGCGGATGAGTGCGGGGAACTGGTGACTGCATAAGGTGGGTGAATGCGAAATACAGGGGCAGACAGGAGTGCATGCGTGGGGCAGACTGGAGCGTGCAGGGCGGACGTGAGCGCGCGGGGCGGGCTGGAGTGCATGAGTGCGTCGACCAGACTGGCGTGTGTAGCAGACGGGGACGCATGGAATAAATAAATGTCCATAGAACGGACTGGAGCGCATAGAACTGCGCGACGTAAATAGTATGGTCTGGAATGCAGGGAACGTTTGAAACTCATCATATCACACCCCACGCTTACACTCTTCATTACACCACCACTCAACTAGAACACAGAGATACTATGACACCATTCGGTATAACTGTTCTCATACCAACATCTCCTGCTCACTCCCCATCATTCTAAGTAAACACTGCTGGTTACACACCCCCAGCCAGGCGTTCTCCTCAGGCACCAACGCAGCCACAGTCGGTCTGGATAAATCCTGCCAGAACGAACACATACCCCTGATCTCAACCACCACACCTACCGCTAAGAAGCAGCTATTACACAAATACCACACCAGCTGCACACAAAACCGGTGCGCACACGCGCCGTTGAATCTCCCTACTCTCTACTGACCTGAACTTCGGTTCCCAAGGGCGTTCAACCTACCAGCGCCTTCAGACCATACCAATGGTATATAAGGCGCTATATAAGTGCAAAATAACATAACATAACAAGAAGCAGTGAAAAAGCAGTCTGCAGCGGGATACGTTGTCTGCGTCAAAGAAGTCTGTCTACTGTGTTTTGTTGGAAACAGAGGCAGAGCCCAACATTGGAGCAGTGGTGCAGAGATCCTTAATCCACAGTACGCGTGCGGCACCGTGTGTGAGAAGCTGTAAAAAAGTGGTCTGCAGCGGGATATGCTTTCTATTTGTGGCAAAGGAGTCGGTCAACTGTGTTTTGTTGGAAAGAGAGGCGGAGCCCAACACTGAAGCAGTGGTGGAGAGATCCTTAAAACTCCCCAGTACGCACATAGCACCCCGCGTGAGAAGCAGTGAAAGAGTGGTCCGCGGCCAGAGCAGGCAAGGTGAGATACAGGTAAGTCCTGAAGAGATCATAACATGTTGGGTAAAGAGCCTTGTAAAAACAAACATTTTAACGTGCATACAACAAAGCCACATGGGAAAACAAATGGTTATAGGAGGTTTTCTAGTTAAAAAGATTCAGCACAAAAATCCATCCATTGGCCATATTACTGCCCATTTTAAAGCAGGTGGAAAAATAAAAAAAGAGGGGAAGACCCAATGATCAAAAAATTGCCCGATACTGCTATATGCACAGTTAATAACAATATCAGCATTACATCAGGTGCCTCCCTTGGAAAGATTGGTGACAATTCTTTACTCGATCTGTGCTACCGACTTTGTGGCACGTCAAGAAATACTCAAGACAAAAGCGCATAGAAAGAAATTGTGACAGCATTATTCTCTGACAAAGGAAGGTGGTGAATCAAGGGTGATTCAAAGACTCTCAGCCACTCTGAATTTATTTGCACCCACTCTGAACTCTCTGCCCTGTGTCTGCCTTGCTGCTGTCATTACGTAAGGTCTTGAACAGGGCGAAACTGGTGTTGAAGAGGCTCCAAGGAGCATACCCCAGTCGAGTGAAGATAATTCATCTACAATTGGCACACAACTACCGAATGGCCTATTTCACTTCGCCATTAAGATTTGGCTAAAATGATGTGATCGCATTTATATGGAGACCCAGAAGCATAGTGAATTACGAGAGTCTCCGCAGTCAGCTAAAATGCAATTCTCACAGCGGTGAATTTCATGAAATGCAAGTCGGCGGGATACAAATGGTAAACTCATCTCCCATCGTTATTAACACTCAAGACGATGACGAACAACCTACAACAACAATCAAATTGGTTCCCCTCACATATCCTTCTCATAAGCAAAGACGTAGATATGAAAAGCTACTCAAATTACAAGGAAACAAAAAGGGAAACTAAATCATGTTGAACCAGACTTGGATGATCAACCTCAACCGTTAAACTCTACAATTGTGCCTGTCTCTGACCTTTGCTGAAAGAATAAACTAACTAGGAAGAGAACAAAAAGAAGAAACAGACAACAGAATATGGTCACACTCACTAGCTGGCTGCTACGTGAAAGTATTGCCAGCAATGCCGACCCTAAAGCATCATCCCTTAATCAAGTAAACCAGACTGAACCCACTTAAAATGGAATGGGCCGTAGCATTCAAAACTTGAAGAAAATGTGTTCGCGGACCAGCAGTATTTTAAAGATCGAACTGGAGGGTGCCTATGACAAAGAAGAGACAGCATGTGTGTTGGATGTACGTCGAGTAGTAGATTTAAGATCTAAAAAACACAAATATAACTGCACTAGTGGACCTATTTCCGAAAATACCCTCCTTTCGTATCTTGAAATCATGTGATTTTGATTTCATAGAACCTATGAAAAGAGGGTTTGGTGCAGTATCTCGGATCCATTGTGTTTTGCCTTCCACTGCTACTTTGATTAGGAGCCAACATGAATCACTGGACTTTCTGGGTTATGATCTAGACAAGGAACCAACAAATATACTTGAAACTCCCTGCTGTGAACACTGCTGTGCTACAAAGCAGAAAGAGACAATTATCCTTAAGATAACTACAGGACCGAAGACAGAAGGCCTCAACAATCAAATGGGATGGCAGTAGCTTGAGTGTTTAGTCCAACAAATGGAGGCTTCACAGAAATTAGAATTTAAAGTTATCTCAAGGCATACCCCGTATTTATGTTGCAAGAAACATGGTTGATCAATAACTTTTACTTAGTCATTTTATATACCAGGTGAACGCAAAAAAGGGCTTAAAGGGCCGCCCCTATGGCGGATTGATTATTGGAGTGTGCCATGAATTCCAATCAAAAGATACGATAACTAAAAGTGATAATGTATTAGCAATAAAAATGTTATCCAAGCATTTCTTAGATGCTCCAAACATCCTGATGATAAATATATATGATTCCCCGAACAAAAAATGCACTAGCAAGATTTTTGATTATACTGATGTAATAATTACCAAATGGGCTTGTCTACTAATAATAATATGATTTTGCTTGGAGGTGACTTTTACACGCTGGTGTATCGTGATGGAAGGACACTATCAAAATATTTCTTCTAACGTCTTGATATACCTTAAGACTAACAAGGAATGGAATGGAATGAGTTTATGACTGAATGGGACTTATGGCCATTAAAAGGTAGGACGTCTAGTGATACCCCTGGTAGACTCATATGGTCAAATGGCACAGAATATGAGAAGTTGGACTACTTATGTGGAAACCCGTCATTATTACAACATGTAATCAATTTTAAAGTCCTTCCCTCGCAATATAAGGACCATTCCATTGTCTGTATCGACCTAAATATGTCGATACGTCATGTGAAAAATAGGGGACCGATTTTTGTGACTCCCAATAATAGTGGAACCCATATTAAATGTTTTGCCAATAATATCAAAAAGATGTGCCGAGAAATACGGCGGATGGTAGAAGAACCTCATACTGTTCTGATTTCATTGAAAAGTGATGAAATAGAACAATTATTTAAGAAGCTATCCCGATATATAGTCAACACCTGGCCCATTGACCATCACAGGAAAAAAGAAAAATAGAGCTTTTGGTATAGAAATACTTCCTGCTACGAGACCGCTCCGTAAAAAACAACGAGAGGTGAAAGTTACGAGAAGTCCCCACGGAAGTGTAAAAAAGAATGTAAAAAGTAAACTAATCAGTATATAAATTGGATCAAAAGAAGACAAACTGAAATTGAATACTTAGTGGCATAATATGATGGGAGCTTTGAAAGATAATAAACACAAGTTCTATTTGGAAACTTTTGAATAAAGCTCGTGGAAATTCTTCCCATCAAATAATAAACCCAATCGCGGAGGAGACTTGGGTTAAATACATTGAATCCAAAATGTACAAAGGTGCATTGGAGCCAGAATTGAGGCCTACGCAAAAAGAATGGCCATTGAAATTTACAGTGAACAGCATAAAGAGAATCCTAATTAAATCAAAAGATTCTCGAGCTCCTGGCCCTAATGGCCTTGCAACCATTGTGATAAAAGAAGACCCAGATATCCGGCTGTTATACTCCATATATTTTTACTGAAGGTATGAAAGGAAAGTCAAATATCATCATCATGGAAGACCTCTATCCTGGTCCCGGTGTATAAATCCGGTGATAGGCTCCTCCTTGAAAACTATCGACTCCCGTACCTATAGACACAACAGGGAAAGTATTTGCTGCTATAGTAACTAGACCATCTTCAAAGTTGGGCAAAAGAAAACAATTTTCTACACACCTTTCAAACAGGATTCAGGCCAGGATCATGTACCATACATAATATTAGGATGTTGGATGCTATACTCACCGAAGCACAAACAAGAAACAACCCCTTCTGTATATGTTGTATACATAGATTTCAGCGCTGCTTTTGACAGTGTTGATCGACAAATCCTGTGAAATAAACTGAAAAAGATGGGCTGACCGCAATGGTTACTTGAGATTGTTATAGCCCTTCATATTAATAATAGTGCTCAGATCCGACTAGATAATCGGGGTCAATCAACATAAACAAAGGTATGAAACAAGGATGTTTGGTTAGTAGCAATATTATTTAATTTGTATTTAGCTGATCTTCTCACAAGATTAGAAATTAAAGCTAATTGCCCTCCCAAATTAAAGGCTACTGTCACACTCACCTGGTCTCCACGGGGGCATAGCACGTGGCTGTGCACGAATGATGTCTGCACTGGCCTGGTACTGCGCAGTTGATGATGCTTGCTGCGACTTCTCTCTTGTTATCACCCCCACGAGGCGTTTGTCTGCAAGATCGGAATAAGATATTAGCTACTGAGTGGGGTTGGATTGGACCCTCCTCAACCACCTGATGCCCTACTCCTCTTTGATCTCACCTTAGAGTTTTGTAAGGTAGGCGCTCCGTCCTGCAATCTAGCAGGGGCGCAATGAACACAGTCTTTCCCTGGATCGAGTTACTTCACTGATCCGGTGAGCGGTTGCCGAATCTTGGAGAGCTGGGTCAAACAGGTAAGTCTCTATGCCAATGGTTGCTTGGTATAGGTGTGTGAAGTCTTTATTCCCAAGTCCTCTTTTGATCTGTGTTTTGTCTTTTCTTTGAGGGGCGGTCTCGAGCGAATTTTGAATGGAGGATCAACTCTTCCATAGATGCTGTGCAGATTTTCATCAGGTGAGTAGAAGCGCAAGAGTGTGGCGCTGAATGTCTGAATAACTGTTTACCCTTCCGTGCGCGTCTAACCTGCTGTTTCTTTTCCTTCTTTGCAGAAGCGGTGCGGCTCCGGAATGAAGAATGGAAGAACCGCTCCGAGTATATTCCGGAAAAATGCTGACCCTGGGTGAGTATTAGATGCCTGAGCGGATACCTTCCATTCAGTGCGGAGGTCCGGGGAACGGCTGAGGGAGCAACCGATGGATGGAATGCTGCTTTTAAGGCCTTTGCTGTTGTACTGACTTAGTTTTCTCTTGTCTTTCTTCTTCCAGGTACCGATGGACGGATTTCTGAATGGGCGTGGGTGTAGCAGTTCGAGGACAGACACGGTGAGCGTTATGCTGCAAAAGTGCAGAATAACGCGAAGCGTGCCCTGCCTGCAGGGCGTGGCTTAAATAGCCTTGCAAGTAGTTCCAGGTAAAGTAGTCCCTTTACCACACCCTGCCTTTCAGGTAAAGTAGTCCCTCAGACACACCCTGGGTAAGCAGAAAGGCTCAGCCTCACTAGACTGAGTAAGTAGTTCCATGCTTTTTAACCCATCTTATGAGCCTGGCGCCAACGGCGCCAGGACTGAGTCCAGGAGGTTCTGGGACACTCCCTTGGGGCTTGATAAGCCCTCATGGGAGTCAGTGACTGGGGTGGTCCCATCGGATCCAGGGGGTTTTGAGCACGAACCATGACAGGTACACACGTTATATGCAGACGATTGAGTCATCGTTGATCACACATTTAGCGGGATGAAAGAGATGCTAGAGGAATTGGGTAAGTACGCAAAAGAAAATGGATTAAAGATAAACCTGAATAAGACCCAAATGATGCCAATTTCATCAAGAAAAATGTAGGAACATAGAATGGTGACAAGTTGGGGAACTGTAGACTACACAGACAATTACAAAATATTTGGAAATCGTGATGCATTGCAACACGAACTATGTAACACAAACTATAGACATATAATAGAGTCTAAGATCTGTTGCGCTAAACAGATCACGATGTTGATACGTAGATTTGTAATTGGTTACACTGAATATACACTAGGAGGCATAGTGATGCTATATAGAGAATGGTTCATCCCGGTTATATCCTATGGACTGGAGGCTCTAGCTATCAGTGATCTAAGATGGCTAGTGTTACGCTCACCTGGACCCAACAGGGGTGTCGATCGGACCCAGACAGCTGCGGTCTCCGTCAACGTGATGCGTAGTGCAGAGATGACTGTCTGAACTGGCCCACCTAGTCTTGTCTGCTGGACCCGAAGAAGTATTTTCCTGCAAGTGGAGACAGGGATTAGCCACCAGTGGGTTTTAGTGATGGCCTCCCAACTGTTCTCGCTCTCCCCCACTAATCACCTCTGATATCCCCTTAGTAACCTCACCTTACGTTTGTAAAAGATGAGCTCTCCATCCTGCGTGTCTTGCAGGGGTGCGTAGATACCAGTTACTTCACTGGTTTGAAGGCGTTGGGAGAGTTCTGGTAAGCATTGACTCTGAAGTCCCAGGCGGGATTGGTAAGTATCAAGTTCAAAGAGTTAAATGTGCCCGATGTTTCCTCTTGTCCCCTTCCTTCCTTAAGTTGCAACTGAGTTTGTGAGAAGAAGGTCTTGTAGCTGCTGCTGGCGTTCAGGTAAGAGTCTGTGTTACCCAACGCTGTCCGGTAACTATTGCATGCGTTAACGTGTTGTTTTTCTCCCTCTTTACAGATGCGGCATATGAAGATATGGAGAATAATACCGCCGGTGGTAAATCAGGTAAGTCTATGGTGGTAAGAGGTATTTGTTGATTCCCTTGGCTCACCTTGTTATTCTTGTGCCCCTAGGTGCCGGAGTATGGCGAAGAAATGATGGACAGTGCCGGATCGAAAGATGCTGTGAGAACTGGTGAGTATGGCGCCGTGCTGGAGCTGGCGAAGCGACGCATGCAGGACTGATGTACTTTCCAGGTCGGGAGATGAAATGGATCCGGAATCAGGTGACGAATTTGAAATAAGTTTGTTTTCTAACCTTGTCCTTTTCTTCCTCTTTATTCTAGGAGCTCCGGATTCAAAGCGGGCGTGGCAGAAGACTGGATGCTGGCTGAAGGCGTGGCAGAAGACTGGATGCTGGCTGCAGGCACGGTGAGAGTCACGCTGCTGGATGCAGAATAACACGAAGCATGTGTTGCTGTTCGGGCGTGGTTTAAATAGCCTCCAAAGTAGTCCCAGGAAAGAAGTTCCCCAGGACCACACCAGAGTAAAAAATAGTCCCTGTAGTAAAATAGTTCCATCCATGCCTCACGTTGGCTTGGATTTATTTGCAGCATGGTCTGCATGAGGTAAGTAATGTCAATGAGCCTGGCGCCTATGGCGCCAGGACTGATTTTTATTATGAGCCTGGTGCCTCCGGCGCCAGGACTGATCCCAGACAGCCCCTAGCTGGGGCTGCTGGGGTTTTTGTAAATGTCTGGATGCCTGCTCCCGGGGCTGATGGGCTTGATCCGGATGCCAGGGGGTAGGCATCATGACAGCACTGCCCCCCAAGACCCCTCCTAAAGTTGTTCTTCCCCTTGGCCCTGGTTTGTCTGGGAGGTTCCGATGGAATTTCTTCACCAACCGAGGTGCATGAACGTGGTCACTAGGCTCCCATGACCTTTCCTGTGGTCCGTAACCTTTCCAGTCGATTAAATAAAAAAGTCTTGATTTAACCAATTTAGAGTGCAGGATATTCTTTACCTCGAATTCAGGTTCTCCATCTATTAAGACGGGGTCAGGTGGTTTGGCAAGTCTTGTCCCGGGTTGAACTGGTTTCAGAAGTGAAACATGAAAGACAGGATGGATCCGCATATTAGAGGGTAATTCCAACTTGACGGCCACCGGGTTGATAATGGCCTTAATAGTGTAAGGTCCCAAATAGCTAGGATTAAAAGTCTGAGTTCCTTTTAGAGGTATGTGTTTTGTAGCCAGCCAAACTTGATCCCCAATCTGATATCGTGGAGGTTCGCTTCTATGTTGATCAGCATTTTTCTTATATTTCTCTTTCGCTTGTTTCAAATGTTCTGTTGCCTCCTTAAAGGCTTGTGTAATAGTAGAGTGTAAATGACTAACTGCAGGCATTTCTAAGTGCTGAGGCGAATTGAGTTCTGAGGTTCGAGGGTGATGTCCGTTTATGGTATAGAAGGGGCTTTGTCCGGTTCCAGAATGTACAGTTATTGTATGCATATTCGGAAATCCATAAAATATCCTTCCAATTGCTTTCAGTCTGGTGCAGCATGCAACGTAGGCACTGTTCAAGGGTCTGGTTGGTCCTCTCCGTCTGACCAACGGTCTGGGGATGGTGACTGGTTGATAACCTCACTTCGATTTGCGCCATTTGACAACATTTCTTCCAAAATTGTGAAATGAATTGACTGCCTCGGTCAGAGACCAATACGGAAGGAAATCCGTGTATTCGAACAATGTTTTCGAGGAACTCCTTGGCCAAAATTGAAGCGGAAGGTAATCCTTTTAAAGGAATAAAGTGGGCCATCTTGGAAAAAAGATTCACAATAACTAGGATGGTGTTAAATCCATTACATGGAGGTAGATCTGTAATAAAGTCTAAAGACAAGGTGTGCCATGGTGTAGGTGGAATATCCAAAGGTTGTAAAAGGCCAGCGGGTTTTTTCTTCTGGCTTTTGTTTTGGGCGCAAATGCCACAAGACATCACAAATGACTTTACGTCTTTTCGCCAAGTGGGCCACCAGAACTGTCTCTTAATTTTCGCTTCAGTTTTTGCGATACCTGGGTGCCCTTCCATCAGGGTGTCATGGTAATTGGAGATGACTAGTTCTTGTATTTCCTTGTGTGGTAGAAATAGTCATCCTTGATAGTAAGGTAGGTCATTGACGACTGAGTAGTCCGGGCCTTTCGTTACCCAGTCCTGCAGGGTTGCTGGATCGAAGAGTTGTTGGATTTTTGAATGAATATCTTCTAGTGTCTGTTGAGTAGTTATGCCAAGAATTCTTTGCTCGGGAATTATTGGCACCGGTTCCGGGTTTGCATATGCTTCTCCCATCCCTATTCGGGATAAGGCATCTGCTTTGCCATTTTTGCGGCATGGTCGATAAGTGATCACGAAATCGAATTCGGCAAAGAACAATGCCCATCGAAGTTGTCGCGATGATTGGGCTTTGGCTGTTTTTAAATACTGCAGGTTCCGGTGATCAGTGATTACGGTAATGGTATGCCTGGCACCAAGAAGGTAGTGCCGCTAAGCCTTAAAGGCGGATTTGATAGCTAATAGCTCTTTATCGGTAATCGCATAGTTTAACTCAGGTGCTGAGAACTTTCTGGACCAAAACGCTACTGGGTGAAGTTGACCGGTTTCAGGAACCTTCTGGGACAGGACAGCTCCCATGGCTAAACTGGATGCATCAGTTTCTACTATGTATGGAAGCTCAGGGCGTGGATACTTTAAGACAGGTGCTGATGTGAATTTCGCTTTCAGCTCTTGGAAGGCCTTTTCAGCCTCTTCGGTCCACAAGAAGCGTTTGTTTTTTCGCAAAAATACTGTGATGGGGTGTACAACATGGGAGGAGTCCCGAATGAATCTGCGGTAGAAATTAGCAAATCCGAGCATGCTTTGTACCCCTTTGACTGAACTGGGTGATGGCCACTTGAGAATTGCGTCCACCTTTTGAGAGTCCATTCGGACTCCCTTTGGAGTCAGGATAAATCCAAGAAATTCAACTTCCGTAGCATGAAAAACACATTTTTCCAATTTTGCATATAACTTGTGCTGGCGTAGTTTCTCAAGGACTGCACGCACGTGCTTAACATGGTCTGATTCTGAGGAGGAGTACACTAGAATATCATCTATGTATACCACGACACAGACGTCAATGAGTTCACGAAGGACATTGTTCATAAAATACTGGAAGGCTGCTGGTGCATTGCACAACCCGGAGGGCATCACCTGATATTCGAATAATCCGTACTTGGTGCGAAAGGCAGTCTTCCATTCGTCGCCTTTCTTGACACGTACCAGACGATATGCCCCTCGGAGATCTAACTTAGTGTAGATACAAGGATCCTTTAATTGGTCTAGTAATTTGGGGATCAGAGGCAATGGGTATCGTTTTTTTACCGTAATCTGATTTAATGCGCGGTAATCTATGCATGTTCTAAGGTCACCTTCCTTTTTTGGCACGAAGAATAAAGCTGAGGATGCAGGAGACTTGGAAGGACAAATAAAGCCATTAGCAAGGTATTGGTCCAAGTATTGCCGTAGGTGAAGATTTTCAGGTTCCGTAAGGGCGTAGATTCTACTGCATGGGGGTTGTGCACCGGGTAGGAGGTCGATTTGACAATCGTATGATCTGTGAGGAGATAATGTATTGGCCTGTTCTTTTGGAAAAACATCCTGAAATTCTTGGTATTCCTGAGGTAACTGCACGATTGGGTTAACGACTGTAGCCAGGCCTTTGTTCAAAGTTTTCTCCGGGTAACAGGTCTGTGCACAATCCGGGAAGGTTATTCTCTTCTCTCACTATTCTATACAAGGATTATGTGTTTCCGACCATGGCATCCCCAGTATTATCTGGAACTGTGGGGCTTTGATTAGATCAAACACAATAGTCTCTCGATGCCCATCTTGACTCAACAGTGTCATCTCTGTAGTGGAATGAGTTACAGGGCCCGAGGCAATCTCAGTTCCATCAACTGTGGTGATGACATCCGAAGTGGTCTTTTTGCAAAGAGGTAGATTCATCCTTGACACCAATTCGTGGTCCATATAGTTTCCTACGGCCCCGCTATCTATGTATGCCCTTACTGCGTGCATATGTGATGGCTGCCTGGGATCAAGTAGGACCATTGGGATGATCAGATGCGAGGTCCGAGTGTCCTTTAAGCTCGGCAAGCGGACCTCTACGCTTGTCGGGCATGGTCGTTTCCCGAATCAGGCTCTATGTGGCTTTTATCAGCAACTCCTACCACCTTCTTGGGTGGTTTTGTAGGGCAATCCCGTAGAAAATGTCCTGAGGTTCCACAGTACAGACACAACTGCATCTGTCATCTTCTTTCTCTTTCCTTTTGAGTTCAGGGTCCTTTAACCCCCCCGATCTGCATAGGTTCAGATGCATCTGTTCCTTTGGGGGCAACGTTGGGTTTAACCAATACCCGATTTTCGAACTTAGCTCGCTCAGTCTTTCGGTTCTGAAGTCGGTGGTCTAGCTGGACCACTAAGTCTATAAATTCTGTGCAATCCTGAGGTGGGTTCACAACTTAAGCCAAGACGTCTGAGTTCTCCCCGAAGTCCACGATGAAACAATGTAATTCGTTTTGCCCCGGCCACCCGGTTTCCACCACCAACCTATTGAAGGTTGCAATATAGGTTAGCAGATCCTGGTTACCCTGTCGTAAGGATAAAAGTTCGTTGTCCAGGGCTTGACCCTGTGAGTGTCTGGCGAATAGTTTTTCCATGCTCCTTTGAAAACCCTGGAGAAGAGGATCATCCTGGTTGACTAACGGAATGGACCAATCTGCTGCGCTGCCACTAAGATATGACAATACAAAGGCTACTTTGGCTTTGTCATTTGGAAAGGCTCCTGGTCTGCATAAAAAGTGCAAGCGGCATTGGTTCATAAACACGGCGAACCTTTTGGGGTCCCCAGCAAAGCGTTCGGGTGGAGCTAACGGAATATTTCCTGGTAAAACCACTTGCACAGAATTGCTTGATGAAACGGGGGTTGTTTTTCCCCCATATCCAGGTAGGGGCATTTGCCCAGCTTGGTTTTGCAGTAGTTGCCTAGCCAGATCATCAGTGCGCTCCTTTGAGACAATCAGTTCTCTCCTGAGGGCATTAGTCTCTTGGTGAGCGGCATGTACTTCCGCCCTAAGTTCCCCCAATAATTGGGCCAGTTGGTCGGTTTCCGAGGTTTCCATAACACCCAGGTGGGTATTTTTAGAAAGGCTTCGTGTTCTGTTACGCTCACCTGGACCCCACAGGGGTGTCGATCGGACCCGGACAGCTGCGGTCTCCGTCAACGTGATGCGTAGTGCAGAGATGCCTGTCTGGACTGGCCCGCCTAGTCTTGTCTGCTGGACCCGAAGAAGTATTTTCCTGCAAGTGGAGACAGGGATTAGCCACCTGTGGGTTTTAGTGATGGCCTCCCAACTGTTCTTGCTCTCCCCCACTAATCACCTCCGATGTCCCCTTAGTAACCTCACCTTATGTTTGTAAAAGATAAGCTCTCCATCCTCTGTGTCTTGCAGGGGCGCGTAGATACCAGTTACTTCACTGGTTTGAAGGCGTTGGGAGAGTTCCGGTAAGCATTGACTCTGAAGTCCCAGGCGGGATTGGTAAGTATCAAGTTCAAAGAGTTCAATGTGCCCCATGTTCACTCTTGTCCCCTTCCTTCCTTAAGTTGCAACTGAGTTCGTGAGAAGAAGGTCTCGTAGCTGCTGCTGGCGTTCAGGTAAGAGTCTGCCACCCAACGCTGTCCGGTAACTATTGCATGCGTTAACGTGTTGTTTTTCTCCCTCTTAACAGATGCGGCATATGAAGATATGGAGAAGAATACCGCCGGTGCTAAATCAGGTAAGTCTATGGTGGTAAGAGGTATTTGTTGATTCCCTTGGCTCACCTTGTAATTCTTGTGCCCCTAGGTGCCAGAGTACGGCGAAGAAATGATGGAGACAGTGCCGGATCGAAAGATGCTGTGAGAACTGGTGAGTATGGCGCCGTGCTGGAGCTGGCGAAGCGAAGCGTGCAGGACTGATGTACTTTCCAGGTCGGGAGATGAAATGGATCCGGAATCAGGTGAGGAATTTGAAATAAGTTCGTTTTCTAACCTTGTCCTTTTCTTCCTCTTTATTCTAGGAGCTCCGGATTTGAGGCGGGCGTGGCAGAAGACTGGATGCTGGCTGCAGGCACGCGGGCGTGGCAGAAGACTGGATGCTGGCTGCAGGCACGGTGAGAGTCACACTGCTGGATGCAGAATAACACGAAGCATGTGCTGCTGTTCGGGCGTGGTTTAAATAGCCTCCAAAGTAGTCCCAGGAAGTTCCCCAGGACCACACCCGAGTAAAAAATAGTCCCTATAGTAAAATAGTCCCATCCAGGCCTCACGTTGGCTTGGATTTATTTGCAGCATGGTCTGCATGAGGTAAGTAATGTCAATGAGCCTGGCACCTATGGCGCCAGGACTGATTTTTATTATGAGCCTGGTGCCTACGGCGCCAGGACTGAACCCAGACAGCCCCTAGCTGGGGCTGCTGGGGTTTTTGTAAATGTCTGGATGCCTGCTCCCAGGGCTGATGGGCTTGATCCGGATGCCCGGGGGTAGACATCATGACAGCTAGACAGAATTGAAGGCTTCTTTTGGCATGCTATCCTACAGTTAATTCGCACCTGCTCTATTCAATATGTGAGATTGGAACTGGGTTACCCCATCTGTCAACATAGTGGTACCTCCATAGACCAATATAAAAAACTAGTAAGGGAATTGTATTCAGAACTGACTTGGTCTGTAGGTACGGCCCGTTGTGGAAATTATAGCATCTTGAAAGGGTCATTCACAAGAAGACTTAAGGTGGGACTGGGTAAACAACTACAGTCATCTAAGTAATTAACGCAATTACATAAAAATAGAGGCAATTGTACACACTTTTTTCCACCCCCAAACCTACCCGTTAAAGTGCCCAAATCTGGCAGTTTGCAAGTTTAGATTGCTCTTGCGCATTAATCAACTTCCGGTAAGAGCACTATGGGGATCAAAATGGAAATGATCTAAAGAGCAAAGAATTTGTCGTATGTGTAAGAGCAGTACCAATTCAGAAAGAGTAAAATATGTTCCTAACAGAGTGCCCTAGTTTGGGTTCTATCCACATGGCTCTGTATGCTCGTTTTGTATATAACTATGACACAATCAAAACCACAGAACTTTGATATGATATGATAGGTTATTTATAACGCGCTTAATACCCAGAGGTTTCTAAGCGCGGACCCGGGGATCGAACCTGTGTTGCTCCGTGTCGTCTTGCTTCCAAGGCGAGCACGTTACGCCCTAAGCTATCCTCCCGAGACAAACTTTGGCAATATTGTCTGAATACTGATTCAGGAGGGATGCACATTGCACTTTTTAGGGTATGGCAAAATGATATAGTGCTTTTAGAGAATGAATTCTAAAGAGTAAAATGAAATGATGAAATTATTCTACATTTTATATTTTATACAGTTACTAAGTCAAAGACTCACATGATCAAATGTATTTGTATAAATTTAAATGTTTAAGTGAATATGTTTTAAATGAAATGTAAATATTATAATGAAAGTCGTTAAAGTTCAATTTGAACTAAATACAACTATAAATAAATAAAGGTTCGACAAGAGAACTGCTTTTGTCCAGACATGGCTAGGTTAGGTTGGTGGGGAAATGAAAAATACAGCTGGCCTTGCTCCAGAGTGCTAGAATGGAACTTTGGGATTAACATCATATAATTTAAGAGGTGTTCGTTTTATCTGGAAACATGTGCACTACAGAAAGAGGATAAGTCCGTTGTTAGTTTGAATGCCTTATATGGGATCAAATCACAAACAACATAAGCATGACATGCCAACATTCAATACCTACAACATTACTTTGGAAAGATTGGTTAAGCTGTGGCGCATTGTTTAACCAAATATGTCCAAATGTTTTATGAATTAAATGTCCCTTCTCTGTAGCCACCACTCAATGATTCTGTGGCCCGGTTAAAAACCAAATGTGAGACAGGCATGGTATCAAGAGAGACACAGGCTCAAACACAACATTTTGAAAATCTTTATTGAAAAACTTTGTTGGGTTGGTGTAATGCCTAACTGGCCCTAACTCTGAAGGGGTTGTTCCCTCAACTGGGGCTGTCGATTAGTCGAAAACCAAAGTTCGCCTGTTTCAAAACCTATGCTTTCCCTCACTCTTCGACAAAATGTGTTCTGGGGAAAGATGGTGGCTCAAAAAGAATTGTAAAGCACAACTGATTTCAGGTGGCCTTACCAGCAGGTGTAGTTCTGCCAGTTTCAGAAAAAAGATAGTTCAACACACAAAGGGTTGCCCTTCCACCTAGGGCTCCTGCAGCAAATAAAGTTCACCAATGTCTCTGGGTCACCTGGGGGTCCCTTCCCCAAGCCTTACTCCTTCCAGTTCCAAACAAAACAAACAGTTCTAGTCAGGCCTCTCAGGGTTCCATTCCCCAAGTCTAGGCCTCTCCTGCAAAAGGTTCAAAATGTCTCTGCGGGGCTCTCAGGGTTCCCTTCCCCAGGCTTAGGCCCCTCTGCTCTCAAACAAATGCTCACACAGTTCCTTCCACTTTTAAAAAACGCCAGGCTTTTCCTCCACCCCTGCGTGACCACTCCAACCCCTCTCCTCACACTTTGTATCTTTTCATCTGTCGTGTTTCACTTTCCATTTCTTTCCACTTTGCAGTGCACTCCTGCAGTTTCGTTCTCTTTGCTCTGCCTCTTGCACACTCCTCTTGTTTTGTTGTGCCCCAGGCACACTTTTCACTTTGCAGTTCACCTTTTCCTGGTCGCTTGCACCCCCTCTTCTGCTTTCGGGTCGCTCGAGCCCCTTGTTTTCCTTTTCCCATGGTGAGCAGCTTCTTTGGGTTCTGTGGGCTGAGGTCAGGGTTGCAACACCTGCCCCTCAGACACCCCTGGGACCAGCACATATCCCAGGGGAACAAGCAGTGGCCTGGATAGTTAGCAACTCGTCTCACTCCGACTCCATGGAGATACGGCTCCCTCGCCACCCTGCAACCCTCCAGCGACACAGGGTCAGTGTCTCAGCTTCCCGCTCTCCTCCTGTCTTTTCCAGGCTTCTCGTGCTGCAGCCTCCATGTTCCCACCAGCAACCCCAGCTCCCTCATCTTCTCTGGCAGAACCACGTCTTTTACACCCTAACAGAGGGTCAAGTGGAGTCAGGTGTGAATGGTTAAGGAAAAACAGACTGATCTTGCCTGACTCTTAGTGGGACAGCCTAGTGGTGTAATGTGGTAAGCTTCTATCTGCTCCTTACTGTTAGGTCTATGGGTAATCTTCACTGCTCTTGACCCCCTCTTCTTTGTCCCAGTATATGTTGGAAATGGGGAGGGGGAGATGGAATGGGAGAGGGTTTTGATGTATAATGGGAAAAGGGGGAATACCATGTCTCGCCTTTAGGCATTCTCCTCCCAATACCTCCCATGACCCTCCACTCAGGTGATCCTCCCTCGCTGGTCCACCCCCAGGGTCGGGATCCAAAAGCGATGGCCCTACCCTACCCACCTGACTGAAGGATACCAGAGGATTAGGTGGGAGAATACTGTCAGGTTTCTCACACAAACGAGTCAAGATTATTGCAATAAAATTCTAATCTAAAGGGGGTGCGGAAGGGAAGTGGAGAAAGGTCAGACAAAAATGCACACATATTGCTTAAAATCCTTGTGTAAAGGCTAGAAAAGACATTGGGCCTCATTACACGGACGGCGGTAAGGGTTAACGGTCACCGTTAATGGCAACGGTGACCGTTAACCCTTACCGCCGTACTAAGAGGTCCCTTAGCGGGTTGGTGCTCTAACGCCTGCTTTTTGCAGGCGTTAAAAACCAACCCGCTAAGGGACCTCGGAGCTAATTACGGCACCGCAAAATTGCGGTGCCGTAATTAGCGCCTTCCCCATTCCCATAGAGCCCTATGGGGCAGAAATGGGAATGGGGAAGGGCAATGGCGGAAGGGGGATTTACCGCCCCACCGACCTTGGGATGGGGCGGTAAATCCCCTTACCGCCAAGGCGGTGCCGGTAATTTACCGGCATGGTCCAGGGTGCTAATAGCACCCTGGATCACCGCCTTCCGTGTAATGAGGCCCATTGGCTGTTAAAAAAAGCTTTTCTGATTCCAAAAAAGCCAAGTAGACTCCTCTGATAATCCTACATAGACAATTGAAAATCTTACAGCAATTGGGGGGTGGGGAGGTGGAAGGCCAGCAGCGCCACCGATGTGGCAGCTCTGCTAATGGCCTCCGTGTGAAGCCTGTCGGATCCACTAAAGAATGGAGTTGTCTCCTGATGCCGGAGTTCTGAATACAGGCATCGGTTGTCGGAAGGTGTGGGGCAGGCATTCCCAGCTGTAGGGGGTTTTGAGCAGCCCGGAGCTTGAAATGCTTCCCAACAGTGCGACACCCGTGCCGTCCCTCCAAGATGGTGCCGAGATGATGTGGAGAGGTAACGAGCAGTGCCCCTGGTGTGAAGCGGACAGAGGATAACCTGATTGGCTCCTGCTCCTGCAGGTGTACCCTTCAGATGAAGGACGAACAGCCCAGATGGAGACATTACCCCCATGCACTTGGAGCTAACACACGAGCACTTGAAGAACGGGACAGGTGGCACGGAGAACGCGGGTAAGGCTGAGCACCGCTAAAGCAGTAAGTTAGCTGCGCTATCCCTCACTGCGCTGGTTGCCAGTCATTTGGTCGAAAACAATTGGTCGACTGGACAACTGGTCGAATCAATTTGGTCGAAAAACCAAATGGTCGAATTTTTTATTTTTTTTTATTTTTACCCCTTTTTTTTTTGGGCCCCCCCCCCCCCTTTTTTTCTTTCTTTTTTTTTTTACACGAAAACCCACAAAACACATATATAAATAATAAAAAAAAAATTCGACCATTTGGTTTTCGACCAAATGACGTCGACCAAATTGCAGTCGACCAGTTTGTAGTCGACCAAATGACGACACCACTGCGCTTCCATCCAGGGGCACCCAGCTCCCACTATACGTTATGCCTCATACCCTCACATCCTCTGCCCCCTGTAATGGCCGCAACGTAACTCTGCAGTCACTGCCAGAGGCCCGACAACCAACGTTGGCTGTGAGCCTTCCCACATTATCCCCGGCCCACTGGAACAGCCGCAACATGTGTCCTAGCAGTCCCCCACCCGAAGCCAGACTCCAGTAGCCGCTCCATGGGAGGGACTGACAACACTGCAACAGGACCGTAACCACCCGGGGAGCCCACAGCCATGAAACACCATTGAGCCCCCTAAGGCCTCTTTCCAGAAAGAGGGAATTATGGACACCTCTGCTCTTTACCAGGCGAGAAACGCACGAAGTGCATGGAACACTCAAAGCCTGGAAACTGACTCATAACCCATACTAGCTTGCCTACTGGAGATCCCCGGACAGCGGATCACTGCTCGGGCCCCCTGCCACCATAGCAGGCCGACATGGAACATTCCCGACCCCCCCCCCATCCCCCCCAGCAGGTGAAGGCATAATCAGTTCACGGAGTCTACTCTCTCCCCGAAAAACATACATGGGATAGGGCTCATTGAGGACTCACTGACTTGCCACGGCTCACGCTCTGACCCAGGTGCACCGGGCAATGAAATATCTGTAAGGGGTTCACAGTACGCACACTGACCCCCGACAGCACCCTTCTGGGACCACTATACACATACAGCCACCCACTCGCACAGGAGACTCGGACCAACCAAAAGTTGCCCATCGCTATGTCCAAACATCCCAAAGCCCAGAAGAGCGAGGATATTACTACCATGCTATTACCGGCAGAGAAAGGGAAGAAATCAGAAATAACAAAGTCTCTGCCTCAAGCTTCACCTGGGCTCTCGGGGCAGCTGGCCACCAAGGAGGACATCCAGTCATTTATGCTTGACATCAAGACAGAATTCTGCAGTTGCATGACTGAGCTGACTTCCAAAATTGAGCATTCGGACCAAGAGTGACAGAACTGGAACAGAGACTTGGGGATGTGGAGGAGCAAACTCGAGAGCAGGCAGCCACCCTTCTTGAAGTACACCAGAAGATTCAATCACTGGCAGACAAAAACGAGAACCTGGAGTATAAGCAGGGGGACCTGGAAAACAGGGCCTGAAGAAATAATCTCTGGATCAGGGGAGTGCCCTATCTATCTGAATACATAAGGGATCTGTTCCAATCCCTCCTGCCACATCTGGAGCAATCACAGCTGCTACTAGATCTCACCCACAGATTGCGCACCCACAGGGGTCTGGACTGAGAATATCCACCAGATGTTATCACCCGTGTCCACTTCTATACAACGAAGCAGGAGATCCTGGTAGTGGGACACACTCGAGACAAACAGTCATTCCAAGGCTGTCCCCTTCAGATATTTCAGGACCTGGCGATGGCAACGATACAGAAACAGAGGTCTCTTCGGCCCTTGACTCTCTTTCTACGGAACCAGAAGATCCGATACCGTTGGCTGTTCACTACAGCCGTGCAATTCTCCTATAAACGGGTTCCCCGGTGCAATTCTCCTATAAACGGGTTCCCCGGTCGATCTCATACCTGGAAGATGCGTAGGGAATCCTGAATAAGTCTTCACCAGACAAGGGTGGTAGCTCCCCCCAGGACAACCTTGCGGAAGCGGAAGCCCTTCCACCAAAGGCGAGGCACTCGGCATGGTCGAAAGTCCAAAGGGGTCTCAAACTGCCTTCACACACCTGAAATACAGAGGCCTAGCAGCGGTAAAGCCCCACGCGGCTGAACCCGGCACGTGAAAATCGGAGACACTGGCATCAAGGGAACATCAATACTAAAGCCAATAAGACAGTAAGATGGGCTTTACACGGCCCAAGCCTAACCTCAAGGCGGATAACACCTAAGGACCCTTGGGGTGTTTTGCCGACAGTTCTTGGCATTTGTAGTCCATGGTTGGGATTCAGTTTGACATTGCTTTTGGGTTATTTGTTTGGTTGGAGCACGAATGCAGGAATTCTTAAGCTTGCGATGGTAGATACCACCTTCTTGACTCTCCCCCTGACCCCTCCCTTCTCCAGGGAAGGAAGGAAACCTAGAGATACCTCATCAAACCTTGAATTTTGTCTCACTGAATGGCAAAGGCCTGTAAATCTATTCATAAGCGCATGGAGGATCTCGAGGGCACAGTGACTTTCCTTCAGGAAATCCATCTTCTACCAGAAGATTTCACCCGCCTCCGAAGTAGAGACTTTCGCAAACAATTCTTGGCCTCAGGAGGAACCAGAAAAGGGGGAACAGTGATCCTAATGGCAAGGGGTGTTCAGTTTGAGGCGTTGGACACTATTAGAGACCCAGGAGGCCAGTTCATTTGAGTAAAAGGGATGCTCCTGGGTCAGCTATACTCATTGGCCTCAATATATGCCCCGAATGAGGAACTCTTCTTTGGGGTTCTGGAAGCCTCTCTCCTCCCATTTCTGGAAGGCCAAATTGTCATTGAGGGGATTTTAACGGGCGTCCCAGATCCGGACAAAGACAGACGAATGCCCCTTCCCCCAAGGATTTCAGGATAGCCTTGAGCATTCTTCACTTGTTCAGATCGTTGGGCGAGGTGGATGCCGGGAGGGTCCTGCATCCAGAAGAAAGGGACATTACCTTTTTTTCACAGGTTCACTGTTCCTCATCTTGTATGGGCTTAATCTTGGCCTCACCCCAGTTTATGTCTCACAAATAAGGTGGACATCGCCCCGAAGGTTCTCTCGGACCATGCCCCAGTACTGCTACAAATTAGGGCCTGGAATCCAGCCCGGGTGATCAGACCACTATGGCGACTATACGAACCAATCCTGAATGATATGGCCCTAAGGGATGAGGTAGTGAAAGCGATCAGAGACTACTTTCGGGAGCACCCCATGGAACTTACTTCCCCAGCTATCACATGGGATGCCATGAAGGCAGTCATCAGGGGTATTATGATTGCTCATACGGCAGCATACTATAGACGGAAAAAACAAATTAGGTCCCTCCTGGAACAGGAAATCTCAGAAATCGAAGCTAAATATAAGCAGGGATGGTCCCCCAAAGCCCATTCCGCCCTCCGTATAGCTCGGAATAAACTAGAGGCCCTATACGCTGAGAAGACAGCACGTACCCTAACGTCGGTTAAACAGGGTAACTATGCAAAAACCAACAAGGCCAACCAACTCTGATCTAGAAAATTGGCACAGGCCAAAAAACAGAACTTGGGCCTCAAAGACACACATGGGGTAACCCAATAAACCCAATATGGGGAGCGGGATAAACTCCACCTAGCACAGGCACACTTACTAGAAACTATGTCTAACTCAGGGAGATCGGTCTCAGCCCAGAGAAAGTATATTGCGGAAGCAGACCTTCCTCACTTAGCCCGGGAAGAGATGGAGACACTAGAAGCCCCCATCTCACAGGAGGAAGTGGAGGCAGCAATAAAATATCTAAAACCCAGGGCCCCCCGGCCCTGATGGGTTCTCACCCAAATTTTATAAACTCTTTAGTCCATCCCATGTCCATCTATTATTATCAAAGGAGTGTGTGCAAGCCGTTGGATGCTCAGATTGTCAATGACTCTGAGGAGGGTTGCGTACTAGATGAACTTAAAATCTCTTTGGATCCCTTGATTTGTTGCATGAACCCGTTTCATGTTCCTACTATAACCCATCTCCAACACATCCTTCCTGCTTCACAATTTGGATAAGGTTGATATTCTACAGGTGCAAGCAAACAATGTTGATCATCAAAGAGATAGTGAATTTTAAATCAGACTTTAGGATCAATAGAGGTATAGAGACAGATTTAAGGGCAGACATCATCGTCTAAGTTGTTAGATGCTAATGCTGCTGGATCTATAAGCGGAAATATGCAGATGCCCCGTGGGCATGCCCGGTTTAAAGGCGGGATTGCCGAACTGGAAATAGTGGGCCCATGCTCCTGTTAATCTTTTTCCCTTTTAGCACCTCGTCCCAGGATTTAGGGTGGCCTTTGTTGACAAAACCAGGTGCGGCCATTGTTTTTGTAACGTGTGGGGGATGCAGGGCAAAAAGCGGAGGAGGAGAGAACTTGGGGATTGCTCGATCTCCATCCATTTTGGAGCTGAAGCCTCGGCTGTCCATGTAAACACGTGTGTAAGGTGGGCTGCCTCTGCATATTTCCGCTTATAGATCCAGCAGCATTAGCATCTAACAACTTAGACGATGATGTCTGCCCTTAAATCTGTCTCTATACCTCTATTGATCCTAAAGTCCGATTTAAAATTCACTATCTCTTTGATGATCAACATTGTTTGCTTGCACCTGTAGAATATCAACCTTATCCAAATTGTGAAGCAGGAAGGATGTGTTGGAGATGGGTCTATAGTAGGAACATGAAACGGGTTCATGCAACAAATCAAGGGATCCAAAGAGATTTTAAGTTCATCTAGTACGCAACCTTCCTCAGAGTCATTGACAATCTGAGCATCCAACGGCTTGCACACACTCCTATGATAATAATAGATGGACATGGGTCTTCTGGACAATTTGTAGGGTTAAGGTTATTTATAACTTTGTAGATCTCTCTAGGGAGATCAGAGGAGCTATACATGGTGACTCTCAATGGAGTTGCTGTAAAACATCTGATGTTATTGATTTTTGTCTGAAGAAAAGTACTGCACTTCTGTTGCACCAGTGCTCAGAATGCACCGGCCCTCTATTGTTGGCCAGTTTGGCAAATTGGTGTAAGATTTCTTTTTTTAAATCATATTTTTATAGTTATTATTAAATGGTTGGAGCATACAACATCATCTTCTTAACATGAGAGGGCAATCATTACATATAAGACAGTTTCTGAAATCAGCACCAGTCCCCTTACCTCCTCCTTAGCGAAAGAAACTCCCCCCCCCCCCCCCCCCCCCAGAGAACAGTTCCCAAATGCCCCCGTGGGCATGCCCGGTTTAAAGGCGGGATTGCCGAACTGGAAATAGTGGGCCCATGCTCCTGTTAATCTTTTTCCCTTTTAGCACCTCGTCCCAGGATTTAGGGTGGCCTTTGTTGACAAAAGCAGGTGCGGCCATTGTTTTTGTAACGCGTGGGGGACGCAGGGCAAAAAGCGGAGGAGGAGAGAACTTGGGGATTGCTCGATCTCCATCCATTTTGGAGCTGAAGCCTCGGCTGTCCATGTAAACACATGTGTAAGGTGGGCTGCCTCTGCATATTTCTTTAGATTAGGGACCCTCCAGCCGGGATCCCCCATGATCACTTTCTTGGGGATTCTAGATTTCTTACCCTGCCATATGAATCTAAGGTCTGCTTTCTCGCCTAACGGCACTTTAACTCTTTTGGAGAAGTGGGTAGTGTGACCCCCTCCATGCAAGGCTTTACCAAGATTTTGTTATTGAAACTGGCCAAGGATATGAAACAGGTCGATCTCTCTTCTGAATATTGATGCAAATATCTACACTAATTAATGCTGATCAGGTGGGCTTTATCCAGGGGATAAAGACGGGAGATAACATTAGGCGGGCACTAAACCGAATTGAATCCACCACTTTGAGCAAATGCGACCAAAGCGTTCAACGAAGTAGATTGTCCTTTATGCACTTAACCCTAGTGTCTTTCGATTTCGGACCCCAATTTAGGAAGATAACTTCCAACTATTTCTCCCCGAATATCCTACTCCAGGTTAACCAGGAGCGCTCATCCCCAATTCCCCAACATGTGGCACATGACAGGAATGTCCTCTTTCCCCCTTCTGTTGGCCCTCATGATGGAACCAATGGCACAACACATACATAGGAACAGTCCCACAGGGTATCTCTTCATGCCGATGACTTACTTCTCACATTCACTAACATTCGTTCTTCCTGCCAAGCGGCCTTCCAAGTACTTAAGGCCTTCGGCAGTGTGGCCGTATTTGAAATAAACTATGGGAAATTAGTAGCTCTGGTGGTGGGGCTGTCACTGCAGGACATCAGTTCTCTAAGCATTATGCTCCATGCACTGGGACACCAGATCGATTGAATACCTGGGGGTCCGGCTTACAGCTTCCCCAATGGACCTTTACATGGCCAATTTCCCCCCTCTCATTAAATCGCTTGGAAAGCACCTAGATAGATGGACAGGGCAAGATATCTCTTTAATGGGCCGAATCACTGCAGTAAAAATGAACTTGCTCCGTCGCCTACTTTACTTTTGTTCATCCCTCCCAGTGGTAATTCCGAAAACAGCTCTGGATCTCCTTCAACGTAAAGACCTTAGATTCATATGGCAGGGTAAGAAATCTAGAATCCCCAAGAAAGTGATGATGGGGGATCCCGGCTGGAGGGTCCCTAATCTACAAAAATATGCAGAGGCAGCCCACCTTACACACGTGTTTACATGGACAGCCGAGGCTTCAGCTCCAAAATGGATGGAGATCGAGCAATCCCCATGTTCTCTCCTCCTCCGCTTCTTGCCCTGCGTCCCCCACACCTTACAAAAGCAATGGCCGCACCTGCTTTTGTCAATAAAGGCCACCCTAAATCCTGGGATGAGGTGCTAAAAGGGAAAAAGATTAACAGGAGCATGGGCCCACTATTTCCAGTTTGGCAATCCCGGCCTTAAACCGGGCATGCCCACGGGGGCATTTGGGAACTGTTCTCTGGGGGGGTGGGCGGGGGGGGGGAGTTTCTTTCGCTAAGGAGGAGGTAAGGGGACTGGTGCTGATTTCAGAAACTGACTTATATGTAATGATTGCCCACTCATGTTAAGAAGATGATGTTGTATGCTCCAACCATTTAATAATAACTATAAAATATGATTTAAAAAAAGAAATCTTACACCAATTTGCCAAACTGGCCAACAATAGAGGGCCGGTGCATTCTGAGCACTGGTGCAACAGAAGTGCAGTACTTTTCTTCAGTCAAAAATCAATAACATCAGATGTTTTACAGCAACTCCATTGAGAGTCACCATGTATAGCTCCTCTGATCTCCCTAGAGAGATCTACAAAGTTATAAATAACCTTAACCCTACAAATTGTCCAGAAGACCCATGTCCATCTATTATTATCAAAGGAGTGTGTGCAAGCCGTTGGATGCTCAGATTGTCAATGACTATGAGGAGGGTTGCGTACTAGATGAACTTAAAATCTCTTTGGATCCCTTGATTTGTTGCATGAACCCGTTTCATGTTCCTACTATAGACCCATCTCCAACACATCCTTCCTGCTTCACAATTTGGATAAGGTTGATATTCTACAGGTGCAAGCAAACAATGTTGATCATCAAAGAGATAGTGAATTTTAAATCAGACTTTAGGATCAATAGAGGTATAGAGACAGATTTAAGGGCAGACATCATCGTCTAAGTTGTTAGATGCTAATGCTGCTGGATCTATAAGCGGAAATAGTTGGGTCGGAATGTCACTGCAGGGAAACGGCTCAGGCTCATCCTTAAGGGAAGGTTCACCTAATCCAAACTGGATACTTAGGGAATGCTTTTCTTCAATTGAACACAAAGCTCATCGGGGGTCCTGCCTGTTGCAAATACTTTTGAACATCTACACCAAGCACCTCCATGAAGAACTTGTCAGGGAGGGAGTGGCAGTGTCTTTCTGCAATTCTGTGGCGAAACAAAGATCGTGCTTAGGCTTAGAGGAGGCTTGGATAATCATCTGATACACATTCAAAAAACCTCTTTGAAGTCATTGAAGTGTGGATGAAATGTGTTGGGTTAGGGGAGCATACCAAAGCCAAATTCCTTTTGCATACTACACAATATCTGAAGGAAAAGACAAAATCCTTTTCCCCTCACAACACAATTTCTGACAGGTCAATTTGTAACCAGAACAAGGTAAAATCTCTTGGGGGTAATCTTTGACTCTGCCTTGTCTGTCTGTGCAGGCCAGTGCCAATGATGCTAAAGCTATGGTAGAGCAGCAGGATTCAGAGTGGAAGCGTTGAATTTGCTGCAAGAGCAAAAATGTAAATGGATATGGCTGAGCTATCGTTAGTGCAAACACAGACTATTGGAATATCCTGTTTCTCTGAACTAATACATTTTTACATCGCCTTGAGGTCTTGTAAACCCCTGCCACAAGAAAAGTTACCAACAATCAATCCACCATCAACCGGCACAAAACTCTCCAGTTAAAAAAAAAAGCTGCACTGGCTCCCTATAATCATACATATTACTTCAAAGCGCCTAACTCAGGCCTACACATCTTTGTATGGGCTTGATCCAATCCACCTACATACTGGATTAAAAAAAAATTGTACCATCGCAAAAGAGAACCTCACTATAAGAATAAGTGTTGGTTTCCAATTCCTAGTTGGAAACAAACTGAAGCACTGGTTCACACTCCTAGGTACGGATTGTAATGCTCTGGAACTCGCTTTCAGAAGAAATGTCACACTTGGCACATCATCTGACTTTCTGAAAGAGGTTAAAAATCATCCTCTTTCACTAACCTCATCTCTGCCAGTCGGTCTTCTGGGTTCCCAGGCACTGTGATACTTGATGGGTTGTATTTTGCACTACATAAATAGAAAAATAAAACTTCATTATATGGTCTCCGCAATCTAAATTATAGGCCCCAATATTAAACCTTGCTTCGTAAACACCTGGGTGCCCTTCGAATGCAATCAATTTACCATTTGCGGGGGAAGCATGACGCACCAACGAGTGCCAAAAAAGGCAGACATTTAACAGCTCAATGTGCTTCCTCAAGGCAGAAATTGGAGGTGCGCAGTAGAGTCCGGATTAGGTAAGTGTGCTGCAGGGGGGGGAGGTTACAGCAGAGGAAGGGAGGAGGAGGAAGGGAGGAGAACATGCGTGCGAAATGGTGGTGTGGAAGGCAGGCACAGTCAAGGGAAACACTGGTGGGTATAGGGGGACAACCAAAAAGAGAAGCCTTGCAGAAGGCGGCCTTCGTCAGGTGGCCTTCTGAAACTTCAGTCTTAAAAATGCAGCGAGCAAACAGAGCCCAATTTATTGATCGTCTCATCTTCTGTGTTTTCTGACTCCTGGTTCTCAACACTCTGGTCTTCACAGGTAAGCATTGCTAGTTTATGTGATTAATTCATTAATTTCTTCAGCAGCAGGTCCAGCGATGAAGACTAGCTTCAAGCGAGGACTGCGATTTATTTTGCTATGGAAAAGATAAAGGGATCTGGGGAGCAGTGCAGCAGTCAAATTTGCTGACAACACAGGTTTGTTATCCGGAGGTACCAGGGGTGCAGAAAGAATGCAGTTCAGTAAGAGATGACCCGCTGAGAGTCACAAAGTTACTTTTGAACTTCTTGGTTATTGCGGGTTTGTCTTTAGCTGTATGTCGTGCCAGAGGCCTCTGACTCAGTTAGGTAACTGTGCCTTTGGTGTCTGGTATTTCTACCTCTTCACATCATATCCAAACAGTGAGGGGACAGAAAGGCTTTACCGGGAGCACAATATCCTTACGCCTGAACTCTGAGGTTGCTACCACGTCAGATTGAAGGGATGGCTGTTTATCACATGTCCGCTGGGAGGAGATACTGGGCAGCGTTTCATTGTCATAACTGATACTGGAAGAGTACAGAGACCAGCAAAGCCTCCTCACAATCATCATCTTGTAAGTATCTTCTGTGCTTTGGCACCCCAATTTCAATAAGGAAATGATGCAAACCCTTTTCGTCAGAGGTGGATAATTATGTAACTCAGCCCCATACAACAGGGTTCCCTTCATTCAAACCTTTGGCATCCACCCAATCATTGAGGCCTGCAGCAGTCACATTTTATGGACTTCTTGTTCAGGCCTTGATACAGACTTGATACCATAAACCATTCACAAACATGCCCTACATGGTTCTGGCAATTTTAGCCCTTGCTCACCAAGGAAGGCAGTAGTCCCAATTCTATATAGCAAAACCAATAAACTTGCTCACTCATTTGTTTGGACACTGGAATCTGTACTAGATTTAAACCAGGGTTTCCAGGCGGGGCTCTCTGAGGTACCATTTGCTGGACCCAGTTAGCCTCAAACAAAGTATGCCACAAACTTGTGGAGCCCACAAAGGCAGCCGTGTGAGGAGACGCCACGAGTAATGGAAAGCCTTGGGCACTGTGACCCTGAGGGACTTTGGGTTTAGGAATTAACATTGATATTTGCAACTTTGATGACACCTTAGATAAAGACTCATTAGGAGGAGGTGCAGGGGAAGGGAGCAGTAAAGAAATGTTGGGAAAAATTGGGTCATTCTGTTGGGGAAATTCAAAAATACTCCTGGCTTTGCTCCAGAGTACTAGAATGGGATTTAGGTCTCACGTCGTGCAATGTAAAGGGTCCTCCTTTTATCTGGAAACCAGTGCTTTACAGAAGGTTCGAGCATGCAGAGTTCCTTTGTCAGTTGAGTTGCAGTGAACATGATCACTTTACAAAAATAGAAACATAGTATACCAACATTGAAACAACTACACTCATCATTATGTTGCAAATATCTGTTAGAGCGGCATGACTCACCAACTGTGACGCATTGTTTATGATAACCAAGTATGACCAAACGTTTTTGAAACTAAAGTCCCCTTCTCCGTAGACTCCGCTCAACTGACAGATCCTAAAAGAAAACAAACCATTGAAAAGGAGTTATCAGAGTACAAAACAAAACAAACCCAGCCAAATGATTAGCAACCACCATTGAATATACAAACTGAGGAGACATTTATGTGGGCCTAGTGTAAATTGTCGAACAGGAATTCACTGAATCCAGTTGCAAAACAGAGCATTCAGCAAGACTTTTTTCTAAACTATGTGTGCTAAGTCATATAAAGGATCACACTCCCATATTGACTATATATCACAAACCTCTCAATAAAATGACCAAATCAAACAAGGTGTCCACTATAAGCAGAAACAGGCATTGGCAATGCCAATAGTTTTGACATTTACTTGCATGTTACATTTATAGACACATGGGTGCAAGGAGAGTGCAAAGTTTAAGAAAAGGAGGATGCAACAAGTGGGGCAGAACGAGAAGGGGAACAGAGCAAGGGAGGAAGCCATTGCTAGTGGGTGCCACAGATGAATAAGGGGAAATATGAGCGAGAATTGGTCAGAGTGAGAGGGTAAGAAATAAAAGAGTGTGTGTGAGATAGGATGAGAGGGCATAGGGAGAGGGGGTAATGTGGATGGAGGAATAGAGGGGGTACAGTGGGGTAAGGTGTGTGGGGGAATAAAGGGTGCAGGGTGTAAGGGAGAATTCTCATTTTATGGCTAATTTCCCTTACCTATAGACCAGTACAACCCATCTTAGTATGGATGTACTGGGAAGTGTTAATAGTTTTTCCCTTTTGTTCATTTTCGAGAGGGTACCGTACAGTCCCTCTCTCAAAAGTTTCTGGCTGGTGGCAGTGGTTACTACCGTAAATATTCAACTGCAAATATTTTCCTATGGGATTTTCCCCATTGTTCGAGGCTACGACATTTTCTGACAGCCTCCAACATACCGCCGGTGTATTTTAATATTAACTTTACTCCGGTAGGTTTTATTTGCCAGAACTTTAATATAACCTTTCTCGTGTCTTTCTCTTAACTCCTAACCCAGGTCGGGTATCCTTTGTTCGTCCTTTTGGCGGGCTTCTACCGAGAAGCCCTTCTTTCGGCACCTCTGTGTCTGGGGTGGGTCCATTGTGTGGGAGGGGGAGTAGGACCCCAGGACAGGGTTGCCTCAGCAACCCATGTCGCACTCTATCCTGATAGGCTGGAGGATCTCCCACCAAGATGGCCACTCCACTGTGTGAGTGTCAGCAAGGCTGTATGAATGGGGCTTTTTGCAAAAAAGCAGGGTCCCGAGGACTGGAAGAGCAAGACGTTGCCACTGGAACTAAGAAGCCGAAGAGTAGAGAAGCCAAAGACATCTGCAACGACTGAACCACCGGTGAAGCCCTGCTGCACCGTCTCACCACTTTTCTCCACACGACGAGAGAAGATCTTAATCTGCAAGAGCCTTCATCCCTTGAGCTGGTGGGGCCAACCAGTTTGCCAATCGCCTTCCCGGACCTGCCTTAGTCGAATCGCCAGTACCCCGTACTCGGAGACCGGATAGCCAGGCACTAGTCCACCCGGACCGCGATTTAAAGGAGTGTACCTTTTATTCGTTGGGCAGCACCGTGGCGGTTTTCATCCCTGGGTAGTGCAGTAACTCGAACCTTCCTCCACGACAAGAGCCTCTCTTCCTCTGCTGAATCCCCCGAACTGCAGGAACTGCAACGACTGAACCACCGGTGAAGCCCTGCTGCACCGTCTCACCACTTTTCTCCACACGACGAGAGAAGATCTTAATCTGCAAGAGCCTTCATCCCTTGAGCTGGTGGGGCCAACCAGTTTGCCAATCGCCTTCCCGGACCTGCCTTAGTCGAATCGCCAGTACCCCGTACTCGGAGACCGGATAGCCAGGCACTAGTCCACCCGGACCGCGATTTAAAGGAGTGTACCTTTTATTCGTTGGGCAGCACAGTGGCTGTTTTCATCCCTGGGTAGTGCAGTAACTCGAACCTTCCTCCATGACAAGAGCCGCTCTTCCTCTGCTGAATCCCCCGAACTGCAGGAACTACCAGGAACAACCGCCACCACAGGAGCCACTTCTTCATTTATAAGGTACATTGTTCCGCCAGGCCGCCCTTTCTGCGTGGTAGTACTAAAGGTGTTTTAAATCCTTTACCTACCTGTTGGGTTGGCGCCCCTCTCTTTTGACATTGTCTTTCACCTTCTGCATCCAACTTTTCGAATCGTTAACCAAAGACTTGACTGCAGCTACAAGAACATT
This sequence comes from Ambystoma mexicanum, assembly GCF_040938575.1. NCBI lineage: Eukaryota > Metazoa > Chordata > Amphibia > Caudata > Ambystomatidae > Ambystoma > Ambystoma mexicanum. The sequence continues at coordinate 727,253,757 of NC_090937.1, read as the reverse complement.
TTGCTCCTGGGCCCTTGCCCTGTACCACTGACTCTGGCACAGGCCTACTGACTCTGGTTAAATTTGTTAGAACTGATTTCTCTAGATTGCTTCTCAACTAAAAATGTGTTGGTACACCTACTTCTTATAACCACCCTTTCCTTCCCACTTTTAAACCTTGTGAAATGCCATTGTGCTCAGTTTTCATTTAAGTATTTTCTATACTGATGCACTGCCTTGCTTAAACTGGTTCACAAACTTATGGAAAGTGTTGCTAGGGTGTGTAAGAAGATAGTTCTGTATAACTTGTGCTTTCCCTCCCTTGTGAGAAATTACTAGAGTGCCATTTGTGTTTGGTTTACACTGTGCCATTTTGCACAGTTTTCACTCTTGCTCAAACCGGTCTACAATTTACCTAGGGAGTTGTGTATACTTTCTTTGACCGAATTTAACTTGCTTTAAGTACTGTGATAGATGCGTTTTACTAGAAGTGCATAAAATAAATATATATTCTTTTACAATAAAGCTTTGGTCAGTGTTTCCTTGTTCCATAGTACTGAAGGCCTATTGTGTAAACCCTAAATACTGCTCATCTCTGTCTTGAGATAAGTCTGACTGCTCAGCCACAGCTACCAACTAAATCTTTGTGGTACAAACTGATACCAAAGGGGATTTATTGCTCTCACCTGTAGTCCTAAACTTCTGTAGTGCTCCCTAAGGGAACTGCACAGGATTCTGCCTAACACAGAGTGGGTGGAGCCAGAGAGAGGGGCTATGGTGCTATATATAACAAGTTACTTACCTGTAACTGTTGTTCTCCAGCATGGGTCTGGCATGGATTCACATACTCATGAATATTCCCCGTCGTCAGGCTGGGAATCCTCGGTAAAGAAAAAATCAGTATCAGTTTAGTTTCTGATCTGTCTTTCTTAGTAGTAACCAATCACTGGTCTCTGGATCATACTACCCCCAGCCAATGACTGCCCTCTCCCTAAGCCCCACCCCTGGCAGCCATCCTCAGATTTGGTAGCACATAAAGTGGCAGTATGACCAAGTGAAGAGCTGCACAGGGGTAGGAGGGAGGGTTTGCATGTGAATCCATGCCAGACCCATGCTGGAGAACAACAGTTAAAGGTAAGTACTTGTTCCTTCTCCAGCATGGGGTCTGGCATGGATTCACATGCTCATGAATATAAGAATACATAGCAGTACACACATGCACAACCACAGGAGGTGGCAAAGGCTCAACATCAAGCAACTCTTACCTCCTCACCAGGCCCACCTTCAGGCGAACAGGTAGCGCAGTACTGCTTGGCCGACCCTGGACTCCTCCCTGGAATCCCGGTTGACGCAGTAGAATCTCGTGAAGGTGTGCGTCGACCTCCACGTAGCAGCCCTGCAGATATCCAGCAGAGGCACACCAGACAAGAATGCAGTGGTAGCAGCGATCGCTCTGGTCGAATGGGCTCTCGGACAGTCGGGCAACGGTCGGTTTGCCAACCGGTGACAGTGCATGATGCAGCCGGAGAGCCATCTGGAAATGGAAGCCTTCGAGAGGGCCTCCCCTTGGTTCACAGGTCCAAAGTTGACAAAAAGCTGTGATGTCTTCCGAAAACTCTTCGTGCGGTCCACGTAGAACTTCAGAGCTCTAGCTACATCCAGCGAGTGCAAAGTCCTCTCGGCCGGCGACAAAGGCGACGGGAAGAAAACTGGCAACACCAAGGGCTCGTTGAGGTGGAAGTCCGACGGCACCTTGGGCATGAAGGAGGGGTGCGCCCTCAGCACCACCCTAGTCTCGTGGAAAGTCAAGTATGGAGGCTTGCAGGATAGGGCCTGGATCTCTCCCACCCGTCGTGCGGAGGTGATGGCCACCAGGAAGGCTGTTTTCCACGACAGGAACTTCAACGGTGCCGAATGCAGAGGCTCAGATGGTGGCCCCATGAGCCTGGTCAGCACCACGTTGAGCTCCCACGCCGGGGCTGGGGCCTTCACCAGCGGGAACGATCGTAACAGTCCTTTCATAAATTCCTTCACCAGGCGATGAGACCAAAGAGATGACCGTCCTACAGTCCTGGTTTATCGGGAAATCGCTGCCAGATGTATCTTTATGGAAGCGTGAGCCAGTCCAGCATTGGACAGCGACAGTAAGTACGGTAGCACTTGAGGGGCCGTAATCCGTAGAGGGTTAATCTTCTGTACACGGCACCAGACAGAGAACCTCTTCCACTTGTGTCCGTAGCACTTGAGAGTTGAGGACGCCCTGGCCTTTGCAAGAACCTCTCTGTAGTCCGCCGGGATATCGCACCCTCCAAACTCTAGTGCTGCAGGAGCCAGGCCTTCAAGCTCAGCGACTCCGGGTCGTGATGAAGGATGGCACCTCCTTCTCTGGAGAGAAGATCTGAGTCCGTCGACAGTTTGACTGGTGGGGACGCTGACAAGTCCAGAAGTTCCGTGAACCAGATCAGTCTCGGCCACGCCGGTGCGACGAGGATCATTCTGCACCAGGAGCTCTTGAGTTGGTTTACGAGTCCCAGTAGAAAAGGCAACGGAGGGAACGCATACAGGAACAGGCCGTCCCAGGGGAACAAGAAAGCATCGCCCATGCTCCACGGCTGAGGAAACCTGCTGGCGAACCTCTGGCACTTGAAGTTAGTCGAAGTCGCGAACAGGTCGATCTGGGGTTTGCCCCATCGTTGGAAGAGTCGATCCACTTGGTCCTGACGTAGTTCCCACTCGTGGCACGAGGGCAGCTCCCTGCTGAGTGAGTCGGCGATGGTGTTCTTTATCCCTGCTAGATGAAAGGGTACCAGAAACATCCCAATGCCACAGATCCTGGGCTTCCTTGGATAGGGCTGGGGATCTGGTTCCTCCCTGCTTCCGGATGTAGAACATCGTGGTGGTGTTGTTGGTGAAGATCCTCACCACCTTGCCCCTGAGGGACGGGAGAAACGACCTGAGGGCCCAGAACACTGCTCAGGGTTCCAGGATGTTGATGTGGAGTGGCCTCTCCTCCGGGAGCCAAAGGCCTCTCGCATGAAGATCTCCGGTGTGTGCTCCCCACCCTTCCAGGGAGGCATCCCTCGTCACTGTCACCTGGTGTGCTGGGGTCTGAAAGTCTGTGCCTGCCGCGAGATGCGCGCGGGTGCCCCACCACCGAATTGCTTGGTGGAAAACTTCGTTGAGCGGGATCTTGTCCTCGAAACTCCCCTCCGCTTGCATCCAACGGGTGTCGAGGAACTCCTGTAGGGGACGCATCCCAAGCCTGCATAAGCGCACCAGGTAGATGCAGGAGGACATCATCCCGAGAAGGGACTTGATGGACTTCACTCTGGCCACGTCCGTGGCCAGCAGACGCTGCACCTTGCCCAGGATGGCCTTCATCCTTTCCTCCGACGGCGAGGCCAATCGCGCTATTGTATCGAACCTGACTCCCAGAAACAGTGAAACCTGCGACGGAACTAGGTGGGATTTGGGGAAGTTGATGGCGAATCCCAGGTCCGTGAGCAGCTGGACGGTCTTCGTTGTGTGCTCAACGGCGAGTTCCCTTGCTCTTGCTCGGATGAGCCAATCGTCCAGGTAGGGCTAGACGTGGATCCCCTGCAGGCGCAGCCGCGCCGCCACTGGTGCCAGGCACTTGGTGAATACCCTGGGTGCCGACTTCAATCCGAATGGCAGTGCCTTGAATTGGTAGTGCCGTCCTTGGACCACAAACCTGAGAAACTTTGTGTCCTTTTAGAATGGGGATGTGAAAGTAAGCATCCTCCAAATCCAACGACGATGGAAAGTCGCCCTCCTCCAGCTGGCCCAGCACGTGCTGGAGGGTGACCATCCGGAACTTCTGTGCCTTGATGCATTTGTTTAATCGACGCAGGTCCAGGATGGGACGCCATCCTCCTGTCTTCTTTCTGACGAGGAAGTATCTGGAGTACACTCCGGAGCCCCAGAGTGTCTTTGGGACGAGCTTGATGGCTCCTTTCCTGAGCAACACCCTTACTTCTAACAGCAGTTGAGGGACGTGGTTTTCCTTCCTGGCCACGGGAGGAATGCGGGGGCACTCTTTTAAAAATTCGAGAGTGTGCCCATAGGCCAGGCATCCAGCTCCCGATGGTCGGTGGAGATGGACTCCCACACGCTGACGAACTTCGCCAGCCGGCCTCCCAATGGGGTGCTCAGGTGGGGGCCCGATGCTACGGCCGGTTCAGTCTTGCTTGGCAGCGGCCTTGCCACTTTGGCCTCCCTGGCGACAACGGCGAGATCCACCTGCCTTGCCTCGTCCTCTGTAGGCGCCTCTTGCGATGAGGAGCGGGCCACCTGCCGGTACATCGCGGAACCACGCCAAATCCTTTGCAGGCACCTTGCTTGCCTGCGGAGTTCCGAAAGGGCGGCCGTCGTCGTTGCAAACTCTGTGTCGGTCTTGATGGCCTGAAGTGACTCATCCACTGGTTTTCCAAACAGGTTGTTCCCGTCGAAGGGCATGTCCAAAACTCTGGTTTGCACGTCCTGGTGGAAATCTGTTGCCTTGAGCCATCCCCGCCGTCGAAGGCAAATGCTGTTGCCCAACTGGTGGAAACCAACTGACCGAGATGACCGAATCCGCGGTCGGCTGTGCCCTAAGGCACAAAGGTGCGGCATCGGGGAGCCGGTACTTCTTCTCGTACCGGTCCCTCTTGGCAGGCGTCGTGGACGGGTTCTTCAGAAAAGCAAGTCCCTCGTCCCAGATGTCATCCAGCAACGGCACTGCGAGGACGATCTTCCTCTTGGCCTCGCGCCGTTGGTAGAGGAAGCCTTCCTTCTTCTGCTCTTCGGGGCAGAGCTGGAAAAGCTCGGATGCCCTGGCAATCATGGCATGGAAGGATCCAATTTTGTCAGGTGGGGAGGCCCGAGGAGGTGGTGATGGGAGGCCCATCCCGTCGTCACCACTGTCGTCATCCGTCCCCGTGGTGGCCGTATCTGTTCCTGTGTCATCCCAGGGACAGGGGAAGGAGATAAAGGCTGAGAGGGCCGTGAGGGCTGGAAGGGTGGAGGTGGATGAACTCTCCTCCTCTTGTTTGGAGGACTTCCCGATGGGCCCGGGTCTACTGGGTCATCCGTTGGGGGTAGGAGCAATCTAGTCCTCATCTCCGTGCATAAGGTTTGGATTGCCATCAAAATGGCCACCGAGTTGTCCTGTGGCTCGGGTTACGGGCGCGATGGTTGCTCCTCCTCCACGGGAACCTCATCGGCGCCACCATCGCTCTCTTCGTCCTCCTCATCGGGATTCCTCCCGTGGGACCGGACCTCCTCAAACTTCTTGTTGAGGCCCTCCATGACTTCAACCAGCTCCTCCTGGGAGGCTGTATATAACGGCCACCGCCCCCCACCCCCTCTTTTTCCACCGGGGTCTTCACAGGGGTCTTCTTGATGGGCTGAAAAGAGGATTCCCTCAGCAGTGGCAGGAAAAGTCTGGGCCCCGAGGTCGCCTCCACTGGGGGTAGCCTCCACAGGCTTTGCCAGGGTCATCGCGACTACCTCAATAGAGGCCTTAGCCAGGTGAACGAAGGCCTTCACCACCTTGTGCGTGCTTGAGGCCTTCACCTTGGGGGGAGGGTCACCGCCTCGCTCCCCCTTGGCTGGTTCCTTCGAGATCGACCGGGGCCTCTCCAGAAGCTTAGCCGGGTTCTCGGATTTTCTCTTCCCCAAGCCAGACCGTTGGCTCGTGGTTCATTTGCGCTGGTGAAGGTGCGCCCTGCCTGGCAGCTGAGGAGCCCGAACGTTCGGCGCTCCCGCTGCCCGCGGACTCGTGGTGCTTTGCCTTTTGTTGGGCCCCCGTCGACAGAGCGCCCTCACAGGACTTAGAAGACCGCTCAGACTTCTTTTTCTTCTCACCTGCTGGGCTCTTTCCTTCCAGCCAGTTGGCAAGTCGGGTCCGACGATCCCTCCTAGTCCGATCCTTCATGTTCATGCAAAACGCACAGTCCTTCTCCATGTGCGTTTTGTCTTGGTGAAGGCAGTAGAGGCATCTAGAATGCTCATTCTCCTTGAACATATTCTGTAACCCGCATCCAGGGCAGTTCCTAAACAGCTTGGATCCGGGTGTCAAGCCCTTTTCCTGGGCCATGTCCACGAGGTAGGTCTCAAACTTGTGGAATCCTCCAAGAAGCGTAACTCGACGAATACTTCACCCTTGAGGGGCGTAGAAAATTCAGAAACGGGTCCCCGTTGATCGGAAGTAGAAACGGTGGAGCTTGAGGCTCGATTGACCGAAAAAATTAGATAAAACTCTTTGAAAAAATGCAAAACGCAGTAAAAGCTCGAGAGCTATAGCACGAGGACTCCCAACACTTGAATGTGCGGTAAAAATCTGAGGATGGCTGCCAGGGGTGGGGCTTAGGGATAGGGCAGTCATTGGCTGGGGGTAGAATGACCAAGAGACCAGTGATTGGTTACTACTAAGAAAGACAGATCAGAAACGAAACAGATACTGAATATTCATGAGCATGTGAATCCATGCCAGACCCCATGCTGGAGAATAAGGGATTTCACCACAGAATTAAGGTACACACAAACTGTGGGCATGCAAAACTAACCGGGGAACACCCACTTTTCCAGAATTTTTCATAGATTCACATGCTTGAATATTCCCCATTGTCAGATTGGGAATCCTCTGTAATTGAAACATTTCTAAACTATATTAAAATATTTCCCTTAGGAAATGCTACACACCCAGCCCTATAGGGCCTGCCTCTGCAGCCTCTCACTTGTGCAGTCCCTCCACCTCCTTTGGTCATTTCAGACCTTAGCCAATGAGGTGGCAGGGCTTAAGGTCCACCCCAGTTAGCCATCTTCAGATGTTTCACTATGGCCTTACTGAACAGGGGAATCCTCTTCAGCTCTCTGGGCTGTGTTCACTTTTACCACATAAAATCTTAATTTGTTCTCTACTTTGACAACTTTTTTCCTTCATTGGGACTGGGACTTGCTGGCTTAGTGTTCCTGAGCTCAAATCTCGGAAAGACTGAAATGCAGGCTGCCAAGGAAAAGACCTCCCTCTTCAGCGACTGCAGCAAATGTGGCAAGAGGCGAATCTTAATTAGAGACCCTCACGAATTGTGCATTTATTGCTTGTACCCACACGAAATTCAGGTCTGCAAAATCTGTCAGACCTTCTCCAAGAAGACTCTGGAGGCCAGACAAACGACTCCTGCATCTAGAGAGCAGGCAGATGTCGTCTGACAAAGAATCCTCTAAAACTGCATCAACTTCCACCAGGCACCCTGAGAAGCATGCTCCAAGAAGAGAGCTTCATCAGTAGACAGGGCTGAGTCTCCACCATCTAAGGCAAAGAAGGAGTGAAAAATCCACTCTGGGATCAGAAAGGGTTGCCAAGGGTCTGCAAAAGGAAGAGTTGCTTAAAAAAGGTAAAGACTTTCAAATGTCCCGTTTATCGTGAAGCGGCTGTCCACGGGGACACCATCCACACCTTAACACGCCTCGCCATCCACGAGCGGCCTTACGCCATTCAAGACGCCGGTACCGTTGATGGACAAATCTTTGTTGACCAACCAATCGGGCACCTCGCAGACGAAAGCATCATCGTCGTCCGAGTCGTCGACGAAACATTGGTCCACCAATAATTTGTCCTCTAAGCATTTGTCGGTAAAGAAGACATCACCATCGACGGAAACCCCACCGACGAGCAACCAAAAATAGAAAAAGGCCCCATCAACTGCCAATCCATCAGCGGACATCATCGAGCCGCCTGTGCAAGCACTGCAACCAGAGGAGTCATTAGTTACAAAAACTCTGCAACTAGAGTGCTTACAAAGCACTATACAACTGTCTGCTATAACAGAGATGGAAGAATTGATTGACTTCATTTTACAGGAGGAGTTCTCAGAAGGGGAGGAGCCACAGCCGGTGCAGCCTAAAAACTCAGTCCACACTGGCAACCTGTCATGGAGCATTCTGTCACGGATGGCACTCTGTTAAGAGTGGCACAGGGCACCCAGATAGGGCATGGGTGGTTGTGCTGAAGTAAGGTGGACAGATAAGTACACACACAGCAGAAAGTAAAGAGAACAAAGAGTAGGCAAGTGTAGCAGGGGAATCCCTCTTGGGGTGTATGCAGAAATGGGAAAGAGTGTTCCACGGACCTTAGGAAAAACTCCAACCTCCTGCACAAATGTCTATAACAGAGGCCCAGGCTGTTGGCTCATGGCTGGGAACAACAGCTATGGGTGTCTGTAACGCAGAAACGAGACAAGGGAAGGGTCAGAGGTTGCCTGCCAGAAACCAACAGACAAGCTCTGTACAAAGGGGTCTACAAACAGTACAAGAGAAGACACTAACAGACAAATCCAGGAAAAAGGAAGTCAATGAGCAAACTAGCAGAAGGAAATGAAGGGAAAGCCGTATAACAGGATTGGATAGGGATAAAGAACAAAGGGTTGAAAACAAGGAAGGAAGCAAGGGAGCAGCAGTCAGGAAACAGGGGAACGGCAATAACTGAAAGTAATAAATGCAGGTAAACTGTTGTGGATTACAGAGGACTGTAGGGTAAAAGGTAGAGAGCTCAGAGGAGCAGGACAGCAAAGAGCAAGCCCAAAGGAGCAGGGCTGTAAGGAAGGGAGCCCAGAGGGAAAGGGCTTAGGGCAGCGGAGTGAAGCAGGCTGCACGGCAAGGAGCCCAGAAGGGCCGGGCAGCAAGGAGTGAGCCCAGAGGAGCAGGGCCGATGACTGTAGAAGGCTGCAGAGGACTGTAGAGGGCTGCTAGGCTGGAAGCCCAGCGGACAAAGGCTGTAGGTAGAAATCAGCGGAGCGTGATCGGCTGCAAGGCAGGAAGCCCCGAAAACAAGGACTGTTGACAGCGGAGTGAAGCAGGCTGCCCGGCAAGGAGCCAAAAGGGCCGGGCAGCAAGGAGTGAGCCCAGAGGAGCAGGGCCGATGACTGTAGAAGGCTGCAGAGGACTGAAGTAGGCTGCAAGGCTGGAAGCCCAGCGGACGAAGGCTGTAGGTAGAAGGCAGCCGAGCGTGATCGGCTGCAAGGCAGGAGCCTGGAAGACAAGGGCGGTAGGTAGCAGCGGAGCGTGATCGGCTGCAGGGCAGGAGCCCGGAAGGGCAAAGGCGGAGGGTAGAAAGCAGCAGAGCGTGATCGGCTGCAATGCAGAGAGCCCGGCAGGGCACTGGAATCAAAAGCAGGAGTAAGGAGGAACAGCATACAAAGATTCGTAGCTCGAAGCAAAAAGGTGCTGGAAGGACTCTTAATGCAAGAGACTGAGCCCTTGCAGGCAGCAGCTTTTATACCGCCCTGCCCAGCACAGAGGCAGGCTAATTGGCCGCACCTGGATCAGCTCCCCTGAATACAATCTGCCTCCTCCCTCTCTGTTCCTGAGCTGGTGGAAGCAGCGCTGATCCCTAGGGCTTCTGGGGATTGTAGTTCCGAAGATGGCAAATTGAAATGGCCAGAAATAGATAGTCTCGCAAATGGGAAATAAGGTCCAGAAAGTGAATAGGGGTTGTTCCAAGAGTTTTTTGTAGAATAATGAATAGCAATTAGTCCATAATGGTCGCCAATGTGTGCGCCCATGGTGCAGGCATGACACATACAGCAGATCCTTTCGACCCAGCTCTGATGCAATCTATGCACAGGATAATGGAGGAGTTCCAGAGGAGACGGAGCAAGGCTACTTGCTACCCAACCAGTTCAGGAGGGCAGAGCCTCACGAAGCCGGTCTACGGCACACCGCGCTAGGAGCAGGTCTCCCAGGGCCGCACTCCACACCATTCACCACCTACACAGCTGTCATCTTCTCTCAGTAGTCACCAGAGGCAGCGATCGCTCTACAGTGTGTCACTCAGACGTCAGAAGGAGACATTCTCCATCCTTACAAAGGTCCTCACCTCAAAGGCCCAGAGAACCCAGAGCACCGTCTGCCATCACGACTTCAGAATGGCCTGACGACCCCACGGAAAACCCAAGGGAACCAGATGATCCTTTCAGGGACTTTTCTGATACAGACACGCATGGCGAAGAACCAGAGAAGGGTGAATTAACACAAGATGCACATGACATAGACATAGATGATTGGGAATCGGTCATCATCGCGAAGCAGAAAAAGAGTGACTCGCCAGGGGGAGCCTCACCTCCGGACGATATGGTCTTGTTTCACTCTACCATAGATAAAGTCGGCAGATATCTTCAAGATTCAGGTAGCTACAGAAGAGAAGACAGTCATCTATGAACAAATGGGTAAGAGGTGCCGGACAATAACCACAATCCCAATATTGGAGACACTCTGGGAAGCAGGGGAAATGATTCTGGCCACCCCTCTCTCCACACCAGCACTGGTGGCAAGGCCATAGAGGAAATATAAGGCTCCTGACTCAGCGCCATCGTGCCTAAGAAGATACCATAAGCCTGGCTCCGTAGTCATGGTTGCAGCGAGAAAAAGGCTGAAAACCCCAACCTCTCCTCTCAGAGCTCTGCCCAAATAATGAGGGACGCAAGCTATAGGCAATGGGGATAAAGGTCTCAGCAGCAGCTTCATTAGCTGTACGGGCTAGTAATGTCATGGCAATGATGGCCAGGCTGGACAGAAAACTGTGGCTCTGCACGTCTCGGCTAACAAAACACCTGCCAGACGAGTTCCAGGAGGAAGCGAAGGCCATAATCATAGATGGCGAGGGAGTCTCAGACCGCATGATAGACACATCTGTAGACGCAGGCTTTAAACAAGCGGCGCAGTCTTGCAACATCAGGCCTGGATGAAGGCCACTAGCTTTAGACCAGAAGTGCAGGCTCAAATTTTAGACATGCCATTTGATGGAAAGTAACTATTTGGGAAGAAAATCGATGGCCACTTAAAAAGGCATCAAGTTAAACACAGACACTGCTAGGGCCATCAGTTACCTAAGAGACAAGGAAAAAGACAGCCGCCCCTTTCGCTCCTTTCGAGGTTCCAGTTCCAAATACAGGTCGCACTGCAGGTCCTTCCAATGACAGGCGCCATCATCAGGCCCCTACCAAGCAGGAGGCAGATACCAACAAAGTTCCACCAGGTATCAAAACCAGCGAGGAAACAGGTGTTTGGGCCAGGGCAGAAGCCAGGCTTGTTGACAAACAAGGTTTGGCACTCATCCAGAAGCATTTGCACGCTTTAGCGTAAGCGTTTGTCATTGTGGAGACTGCCCCTCCGTTGCCATGGAGGAGTGGGACGCGAGGTGTACGTGCTTTGGCTCCTGCGAGCCTTAACGCATCGCGTCTCTGTCAACATGACAACGCATAAATACTTTCCACAGCCGCGCGTTCTCGCGGCTGCTCTTCCATTACGCGTGACATGGTATTGTGAAAGTAAGACATGCAGGCAAGCGCAGCGCTTCCTGTTCGAGTGATTTCACAAACTTACTGTTGAATCAGATTTACATTTTTTAGGCACTGTTCTGATGGTAATACCATACAAGATGTAAGAAACACATGGCAATTAGACTTGCTACTTTACAGAGGTACGAATTTGGGTACTCAATGCAGCATTGTTCTTTGACTTTCTCACTGTACTTAAACACTAATTAGGGTTTCTTTTTCTTCCCTATCTTGGGCAGCGGAATCTTTTTGAATGTTTGGGCACATGGGTGCTTCATTTTTATTTATCATATTGGTCCAATCTCTTTGTAACAATACAATGTGTGATTATAGTCCTGAAGATGGTGTGCTTCATTCCGAAATGCATTGGCTTTTCTGTACATAATAGACCACTGAGTATAATAACTACCTAAAACAAAAACTACAGAGACGTGAATAAACATTTCCTGTATTTTACAGAGACATTTCTGCTTCTGATTTTTTGAAATAACGTCAAGTACAATTGAACTCATAAACACCAACAAAGGAGACACTTACCAACAATAAGATGGAAACGAAATAATGTACAATTAAATATGCATACATTTTCTACTCGCAATGAGTTAACTGAGAACGCCAGAAATAGTGAGGCGATTTTACCTCATTTTTTACTGTCTGTAGTATTTTCAGGATACATGTGTCATAGGATCCTTCTTTCTGGCAGCACCAGGCAAAAAATAAGATCACAAACTGACTAACTTAAGCCTAATTCTGAATTATTTACGGTGGTGCCCACCCCTACTTCGTCTTTTAGCTCCAGTTGCTGCCCATCTCAATGATCGTGGGTACTACAGGTTTCCCCATACCTAGACGACCGGCTCATGAAGGGAGTTTCCCTGAAAGCAGCCTCAGAGGAAGTGGAAAGGACAACAATCTTACTCCCAAACCTAAGCATTTCAATCAACGAGGACAAGTCCTCTCCCATACCAGTTCAAACAGCCATCTTTCTAGGGGCAAATGTAGATACTCAAAGTGATGACAATGCAAGGTCTCATCGCATGGTTCCAAAGGAAAACAAGCTCCACTGTAAGACAATACAAATCCCTCATGGGCATGTCGTCCTCCTGTATCTTCCTTGTGCCCGATTGCAGGCTGAAGATGAAACAGTTACAGGAGGAGCTGGACAAGCAATGGGTCCAACACAGCGGATCACGGAGGGACATTGTGTGCCTCACGTTAACTTTCCACAAAGCCCTAAAATGGAGGTCTAAGGACACCAATCTCCTACAGGGCATGCTGTTCCAACTACCCACGTCCACTCTACTCTTAAGGACGGACGTCTCACTGTCGGGTTGGGCAGCCCACCTCAGCAATCTACAGGCCAGCGGGGTGTGGTCACAAGAAGAATCCTGCCTACACATAAATGTGCTGGAGCTCAGGGCCATCCGATGGGCACAGATATTTCTAGCCAGTACTCACTGGACAGGTGGTGACAGTGCAGACAGACAACACCACATCGATGCACTACACAAACAAACAAGGGGACACAAGATCCAGAATCCTGTCACTAGAGAGTCTGTGTGAAAGTCTGTGTGAAAAGGTACATTGTTTGAAGCGATAAGCAAATGAACAGCAAAACTGAAATAAAGAAGATTAATTCCTAGAGAAGGGGAGAGTGAAAGTTAAACTGTGAACTTTGAGACAAAGTGGTCCTGCAGTGGTCTGTAATGAAAGCCATGCACATTCGAAAGTCTTCAACATCCGAAAGTGGTCCAAGCCCGACTGAGCGAGACTCGAAGTATAATAAGCTTGGGGAAGGGAGCCCCCTTGAAAGTTTGTGTTGAATTTTGACGTGAAAGGTCTGAACCCGACAGAAGGGGGCCTACGTGAACTGTATGGTAAAAGGTATGAACCCAACAGAGGGGGACCTACGCAAACTCTTTGGTTGAAACTTTAATTTTGAAGTCAGGAAAAGAGACTTTAACGTGGAAGGCCAAGCAGGCCCCGATCCACGTTTTTGGAACTATTTGTTGTGTTGAAAGCCGAGCCAGAGTGTGCCATGCTGCCTACAGGAACCGCCTCACTCCGTGAGGTCTAACGTGGGGAGGAGAGCTGGTTCAACCACATTTATTCATATGAACAATATTTCCTTTTTCATACATTTCTCCTTTTTATATTTTTTGGACAAGACATAGGGCAGGCATTAGGTTTTGTTAGCATAGGCCTTTTTGATTTGATGGACTCCACTAGGACTGTTATTTATTATTTGATGGTCAAGAATAATCAGTATCCAGTCATTTCATTGCAAACAAAGCAGTGTGGTACATAAAGCGGACACAAACACTGAAAAACACAGAAAAGATTAAATAAATATATAAAGGATAGTGGGGTAAAGGGGTAAAATGGGTCGGGATGCGGTTGGGATGGCTTTAAAAGAGGGGTGGGTACAGACAGCCAAATAGAAATCTGATGGCAGAACCACTTGTTGAAATGGACAGATTTGGAAATCTCAGATTTTAGATAGGGTGGAAGATGTTTCTGAGGCTTTGGGGACTGCAAGAGATAAAAATGGAATAGCTGCCAAGAGCAGTAGTCTGTATACTTTCTCAACCTTCAAAGGTATCCTGGAATTCTGGGTAATGTTTCTCCAAACCGGCAGAAAAAAATCCTGACCCCTGCTGCAGTCAAACGTTCCTTGGTCATGGCACTGTCCATTTTTGTGCTTAATTGCAGAAGATAGAGCAGTTGAGTAAGAACATCTTTGTGATCCACTGATGTTTTCTAGACTGGCAGCTTGATGACCAGTCACAGGGATCCAAATGTTCTTGGGTGCAAGCCTGCAAGCCAGGAACACCATAGGTCGAACCAGTTGCGATATCCAGTCTTAGAGGTAGAAGCAGGTGGTTTCTTTCCCTGCTTTGTAAAAGTAGTACGCAATTTCACCAATGTTATTTTACTTCTTTAGACAGCTCACCGTCCGATGACAAAATGAAAACGCTGTAGGCCATCAAAAAATATGTTGAACATCTTTTGCACTTCAGGGCTGAGCTTTGTGCTCTTCAGTCAGGCCTTCTGAGCGTGATGCCCAGATCTAGACGCATACCTCTGTGCCCAGAACCTCTGTGTCCAGAACCTAGTGACTCCAGTATATCAAGTTACTATTTTCCAGCAAAGAAGTTTTCTTTTCAGGAGGTAGGTCACCAGTGACGTCAGTGTGGTCCTTCTGCAGTTGGAAGTTACAAGCCGCAAGAATTGTGTCAGTGTTTTCCTGGCAGAGGTTTAAGGTGCTGCTCAAATTGACTTTTTAAAATAACCGTATCCAACACATTATTGTGAAGAAATTAGTGCTGCTCCGCAGGAATACAGGGATAAGTAGTGAATACAACTCCTACTCAGCCGCATACCACTATTAAACCAGCATTGATCCAGTCATATAGATGAAACAGGCACAGCCCAAAAGCTATACCTCCTTGGCCTGTTCTGGTAACATTGGCTGTGGGCAGGCTATACTCTTCAGGAGGGATGTGAGCCAATACAGGATCAGACCAAATAACAGTAGTACTGCCACACAAAAATCAAAGCACGTCCAATCAACCAATGTTTGATAAAAAATAAGGTGTTTTAATTAAACTAACACACATCATTGTAAGGGGAAACACAGAGAAAGCAGACTTTAAAAGTGGGGACACTCCGGGTTAAAGACAAGGTCACACAGGCACCAATTTCAGCAACAATTGTGACAGATACTAGAAATGTCTTACGGTAAAGAGTGGGGTCTTGCAAGTCACTATAGCACTTAAGGTGTGCCAGGCTGACCGGACAACTTCAAATACCATTGGATGCATGTCTTTAGGGCTCAAAAGCACTGAGCTGGGATTCTAGTCTCCATGCTGCAGTTCGAGATGGGTTGAGATGAGGGATCCGATGGGTCAAGACAAGGCTTCCACTGGAACAAGTCTGCGGTCGAGAAGTCGTGAGTCAGCAACATCCATGGGGTCGAACCGGCAGTCGAGTTGAGAGGATTGGCTTCAACGGGCAGAGTCTGAATCAATACGCTCAAAAAGCAGGTACGCGGATTAAAGCATTTTGGGGTGCCATAGGCAGCACTGCAGATCTTGCAGCAGCTTGAAATGAGTAGAGCATTGTTGAGACGGATTAAAAGGCATCACTAGGTGGCAGACATGCTTTGGGCTGATTCTGGGTTTCCAAGTTGGTGGGAGTTCCAGTCCATTGTCTCTAAGGGCAAAGCAAGTAATTTCTCCTTCCAGCACTTCCCAACCAGGAAGATCTGGAGAGAGCACTTGCAGGGTTCTGTCACTTCCAGTGAGTAGGTGCTGGGTACCAGTGGTATCAGCCTTATTTATCCTGCAGTCACCCCAGATTTTCCTTTGGGATTGTTAGTGGAAGAGCTTGCCTCTTCCTTGGAGCGCTTATATTCACACTCTATAGAAGAGGACATTGGACTAGACTGTACTCCCAACAAGGCTCCAGTGGAATCCTTCTTTCAGAGTCCCAAGATGAATAAACTAATCACTTCTATGGGCAAAAGACCATAGCAAATTAGGTCCCGTCTAGCCTTCTCTAAAGGGTCCAATTTGGCGAGGTTGTAACCATAGCGCTTAAACTGCAGTAAATAGGGAAGGGCAGGAAGTTTGGGAGCACTAGGAAACACCACGATGGATGGACCCTTCTGCAGATTGCATCTCTCCCCTGAGATACTCTGAATTAACCTCCTTCCTCGGTCTGCCTACATCAAAAGCTCTCCAGTAACAGGCACCCTGGTGTGAGATGCCCATTGTTCGGACAGGGCTGCATTTGAAGCACTGGTTCTCAGCTAACTCTGCCCATGACCCCCCCTTCCCCAATCAGGAACTGCGCCTCTTCTCTGGAGGGGCAGGGGGGGGGTCAAAGAGGGTTTCCTGGGTGGGACCCAAATGGTTTCTTTATGTGAAACCAGCCATGACAACTGAATACACCCAATGGCCTGTCATGAAGGAGTCGATGCCCACCAAGTTGACAATAAAATGACACCCATTCCTTGTGGCTTTTTAACTGTGTAATCCCAGAAGTCACCAAGTCAAAACCAGACAAGGCTTATATTTAGTTACAAACTAACTGTAATCAGACTATGGGATCCTACAATTGCACACTTTCTTCATCAGGTCTACTTAAGTTAAACGTCCGCCCTTGCCTGTGGGAAATTTAGGTTCCAACAGGCTGTGTTCAGGAATGCACATGACCTTTGAACCTGCCATGATTCCAATGTAACAAAACAAAAGTGGTGATGGTCGGAAGGTTTAGAATTAATCTTAACCTCTGGCATTGCTCTGAACAACCCTCTAGACCATTGTGTCATTAAAGAGTCAAGTCAGAGGTACATGCGTGCATTAACTTTGGCATGAGAGTTAGCTCGATTAGCAAAGCTCACTCTCAGAGTCAGAATTACCTGCGTCACTATATCACTAAAAATCAAAAAAGCTCAGGCTGTAAAACTTGCACAGAAGGGGTTCTATAAAACCTCTCTTTCCAAGATAGCACCAAAGAGGTTGTTGAAACCCAATCTTGAATTGGAGGCTAGATAGTGTCCCTTCAACATAGACAACTTCACTCTCCCTGCAACGGTAGGGTGCATGCCAAGCCTGAATCTAGATCTGGGTAGTCCTAGTGCACTCCTATTTTGTTCAGTAGTTTTCAAAATATAGGCTCATGAATGATAAGGTAATGGGGTGCCGGGGAGAAAAAACAACCCTGACACTGGGTTGTGTTTTAGACTACAATACAACAGATGTCCACAACCTTGTGGATCTCTCCCGTCCCCTGCACACCCAATAACAATTGTGAAGACAATCAAATGTAATTTGTTTTCATAAGTTCAATTCATATTTAGAAAAGTAATGTAAATCACACGTGTTATGTTTTATAAACCAATATATAGTAAAATGAATATTATACTCAAGTATACATTGTCAATCAACAATAATACATTTCCTCTTCAGTGCCAACTTCTGTACTTTTTCTTAATTTTACACAATTTGAATAGACAAATACAACTCATTAATATCAGATAGTTTTCCTCTTTCTTTCAATAATAATTCTTATGGAACATCCGATATTGGATTATGTGTCTCTACGCGTTTCGGGATGTTCTATCCCCTTCTTCAGTAGTTGTCTATTCTCTTCCTCAAGTTCAGATATCCCATCTATGATAAATAGGTAAGTAGAGTATTATCACTCTTGTCTGTAGTTTACATTACATCCATGTTATATAAATATATTTGTGTCTGTCATACTTCATCTCATAATTACCTGTGCTCCTTCCTATTATGATCTCTTCTGATGAGCTAAAAGATATTGCTTGTGAAATCAAGAAAAATAAAAGAGTAAACTACTACTTTGCTAATCTCCAGAGTTTTTCTTTATATATAACCCAATGATGGGTGTTCAAAGTCACGGCATAGTGCCAATGACAGCAGTATTACCTGCTTATTATCCTCATACAATGCACCATAGTAATGCCCAGATGTCTCTGTCTACATCATAATTCTTCAAGCAGCCCTTGGGTATTAAGACTTAAGGTGGTGGTCTCAGTCATAGATGTGACCCAATAGAATCGCCTATCGGCTTTATTAATTTCCTTGTTACCTATAGAAAAATACAAATATTTATGTATTAGTTAAAAATTCTGCTGTGTCTCCCTTTGTTAGTATTTCGAATGATATGAAAACTGGAAAGTAATCTCTTACCAGTATCTGATTGTCAATTGGTTCCCCTGGTTGGTGGTTTGCTCTTGCCACCAATGTCAGTGTCACCTTTTTGGGTAAATCTGCAAAGAGGTAAGTATTCTTAGTGGTTGTGGTGGGTGACATCACGCTCGTTTGTTGACATTTTTGTAATATCCGCGGAATGCAGAATTATTGGAATTGTCATGATGGTCTCTGTAATCTAGGGAAAAGGAGCGTCACTAGAGACTACAGTGGACTAGTTAAGGGATAAAAGATAATAACCAATACAGTATTGTGATATAGTGTTAATCCTGGGGATTATCCCAATTGTGACATTGTCAAGAAGGACCCATAGTGACAGGGTTCCAATCTGGGGACACCCGTTTTTAATTAATGTGCACCGTGGCCTAATAGCGCCCTTAATATTCTAGAGTATTTGTTCAGCCTTTCCAATGACTTATAGTAAATTAGAGTGCTGCAGATAGGTGTAATTTGGTGAAAATAGCCAATACTAATGGTCTAAAAAGTACTTTGGAGTTCATGGTGTTATATTACGAAAGAGTACAGAACACAAGATTTTCGAGGTATTCTATACTGTCGGGGGATGTTATAACCTTGGAGAAACTCCTAGGAGAAATTATTTATGGTGGAGTAGAGGTTATCCCCTGTGGTTGATGTTCACGTGTCTGGTGTATAGGTGGTTGTGGGATGAAGAGTACACTCACATTCTAGTATTCAAGTATCACATTCAAACTCATGAGGTTCAATATACATAATGTAGTTCATCTTTCTTTCCATTTTAGCAGTTTTATTACAAGATCTTTCAAAGAAATCTTTCAAAAGGAGTTTAACTTCAAGTGTTCTACAAAAAGACTCCCAAGTTCTAATCTTCATTCATCTTCCTGGGGAACTAGCTACTCAATTTATCTACCCAGTATATTTCTCTCTGGGTTTGCCTTTTAGTATGGTTTCCTCCTGTTGATACTCTTTTGACCACTTCTAGAACTATTACTTTGAGTTGTGCTACGGTGTGTTTCTTCTCATCAAAAGGACGTGCCACCTGTGATCTAATGTTCTTAGTTCTGATGTTACTTTTGTGTTCATGCCAGCTTTCTTTTACTTTTCTGTTGGTCTGTCCCACTTAAAAAATGCCACAGGGGCAACTTAGTCCATATATAACAGTTTTTGTGTCGCATGTAGCGTAATCTCTTAATTTGATTTTAGTTCCATTGTATGGGTGTCTTACATGGGAACCTTTCATTATGTTGTTGCAGTGACCACAGTTAAGGCATGCAAATGTCCCTGATTTTTTTGTCCTCAAGGTTGTTGGTTTCTCCTTTGGGGGTCTTTCCGCGTTGACCAATTTTTTCAAATGTGGGTCCATTCTAATTATTCTCCAATTTTTTCTTAAAAATTCTTTAGATGTGCTGACTTTGTCCTGAGTATCGTAGGGCGTAAACGAAAGGTGATCCTTCTGGTTTCTCTTTAGTAGTTAGTAATTCATCTCGTTAGTCTTTCCATCTTCTTTCTGGCTACTTCAATGATGTTTGTCGGATAACCTCTCCTTCTATATTTCTCCGTCATGGTCAGATTAGCTTCTTCCAATGTGGTTGGTGATGATATAATCCGCTTCAGGCGTAAAAATTGGCTGTACGGTAAGTTGTTTCATAGATGTTCCGGGTGATGACTCAAGTAATGCAGAGCGTTATTGACATCTGTCTTTTTATGGTATATGTTTGTTACTATGCCTACTGGTCCGATCTCCAATTCCACATCTAGGAAATGCAGTCTGGATGTGCCTACTTCCATAGTAAATTTATGTATTGAATTTAGATATTCGAAAAACTCCTCCTTGTCCAATTTTGACATAGGTACCCTCATCCTCTAATAGTTTCTTCATCTTGGTGTAATAGTATGTGGAATCCAATATCACGATTGCTCCTCCTTTATCTGCTGGTTTCAAAGTTAGACTCTGGTCTTCTGCTAATTCTTTAATCAACTGGCTTTGGTGTCTTCCGATGTTGTAATGTTTCGTTTTAGTGAAGTTAACCCTGCTCAGATCTTTCTGCATTTGTTCTTCGAACATTCTAATGCTGATGTTATTCACTTGTGGGTCAAACTGACTCTTCGGTTTTAGCTCCAAATATTCACGTTCTTCCGGTGGTTCATCCATTTGTGTTTGTGTGTCGAAAAACACTTTGAGTCGCATCTACCTGGTTAATCTATGCAGGTTCACTTTTTCTTCTAATAAGTTCGAGTTTTGGGTCGGTATGAATAACAATCCTAAGTTTAGAGTGTCCAGTTGCTCTTTGGTTAATGGTTTACTCGAAATGTTCACTACTAGTTGTTCGGTTTCTTTTTCGACCTGAGGTTTCTTTTTTCCTCTTCTCATTGTCTTTTTTCTAAAAAAGAAGTCGGTTCAGCATTTGAAGTTGTTGCCTCTTGTAATGTGTGTACATTTGGGACAAGTGTCCGAATGCTCTCTGTGTTGGTATTATCTTCCCCGCTATTAGGTGCTTCACTGCTTGGGTCACTTACGTGTTCTTCACAAGTTCTCGGATTTGTTGGTTGTTTCCTGTTAGATGGTGGTTTTCTCTGTGCGTAGTGTTCCTGCCAGGTATACACTGTCTTGTAGATAGTCTAGGGTGTCTCTACTGAATTTTCGTACTTTGCGTTGTTCTATTTCCTTCTCATAATTCTCTAATGACTCGTTGACTTCTTCTAAGATTTTGTTCAAGTCTTCTTTGTTTTTAAATTTGCTTAGCTGTTCTGTTAGATCCCCAATTTCCTTGTCCAAAGTGTTCACAGATTTTGCTAGTTCTTCTATGGTGAGTAGGATTAAATCTAGTAAGCACTTATCTAGGATTTTCTCCCATTTCTTTATGCATTCTGAATTTTCTCTGCATAGGGTAGGTCTTAGATAGACACTGAGGCCTCTCGGAACGTGCTGTGCCCGGTAGTATTGAGCCAACATGGTGGCATGCAATTTTTGGGATATTTCTCTCCTAATGACCCTTTAAACTGGGTTAATTTTTCTGGTTTAGTAGTCGTTGGTATATTTGTTTCTATGACTTTTAAAAGACCTAGATTTCGATCAGCTTCCTTTTCATCGAATGCTAATGTTGTAGCATGTTTCTCTGTTAGCGTATTGATTTTTGAAAATTACATTTCAAAATGTCACCAACTTTGTGGGTGCTACTAAGATCTTTGTGTCACACCCTGGAGTCAGGGAATAATACAAAATCCAGATCTGGGTAGTCCTAGTGTACTCTTATTACGTTCAGTAGTTTTCAAAATATAGGCTCATTAATAAGGTAATGGGGTGCCAGGGAGAAAAAACAACCCTGACACTGGGTTGTGTTACTAGACTACAATACAACAGATGTCCACAACCTTGTGGATCTCTCCCGTCCCCTGCACAAGTTTCCCCTGCCTTGAACCTTTCCCGCTGAGATTTCCTCCAGCAATATATCATTAGGGGTGGGGGAAGCAGGATTACTCTATAGAACCCTCCTCCATACTGGATTGCAATGCAAAACGTCCTAAGGAGGACTCTTGACTCAAATTATATGGGTTTGGTGGCTAGTCTACTGCCACTGAGGGTTTGTCTGTGGATTACCTTCCTTAAACTTGGTCCTGGTTTCACCTTGACACGCTCTGTAAAGGCATATCTGGGAATGATGCACAGACTGATCTGCCTGTTTGGGGCCCCCTGCCCATCTCTACAGGAAGTGGAGAGGGTGCTTAGCACAACGTGCCTCTGTTTTAAAGCTAATACTGCTAGATTTAGAGGGGCTAGACCCTACAGCGACCTGCTTAGGTTTATGCCCAACAAGCTGGGTAGGTCAACCTGGCAACCAGATATTTAGAGTCCTGGCTAGTGCGCCAGTGTATTATTTTAGATTATCTCTTGTATTAGACTTGGATGGATCCTGTGCATGAGGGCAAGTTTGAGGCTTGTGCAGAATCTCAGAAATATCTCAGGTGAAGCATGCAGTTAGAGAGACATACTTTTATTCAGTTTTCACCATTTACAAAAGACAAAATAAAATACTCTACAATACAGAATGCAAAGAGGCCTTAATTAGCACCAACTAAAAAACAATACAATTCATAATTCAGGACAAAAACATGATAAAATATACACATTTGTTAAAAATGTTCTAGCCATACGTTTAAAGGCTTCAGTGATGTACTCTGATAAGTCATTGATAAAATAGGCATCAACACAGGACAGAACAGAATTCGTAGCATCAGTAACAGGTCTGATATTATTGATTTGAAAATGACTCCTCAGCCAAAGGCGTCTCAAGTCTAAAAAGTTTAGACAAATAAAAAAATGAATTAGATCCTCTTCCACCCCACTTCCACAGATACAAAGTTTTGTGTTAAAATGCCAGGCCATCCAGGCACATAATTGCAATGATACGTCTTTGGGCCGGAGGTCGGATAACACCAAGCAAGAAATTCTTGCAATAGATACGACAAGTCCTCAACAAATGACAAAGTAAGCATAGATTTTCCCTGCCTTTTGTCACCAAGTCGAGTTCTCTCCTTCTGACTTTCATAGACAGATAGTATTTTGTAATACGGCCATCCCTTAGATCATCAAAAACAATACCCCATTTCCTGCACAAAGCAGAACAGTTCTTATGCCTGGGGTAGATAACATATGGTTCTGCTTTTGCAAATTCTTCCCTCACATTGACAATATTGGGGTTCAACACCAGGGCAGAATGCAGTTTACGAAAGTACTCTAAAAACCTGCGATCTGCCTGGATTCCAATGTTTGGAACCCCGGACTCCAAAGCTAAGGCAAATCCCAGCGTGCTGGGCGACCCACCCAACAGCTTTTTCAGACAAATATGTAAGATGCGATGCAAGGAGGTGCAACTCACGCTCCCCCAGATTTAGCTACTATACAATATTGCTGTGTAGGTCTTGGCCTCCAACACCTGAATGTGTTTATCAAATCGGAACCCACCGAACGTTTCATAGAACCTCCTAATCCCTTCCACGATTGTCCTAAGGTGATTTTCAACTGATGGTTGATGTGGAGACCACAAACAGTTGCTTGAGAACGTAACTCCCAAGTAGCAGTATGAATCAGCCACAGTTCGGTTCACATTATCAATTCGCCAATTATAGTTTCTCTTTTTTAGAACCAAAAACAACATTCTTAGTTTTCTTCAGATTTAGTTTTAGACCGTTGTCTTTAGAATAATCTGAGGCATAATTCAGACTGCTAGCAAGTCCCTTTAGGGTCAGATCTAATAATATAGCATCATCTGCATATAGAATAGTGGAATAACTTAGCCCATTGAAAGAGGGAGGAAATACAGTTCAATGAGCCAGTTTGGGCAGACTTTCATTTTTGGGAGTTCTGCTGTCCCATTTTCTACTTTTTGCTTTTCTCCCCTTTGATTTCTATTACCTAGTCAGGAATTTCTAAAGTCCCCTCCCACTGTAAGCCTTTTTAAAAAAATTGTTTATTGTATGGCCACTATGGTAACCATTCTACCCATTCTATAGCTCCATATGTGCTCTTTAGGCACCCATTTTCGGCCTTGTGTGATTGTATCCCCGTACATTGGTTTTAGAATCTAATTTTGTGACTGGATAACTTTCTTTTGCTCCTTGCGCCTTGCCTGCTTCCAGAACGCCATTTCTCCCGTTCCTCCCATGGGCCCCGATTGGCCCAACCAAAGCAACCCACAAAGACAAAGTCTACAACCACGGTTTCCCGCTCCCTCGGCCACTTTAACCTGCGTGCGAGCTAAGTGGGTGATTTCTGTGTGGCCCATGGGCTTTACAATCTAATTTTGTGGCTGGATTACTTACTTGCACTCTGTGCGCCTTGCCTGCTTCCCCTACCCCCATTTCCTCCCTCGCTTCACTCCTCCCAACTCCCATCCCTCTGCTGGGGCCAGACTGGCCCAAAAGAGTCCCTAAAGACCTCTAACCAAGGCAGCCCACGGCCTTTGGCAGCCGCTTCGGCGAAGGACCCCAAGGCAAAGGCCAGCTCCCGAAGAAGCAGCTCAAGACCACGTTGGCGTGTGTTAGCCTGTGGGGCCTCCAGCCGTCAACCAGCAGCTACTGAAAAGGCATGTGAGGTCTCGGCAAGGGGACGCAGCCATCATTGCTCCCTACTAAACTGAACAACCCAGACTTATACTTTCTTATTCTCTATTAGCTGGTTGCCTTATGCGTCCACCCCAAAGCTTATATAGTGAGCTTATCTCGCATATAACCTGATTGTTTTTTTTGTTGTCATATCTCACATTTAGCCCATTTGTGTCTACTTAGCCATATCTCGCATTAAAGAAAATGAGCCGTATGGGCTCTCCTGTCCCCTGCACACCCTTAAGCAGGAAAAACAGATACATGTTTTAATTAATTGTACAGCAAATGTATACAGACAACCAGTACAATCATATACTGCTGGGTTCGATTTTATTCTAAGGATCCAACTTCTTTATCTTTTTTTATTTCTTTTTTTTAATTTGATTTGCATTTGGTTTATACAATACCTTTACAAAAAATGTTTTTAAAATTTGGGTTAGATTAAAACAATTTCAAAAAAGGTAGCAGGCGCTCCTCTCCAGAAAGAACATGGCATGATAACCTGTTCTGAGATGAGAGTTTGCAGCACACGCTTTTTGCTCACTGTACCTTTCACAGATGGGAAATATCCATTGGCATATCAGTCTTTGTCCCGCCCACATGGGCAGTCCAGCACCGAAATGCTATGGCAATTCCTCTCTGAACAAGAGTACCAAAAGCAACCCCATACACGTGTTTCAGCCTTGTTGGGCCTCATCAGTGAGGTGAAGCTTTGTCTCTCTGAGCACAGTGAGCAGGGAGTCCACGTCTGGTTGTCCCCAGGTAACTGAGGGTGACCAACCCCAAGTTCCTAGATTAAAACAGGTATCAAACATCAACATACATTTCCCAAGAAAACACAGCAGCATAAAATACATATCTTGAAGCAAATGCATCCAACACAGTTGTCCATAATACAATGTGCAAAACATCACATATCCAAAAAGTTGAGCACATATAGTGCTGATCACAACACAAGAATTAGCATCCTACAATACAGGATTAGTCTCGACACTAGACCACATAGTTAGACATAATCGGTCTTACTAAATTACATTTGGCATCAGTTCCTAATTAATAACAGTCAGAAAACGGGTGAGGGCAATAACTAACGAGTTATTTTCCCCCCACATCCATCTCATTCAAAGAAAATGTCTCGAGTAACTGGTATCCCCAAAGTTCTCTCCATCAAATATTTTAATGCTATCTGGTTCAAAGTAGGGACAGGTTGTGATAAGATGTTTAAGAGTTTCAATTTGATTTGTATCAGAACAAGAGAGCTCCATCTCCCCAGTGTGTCCCAATGTTTCATACGCTCTCTAGTACTAAAGTGATTAAATTGAACCTCATGAATAACTCACATGCTTTATTGCAAGGAAAGCACTGCCAATATACGCACCGTAGTGATATTTTCCGTGTAAAGCAGGCATATTCCTGATGCAAGCTATATTTGCCTAGTGCATCTATTGTACAAGGCCAGTCATAAGTGTAGATCTTTTTTTTCCACAGACTCTGGACGTATAGTTAATTCCTGTTTCTCTGCCCCAATTTTTCCCAATAATGTCTGCTTTCTTTCAAGAAATAAAGTTAAAGTTAATTTCTCAAAGGATTAATAATTTTCGAGTAGTTAAGTAATTATCTCCATAGGTATTCAGAAGATAATGAGCAGATACCCAATTTGTGTCTAACAACTTGATTCAGCAAAGAATTAGCAAACCCCAAAGTCTTTTTTCCAAATGCGTCCCTGAATCTGATTAAGAAATTCACTCATGTCTAATAGACACATGTACAGACCATATAACAAAGATGTTTCAACTTTTAAGTTGTAAAATTCACTAGCTGCGACGAGAGAGAATTTGCAAATTGAGAAAGAAGTAGCCTGAGTTTACACTTTAATGAATTTCTCCACATCTTTACCCCGCAGCTGCATCGCACAGATTATACACAAGGTAGCGGCGTTGAAATACACGTTCAATCACATTGCCTCCCAACACCCACTTCAGTGTTTTTTTTTTTCCTTCCCGCAAAGACAACAATTTTTGATTTCTCTGCATTACGATGCAAGTCGAATTTGTGAGCATAGACCATGAAACAAGTTTATTCTGTAGCCCATATGGAGTTTTGTCCAAGAATATTAATCATCGGCAAACACCATCCAGTTAATGCGTAGTTTAACTAATCTAACAGGGAAAGTACTATGGTCTTGCCATATCTCATCCAGGTGGCTTAAGTAAAGATTAAACAAGGTTGATGCCAAGGTACAACCTTGTTTAACTCCAATAAACGTGGGAATGGCACCTGTTAAAGCACCTTCCCGATTAATATGCACACAATAACTAGTGTTTTGAAGTAACAGAGATGAGCAAAATTAAGGTGGCAGAGATACCATAAATTGTATTTTTTGCCATAAAAGGGCATGGATGACACAATCAAATGCCGAGGTCATGTCAAGCAATGCCATATAAAATTGGCCCACTTTCAGATTCTATTTTACTGTTTCAAGAAGATGAGGCAAGATGGTTGCATTTAATGCAGTGCCTATTCTTTTAGGAAGTTGTTCTGAAAAAGGGACAAAGTAGCGTCGTTGTGAATGATGTTTTCAAGATTGTTAACAATTAAGACTGAGAGACTTTAGAAGAAGGATCAGTTAAAGCAATGGGTCTATAACTGGATGACTTAAGAGGGTCACCTTTCTTATGTATTGGAACAATAAGTGATTGAAGCCACAATTCTGGGACACGGTTTGTTTTGAAAATGAGATATTACATTTTTAAGATAGAAGCCCATAACATAGGATCAGATTTAAGACACACAATGGAATACCATCAGGACCTGCTGCTTTTGAATAATTCAATTTTGAGATGGCCCATTGAATATATTTGATGTTCCATAGGCAGAGCCCCAACGTTAAATTTCAATAATCCGGGCCATTTATGTGAGCATATTTTTGCGTATAATGACAAACCCACACCTGAGCAGTGATATAGGAGTCCATGGACATAACAGTGCCTTTCGTGGCATCCCTCATAAAAGCCCAACAAGATTTTTTGTCATGTTTGCATAAGTGTTTAATCATATTCTGATTATCATCAATATGCATCTGAATTTTCAATAATTTTATTCTGTTGTTATGGGTCTGAATAATCTGCTTTTTAAACCGATTATATTGTTAATCTGGGAAACTAAAAGCTAAAAGTTCCCTTAATTTTTTATTTTTTACCCGTTTAGAATCTGCGACATCTGAATTGTACATGTGTTTATTACGAATGGAGTTGACCTGCGTATACTCAAGTGTTTTTTTTTTTAAATTTGTTTTTATTATTTTATGACAACATGCCAAACATTACAACTTTGAGGACGTTCATAATCAATGACAAACCAACACGTTATACTTTTCCCGTCCTCCCCCCTTCCCCCGGACTCGAGCCGCAACATCAGTGTCATCTTCATGAGCATTTTCGGGAATCCCAGTGCTTATTGACTCATCCGCGTCTTCTGTTTCATGACTGAACTGGTGAGGTGTAGCCATCAAGGTCACCAGTTGCCTCCAGGTCATCAGGGGGCCCACTTCCTCTTCTCCCCCTCTGGTGGCAGCTTCAAACCAAACCACAGTTTCAGCTTCTGCCCATCTCAAGAGGTCCGCCCACCATGTCTCCACTCTAGGCCTATGGGCTGCCTTCCAGCTCATTGCAATCCTGCGCTTGGCCAGGACATATGCCAGGTCCTTCATTTTGTTAATATGCTTCGAATTACGTGGCCTGGGGAAATTCCCAAGCATACATGCCCCAGCAGACCCCACGTCCAGCACCACACCCCCACTGGCCATTTTCGTCTTTATTTCTTCCCAGAATCTATGCACCTCTGGGCAAGCCCAGAACATGTGCAACAACCCTGCTTCCTCCTCTCCACACCTAGGGCATTTCTGTATAGCTGAGCCTCCAAACCTGGCTATTCTTCCAGGGGTCAAATAGGCTCTGTGGGTGACATATAGCTGGATCTGCTGGAGTCTCGCATTCCGAGCCACCTTTTTGTGGTACCTCTGTACTCTGTCCCATTGTCCATCGGTCATGGGTTCTCCAATAACCTCCTCCCAATCATGCCTCAGCTGGAATAGCTCCCTCTCTACCTTTGCTCTTAAGAGCTCATATATCCTAGATATTTCGTGTCCTCCCTCTGAGACATCGTACATCATTTCCAGGGTGGCATCAGGTTCTTCCGCCAGCACCGTCTCAGGCCACCTCCCCCTTACCCGTTTCAAGAGTCTGATGAATGTAATATATTGGCCGCTATGCACCCCTGTCTCCTCATGCAACCTCTGAAATTCCAGTACCTCCCCCTCCTGCAATATATCTCCGAGGGTGGCTAGACCCACCGGTTCCCAGTATCTGCGGACTGCTTCGAACAATTGGGGGTCATCACTGCTTCGAACAATTGGGGGTCATCACCACATAGGGCCACCAGCGGGACCTGCAGAGAGAGCAGGTCTGGGTCGCCCACTGTTTTCCATGCTCTGCGCCAAACTTCCCAGCCCAACTCCAATAGTCTCCCACTCTCCACCATCTTAGTTTTATGCATCCACACTGTCTCTCTAAGGAAATATGGGACTGAGTCGCCCCACAAAAGTCTGGCTTCCGCCGAATCCTCCGCAGACAGCCACCTGGCCACATACAACAACTGTCCCGCCAAATAATACAATTCAAAGTTTGGAAGGTTTATGCCCCCCTTATCGCAAGTGTTCTGCAGCTTCCACAGGGCCACCCTATTCCTGGAGTTGCCCCATATGGAGCCCCTGCACATGCCATGGAGTCTCACAAATAAGCGTCTGGGGATCAGGTATGGGACATTCACAAAAAAGTGCAAGAGTCTGGGCAGAACAACTATTTTGAACAGAGCTGCCCTCCCCATCATGGCCAGGGGTAACCTAGACCAGAACACCATGCTATTCTTAATACTCTCAATCGCTTTCACTGTATTATGTCTGTGTTCCATCTCTATCTCATGATAAACATTCACACCCAGATACTTGAATGTCATGGTCTGCCAGGGTATCTGCAGGACAGGTAGCCCCGCCGATGGGATGCCCCTGTACCTTCCCAAGGGGAACATGCTAGACTTCCCGGGGTTCACTGATATGTCCAAGAGAGTGGCATAACGATCCATCACCTCCAGCACATATTGCAAGTTTTCCTCAGGGTAGCGCAGGTAGAGAAGCATATCGTCTGCATACAATGATATCAGGTGCGTGCCCCCGTTGTGAGAATCCCAATCTCCCTGTATTGTTGCCGCAGGCATATTGCTAGCAGTTCTAATGCCAAGATGTATAACATAGGTGACCAGGGGCAACCTTGTCTAGTCCCCCTGCTGAGTTGCCATGTGTCTGAAATTGTGGGATCGGTTTTAACTCTTGCCATCGGGGAGCTGTATAGCAGCTGGACCCATCTGGTATGTACAGGTCCCATTCCGTACCCTTTCAGGGTCGCCTTTAACCACAGCCACCTCACTGAATCAAAGGATTTCACTGCGTCCAGCGACACGATGGCCATCTCTCCCGAGTCTTCCTTAGCCTGATCGATAATGTGGTGCAGCCTCCTGTGGTTATCTGTGATGTTTCTACCTGGGACATAACCCGTTTGGTCTGAGTGTATCAGCTTGCCGATAACCCTCTTTAGTCTATTAGCTAGCACTGCCGTGAGTATTTTGCTGTCCTGATTAAGCATGGACAAGGGCCTATACAACCCACATTCCGTGTCCGGCTTACCTGGTTTCAGGAGCGGGATGATCACCGCTTCGTGGAGGGATGCCGGCAGTTCCCCCTGCTCATAGGCTTCGTTAAACAGCCAGCAGCGGCTGGAGTAGCTCCTGCTTGTATGCTTTATAAAATTCACTGGGTAACCCATCCGACCCGGGCGCCTTACACGTGGGGAGGTGTTGGATCACCGCCTCTAGTTCGTCTGCGGTGATGAGGGCGTCCAGATCTGCACGTTGTAGGTCATCCAAGGTGGGCAGCCCCACATCCTCTATTGTTTCCAGTATTTCCTGGCTCATATCCTCTCATGTGTCCTCATATAAGCGTCTGTAGTACTTGAGGAACTCCCCATTAACCCCTTCTTGAGTGTTATAAGTTCGACGTTCCGCGTCCCTAACCTGATCACTGAACGGGGAGTCTCATTTTTGTATAGCCAGGCCAGCCGTCTACCTGGCTTATCCCCCCCAGCATGCAACCTCTCTGTATATTTCCTATAATTTAATTTACATAATCTATCCCCGAGTTCCATACACGCTAATTGTAAGTCTTTTATCTTAGCGCTGTTCCAACGGGAGGTCCGAACACTGCGAGTAAGGCCCTCCAGCTCTCTTTCTGTTTCCAGCAATTCCCGCTCAATACCCCCTTGGAGCCCTTTAGATTTTGGATATGGCTACCCCACGCACTACCACCTTAAATGCCTCCCATACTGTTCCCACAGAACGTACACTACCCGTATCAATTTCAAAGTATTCCTCGATAGCCACCCTCAGGTCCTCTCGAAATTCCACATCCTGTAGGGCCTCAGTTCTGAGCCTCCATGTCGGGATACGCGCTCTGGGGGGTTGATGCTGCCACTCCACAACTAAAGGCGAGTGGTTGGATAGTACCCTGGCCTTGTATTCGGCCCCCACCTTTTCTCCTGCTATCTCCGCTGCAGCAAACATGTAATCCAACCTTGTGTGCAGGTCGTGCGGCGCTGCATAGTGCGAATACTGCCTGTCCATTGGATGTAACCTTCTCCACACGTCCTCCAGACCAAGGCCTATCAATAGGGTCCTCATTGCTTTAGCTGCTTGTGCTGGCTTCCCTGATTTGTCATCTGACCTATCAGTCCTGGGGTTCAGGGTGCAATTGAAATCCCCTCCCCACACCATCGCGCCACCCGCCAGGGGGCTAATTTTCCTTTATAGGGACCTAAAATACGCAGCTGTATCGTGGTGAGGGGCATACAAATTTACAATGTTCACCTCCCTATTTTCCAGAATCCCTTCCACCACCACCATCCTGCCCTCTGGGTCTATTGTCAAGCTAAGCAAACGAAACAGCACATGCGGTGCCACCCAGGTGATCACCCCCCTTGCAAATGCAGAGTATGTGGCACCAATAACATTCCCTTTCCATTTCCTTCTAACCACCTCCAGCTTCTCCTTGGTGAGGTGGGTCTCCTGCAGCAAGGCTATGTCAATGCGCATACTCTTTAAATACATCATCACTTTGTTGCGTTTCAAATAGCTATTGAGGCCCCGTACATTCCAGGTCACCACTCAGATTACCCGAGGCCATCTACTCGATGTACTCCCCCTCCATCTTCCCCTCGTCTCCAGAATCTTCCCTGATGACCTGTTGTCTGACTCTTAGCCATCCCTCCCTCAACAATCCCTCCTCCCCCTTTCCCAAAACCTCCCTCTCTACCCTTTCCCAAACTCCTCCCCACCGCACACAACCCGTTCCCTCCCCCCACCCTACCCAGCCCCAACAAATGCCCAGCTCCATCCCTGGATCTCAGGCCCACCCACGTCTGGTCCTGTCTCGTAACCGGAGACTAGGACCCCGCGGGGCGTCACCGATCTAACAGTGACCTAACTAAGTGTACTACTAAGGGGTTTAAGGATTGTCTCCCGGAGCGCCCATTCAACTAATTAGGATGGTTGCATCCAATGGTACCTGCTAGCACATGTTTGCTGCAACCCATTCCCAACACTCTTTATTTAACACTATATTCAAGTCCCAATGTCTTCATCCGATTAGGATTATAGCTTCCAACGGATCTTGCCAGCTTATATTGCTGCAACACATTCCCCATCAGTTTTATATAATGCCAAATTCTAGTCCCAATGTCTTATATTATGTCGCCAGGGGTGACCCAGCTACGTGCTACTTATCTTCTGCTGCTCCCGACTGGATATCCGGTTCCTGAGGGCAACTCTGCATGTCCACCCAGTCCATGGCGTCCTCCGGCGTCTCGAAGAACAGAGTTTTATTCTTATAGAACACTTTCAGTTTGGCCGGGTAAAGCAACATATATCGGTAGCCAGCTTCTCTCAACCTCCTTTTCACCGCCCCGAAGTTCATCCTGCTGCGCTGCACGTGCAAAGTATAGTCCGGGTACGCCGTGATTTTCGTCGGCCCCCTTTCTATCGTTCCTCCCTTCCGGAAGAATTTGAGTATCCTCTCCCGATCCCGATAGTTCAAGATCTTTGCGAACATCGGCCGCGGGGTGGGCCCCGGTGGAGGCCTTCTTGTCAAGGCCCTGTGTGCCCTCTCAACTGCAAACCCCTGGATCAGTGCTCCGCCAGTTATTTCTTGCAAGAGCATGGATTCCACATATTCTGTTGGATTAGGCCCCTCCATTCCTTCTGGCAGTCCGACAATGCGAATATTATTGCGTATAGCGCGCCCTTCCGCCTCCTCCGCCCTGTTCTCCAGGTTACCCACACGCTGCACGAGGACATGGAGCTCCGATCCATGGGCGGCGCAGGCCGCCGTGTTCAGGGCCATCTCCTTTTCCAGGTTTCCAGTGCGCTCCGCCAGCGTCCGCACATCCTTTCTCAACAAACTGACTTCCTCCTGGACCGCTCCAATCTTGAGGTCCAGACCCACTTTCAGTTCATCCATTGCCAAGCCCAGTTTAGTCTCCCAGGCGACTTTCAGGTCTGCAATCGCTGCCAGCACTTCCTGGATCGTGCCCGGTGTCTCCGCTACTGCAGCAGTAGTGTCTTTGCTCTTGCCCCCTTCTGCACTCGGGGGCGATTTGGCATAAGCCTCCAACGTGGGCTGTTTGTGCTTGGGTCTGACGATGTTGTTAGACATCCTTCTATGCTGTTCGGGTGTGTGCCAGCGGCGCCTCCCCTTGTGCGAAAATCCACGTGGCGCCAGGCCACTCTTGGCATATCGGGGGCCGTTTCACCGGTGTGTCCTTAGTGCTCTCCCCACACCTGGAGTGGGCTGTGTCCTCCCATGTATTTGTGCTCCCGCAGTATCGCTCCGCCGGCCCCCACTGTATTTCTTCCAGTGGCTAGTCAGCCAGCTAGTGGCCCGCACATCTACTGTCCCGGCACTCTCCGGCTCTGGTGCTCCATCAGCCTCGGGGCCTTCTAGCCCCTGGTCTTGCCTCAGGTGTTCTCCTCGCGCCCCTCGGCTGAGGGGGCTGCCCGATGCCGTGTCTGGGGATCCGCAAGTGCCCCCAAGGGTCTCTGTCTTCACTGTCTCACTTCTATAACCCGCGGCGGGATTCCACCAGGCTCAGGCCTTGCACGCTCTACCCAGCGCGTTCTCACGCTCGGTCTGGGCTGCTTTATGTTAGCGAGGGTGTAGCCCCTCTCCTACAAGTCCGGGTGGCTATCTGAGCCCGTTGCCGGCTCCTCCGTTTATAGGCACCAACACAAGTGCGGCGAGAGTCGCCCGGCCCTTCTCAGCCTCCCCCAGGGCCTCATGTGTGCCGTCTCAGGATCCGAGCACCCTGCTCAGGGAGGCAACCAAGCACCCTCCTTGGGGCGCGTGCTATTCCTCTGCAGTTCCAAGTTTTATATTAGGAACTTCCCTTTGACTCCCAGGCCCTTGTGAATGTGTTCAAATGGCCGGGCAACCCTCTTCCATCTTCTGGCCACCTTGTCTGGACCCACACTCATGAGCGCACGTGCGTGCATCAGCTGTTATGCTCCGTTGGGGCACGAACTCGCCAGCCTCCTGTGCCAGTTCCCAGGCTATTAGTGCTCCCTGTGGCTTGGGGGCACTGCTCTGCTCTCTGTGGTCCACACAATGTATCCGTTCGCTCCCGGGCAGGGTCTGCAAACAAAGTTGGGAGCCCCCCGCGTTCTGCCGCCCGTGTTTGAGCAGGTTGCCCCTCTCCGCTCCG
Source organism: Ambystoma mexicanum (assembly GCF_040938575.1). NCBI lineage: Eukaryota > Metazoa > Chordata > Amphibia > Caudata > Ambystomatidae > Ambystoma > Ambystoma mexicanum. The sequence continues at coordinate 727,219,758 of NC_090937.1, read as the reverse complement.
CGGATACCGCTGCATGCGGCTGAGGCCAGCTATTCGCCGCCTCTCGAGATCCTGCAGGGACCCCTCCGCCCGCTCCCGATCGAAACTGATCCCAGCCCTCCGGTGTTCCGGCCCACTGTGGGGGTTGGCGCGTTGTGTCACGCCCATTCCTGGGCTCTGGTTTTGCAGGGTTACCGTCCCATCAGGGGCCCTCCCCGCCGCAGTCACCAAGTTCCTACGCTGCCAGCTTCCATCAGTGCCGGCAGCGCTGCAGCTTCTCGTTACTCCAGCGCTCCTCGGTGCCTCAGTGGCCGTGTCTGAGTCCAGCCGGGTCCGTCACACAGGCCCGTTGTCTGTGCTGCAGCTGGGCTCAGTCGTCCCCTCAGTGTGTTCCCCTCCAGCCAGCCTCGTCCTGTCCTCCTCTGGTGCGCTCTACAGCAGTGCGGCGTCGTAGTAGATGTGGTCCGGCCGCCGCCGCAGTTTTTGTTAACGGCGCCCTGGTCAATTTATGACCCTTTGTTCGATATCGGCCATTTTGTCTGCACTCGCAACGCGGACCCCGAATTTCGCTTATTCCACCCCTTCTTATATTTTCTTCAGGCCCAGTGTGTGCTCCATCCATTCAGCAGTCTGTGGGTGTGCTGCCTGCAAGATAGTGATCCTGCGAACCTCCTTTCACTTCCCGGATCAATGTAGGATCACGGGAGCTCCTCCAGAGCCCGTCCTGCTACGCGGCCATCATGTCACGCCCCAGCATAGACTCAAGTGTTATAAGGATACCCCTAACAATATCATTGATACGATTTTCAGCTTGCTGAAAACCTGTCTCACAATTGTAGACTCCATCCGTAATTTGCAATTGTTTCCTAAATAGAACAAGAAAATGGTGGCAAAATTTGTTATTCATCGGAGAAACAACCCAGACCACTCAAACTCTACAAGTGAAAGAGTAGGCATTGTTTCATAAATCAGGGATCTATAGTTGAGATTAAATTTGATAATCATACAATCAGCTAGACAAGGATTAAATGTCGTAACCTTGTCACATCTATTTATTGTATGTGAAGAAACAAAAATTATCTTTGTTATTTGTGACTACCTCTTTGCCAGGTAAATGTTATGCCCTCTGAATCAAATTCCACCAAGTACAAGTCCCATTCCGAAAGAAATGTATCCCAACTTTAACCTTTAACATTGGAATACGAGTATCGTTCTGTGGTGTTTACGAATTGGTTACAGATGGTACCCCTTGCACAATTACAAATGAAGTCACCACCAATGATAACCAAATAATTGGGGTTACATTGAATGGCATCTTCAAGTATTTTAGCAAGTTTTCTGAGTATATCAGATAAATCTATCCTCATGCGATTCCAATAAAGACTAATGATAAGAAAGGCAGTGTTCTCAGGATCCTGCAGAATAAGTTCCACAACCAACAGCTCCTATAATGCGGATATCAACTTACTTTTATCTTTAAGATTGTTATCAATAGCAATAGCTAACCCCCACAAATGGTCTTCCAAAAGGACCCATCTTAGCTAAGGAGGTGTATGTTGTATAACCTGTTAAGTAGAACTGTTGAAGCTTCATAGTTTCTTGTAGTAAAATAACCGTAGGTTTACTGAGTACAACCAAATGGTTAAACCACGAGTACATGTTCTTAAAACCGCAGGAGTTCCATGAAATGAACCTCAATATTTCAATGCTATGATATAGCAACTTGTTTTGATGATAGAACTGTTTTCATCAAAGGTTCAACCCATGAGCAGTCCTGAACAGAATTAGCCAAGGATGATAATTGGTTGAGCCGATTTCATTTGGTGGTGTTAAAATAATATTGTTTGGCTGGTTCCTGTTCACATTCACAATTTCTTTATTGTGAGTTTCAGTAAACGAATGAGCTTCATCCTTGGAGTGCAACATAGTAAGTTGAAAGCCCAATAACAAAAGATCAGTGCGTTGTTCCCCAATGAGTTTAGTGATAATAAGTGAGTGAATTTGACATATCATACGATTATTATTATTTAGATATAAAGTCACGCAATCAATATCATCAGAATTCAATAGCATCAATGATGGAAAATAGATTTAAAATAAAAGATTGAATGGTTCCATTTGTTCCCACCCAAGAATGTTTGCGACAGGAGTGTTAGAAGAATTGATTTCTGGCACGTCCGTGGGGTCAATTTCTGGACGACAAGTTGTCTCTCTTTTAAATGCTACTCTTTTTTCAATACCATTACTGTCGATATTTGATAGGGGAATCGACCCATCAGCATTGTTTGATTTCATATTGTTAGAATCAGCTATTATCATAGATACAGGATCACCACGTACGATTTTCTTTCCCGTACAAGGGAAGAAGTTAGACATCTTGGTTTGTTTTATGCAACTGCCCCCACTAAGGAGACGGGCTGGTAAGGACATCAAGTCTACTCACTGCATGCAGGATTGTGCCTGAACATCAGCCACTACTACATAATTTAAAGTTCCAGGTGCAACTTTCTTTTTTGTGCGTTTAATGGTAAGGTCAGAATTAGTGCCTGTGATAGTCATATATGGAATTTCTTGTGTGCAACTTTTCATTTGTTAATTTTTCTGATTGACAAATTACATAGATTGAAACAGAGATAGTATATTAGCGCTAACAAAGCGGACAAACTCCTGGCAAGACAACTCCAGGACAAGGGCCGCACGACAACCATAATGCAACCTAGGGACAAGCGAGGCCATCTAAAAACGACCAATGAAGAAATGGGGGAAATAATGAGAGCCTACTACCAGGCCTTATATAAATCGGAACAACCAAGGGAAGACAGCCACAAGGTTTACCTAGACAATATCACTCTGCCCCAGATATCGAAATCAGACAAGCAGCTATTAGATAGAGACCTCCAAGTCGAGGAGGTCATCCAGGCAATTAGGAAACTTCAGAGAAATAAACCATCAGGCCCGGATGGATACTCAGATACCTTCTACAAAAAATGTCAAGAGATATTGGCCGGAAGACTGACAGACCTGGAAACATAACTAATTCAATTAATGAAGTGAAATCGGAAAAGGACTTAACTCTGCCAGGCTCATACCGCCCTATTGCTCTAATAAACTTGGATGCAAAGCTCTACACGAAGATCCTGGCGGAGAGACTCTCCCGGCTGCTACTGACAATTGTAGGACCAGATCAATCAGGATTCATCCCGAGGAGGCAAACTGCAGACGATACACGTAGGGTGAGCCATCTAATTGAGAAAGTGGTACATACCAATACCCCTACGATCCTGGTGTCGCTGGACGAGAAAAAAGCATTCGACAGAGCAGAATGGACACCGCTATTTCACATAATGGAGCACAAGGGATATGGGCAGTTCTACCTTTAGGTGATCAAAGCCAACTACAAAACACCCTCGATGAGGGTTTCACTGATGGCACCCTATCGAATCACATACCCCTAACCAGAGTGACTAAACAGGGGTGCCTACTTTCACCCCTGCTGTATGCGATCTTCCTGGAGCCATTACTGATCAGAATTCGGGAGGCACACCAAATGCAAAGGATAAAAATGGGAGGAGAGGAACATAAAACCATGTCCTTTGTGGATGAAATGGGAGGAGAGGAACATAAAACCATGTCCTTTGCGGATGACCTGCCTTGTCGGAACCGGAGCACTCCCTCCAGGTGCTTCTGAAGGAACTGGACCATTTCACGACAATCTCTGGCCTGAAAATCACAAACACAAATCAGTGATCCTGAACCTAACGGCCATCTCAGTTTTGGTGGACAACTTGGCCCGAACAACCTAACTGACCAAGGCCCAAAACAATGTCACATACCAAGGGATATTAACAAGGGGGGTCCTGGGAGTCCCTCTGCCAGACATTAGTCCTGGTTACGAGAGACTTACCCAGAGTCTTTAGCTCACTATCTTTCACAGAAAAGAAATATCCCAAACATATCAGTCTTTGTCCTGCCCTGGGGCAGTCCAGCACCGAAATGCTAGGCAATTCTCCTCTGAACAAGAGTACCAACAGCATCCCCAGACACGTGTTTCAGTCTGGTTGGACCTCATCAGTAGGGAGGAGCTGTGCCTCTCTAAGAGTAGTGAGCAAGGGGTCCACGTCTGGATTCCCCTAGTAACTTAGGGTGAGACCCAAAGTTACTTGAATATGCAAATTAACAAGGGGGGTCCTGGGCGCCCCTCTGCCAGACATTAGTCCTGGTTACAAGAGACTTACCCAGAGTCTTTAGCTCACTATCTTTCACAGAAAAGAAATATCCCAAACATATCAGTCTTTGTCCTGCCCTGGGGCAGTCCAGCACCGAAATGCTAAGCAATTCTCCTCTGAACAAGAGTACCAACAGCATCCCCTGACACGTGTTTCAGTCTGGTTGGACCTCATCAGTAGGGAGGAGCTGTGCCTCTCTAAGAGTAGTGAGCAAGGGGTCCACGTCTGGATTCCCCTAGTAACTTAGGGTGAGACCCAAAGTTACTTAAATATGCAAATTAACAAGGGGATCCTGGGAGCCCCTCTGCCAGACATTAGTCCTGGTTACAAGAGACTTACCCAGAGTCTTTAGCTCACTATCTTTCACAGAAAAGAAATATCCCAAACATATCAGTCTTTGTCCTGCCCTGGGGATATTTCTCTTCCACTTCTTACCAATTTTACAAATAACTCTGCCATGGACCCCATATGTCTATGTTTAACACAGCAGTAACCTCCCCATTCCTCCCCTTCCTCAATCTCCGCCATCCAACAATTGGCCTCACCCTTCAGAGTGAGACCTCCAAATATTGATGAATGTTTCATGTTTTTCCTCCCTTGTCCACCTCTTTTGACAGACCCCTGTTGCCTTTGCATAAACCCCACCCTCTCCCCTCAATAGATGATATTGTGTTGAAGGTTCCTCCTAGTGTCATCTTTTCCTAGGAGAGGAGGTATTCATCTTTCTGAATTTACGAGATCCTGGCACTTTTGACTCCCCCACAACCCTCTCCTCTTGACGGCCATTTCAGCTGAGAGTTTTATTCTTGTGGATGGGATCCCGCCTCACCCATAAGTTCTCCAGAAACTCACTTTCTGTCGTCTTCCGTGACTAAATTATATTTCAGACTTTTGTATTCAAAGGAGATCGAGAAGGGAAAACCCTCTTCTATATCTCACCCCTTTCTCTCTCCGCCAGTGGGTGAGGTGAATGCATGAACGTCGTCTGTACTAGATTTTCACAGTATTGGAGCGCTGACAGATGGTTCCTAGGGCGGAGGTTGCGGTTAGCACAAATAGCAGGGTAAACTGGCTTTGTTGTTGAAAGTTCATAATAACTATATTTTAGCTTTCATAGCAAACAAAGATGAGAAAGGACGAGCAAAATCAAGAGAAAAAAACAGAGGAAAAGAGCATTATTTATGCAAAAGATTTATGAACTGTGGTGGAGGTAAAAACCACACCATAAAGAGAGAATTGTAAGACTAACACATTCTAGTTATAAATTCCTCAGTTAAAAACATGCAAGAAATAGTTGCAGTCGAGTGGTTTGTGCAGAGGAGGTGGGGCAATACTTCTCTAATTGTTGTACAAGTAATACAAAAAAAAAAAGTTTTATCAAATTACTGTGGTCCTCCTAACCACCAGGTAGACTGAAAGGTTGGGTCTCTATACGCTCAGGAAACTAACCAGACTTTCTCCTTTCCACACTAAACAGTTCAACTATAAATTTGCTTACAAAAATGTAGACCAGTAATAGGCTTCCACCGGTCATAGACTCATTTGCTGTATTAACATAGAATATAGCACTTCTCCAAAATGTTCTTGGTCGTTTTTAAATGTTCTGCCAAGGGCCCTTTCCAGAGTTACTTGCTCCTAGTTGCGCTTATCCATTCCTAATGTAATGGATCAGGTTTACGAATAACATTTAAAAAAATTATATATTAGATTCCATCATCATACTTACAAAGCTATTATGGTGGTGACTGGTCTGACGACTGTATACTGCAAGACACCCAACTTGCACCGATGCAATAAGACACTGCAAAAGATGGATAAGAGGCTTATCAATACATCACTATGTTCATGGTTACATAGTTTAAAGGTAGAGCAAAGCAGAATCAACTCATTTGTGGGTTATGAATTGCAATAACTAAACCATTCAGTACATATTCAAGTGGGTAAGTAAAGGAATTCTGTTGAGGGAGACAGTCGTAGCCACATTTTAGAACAGTTGGATCTGCAAAGACCTCAATAAACACTACATGTATAGGAGAGTTCATTAGAGCTGTAAAGAAAGGCACAAACCGCTGAACAAGACTAGTTTGATTACAATTACTGATGTAAATAAAACAAATTTATGATACTGCTCAGCGAATGTGATTATCAGTGAGAACAAATGGAGCATATGCCAGAGCAGACTGCAAATACCATAGGAACTGTGGAAAAGTGAGTGGAATCGGATTCCTGTTGCTTTGTAAAAATGGACCAGACAGAGTATTTAGGGTTTGTGGCGGCTTGGAATGAGGAAACTGATTAAACCGGTGCCTAGTCATTTCTATAAACCTTTATTAACAACCAACAAACCTATCTATCCTCACCTAGAGGTGGTTTCTGTTGTATAGTGATTGGGGATGGATGCAGGAACCTGGTGATGGCTGACAGAATGCTGGGTGTGACAAACAGAATGTTATGGTATGAGTGAGAGAATGCTTGTTAAGGTTCTAGTGTCAGGCAGTTGGAGAGTCCCTGACTGGGTGATGGGAGCCAGTTGTTCGCACTAGTCATCGTAATGTAACCTAATAACTGCAATAAAGTAACTTGCTGGAAGCTACCTGTTAAGTAAACAGGCGTTGATTAGATAATTAAGAGGTTTATTTAAGAATACACGACAGGCAGCAGACGCAACCCTGCAGTACAGCTGCTACCTTCAAACTGCCTACATCAAACCAAAACATTCTAAGTGGAACATTGCTCTGACATCATACAGAATTGTGAGACATCATACAGAACCGTGAGTGAGTATGGCCCCATATTATAATAGAACATGCATAAACTTAACACACCTTCCCCCCCCTTACATGTTACACAAAATCAAGAACTAAGCATTTTATTCCATATAAAAATCCTTATAGCGATCCGGAAATTTTTTTGTTCTCTTAGCTTGTCCGTCAATACTGAAATTTAGATTTTCCGAGTGTCTTTCATTTGATTTAGTTACATCTCTCAAGTTGTTGTCATCTAAGTGCAATGTCACTTGCGGATTTCCTTCACCTTGCTCATCAGTCGACTCACCACCCTTGTCGACGCCCTCCTTGTTGCCTTCATCGACCACAGAACCTAAAGAGCTCTTGACCAGCCTGGAAACAGACCAACATTCTCCACCATCAAGTATAGCCACATTGCTTTGAATGGTTACTATTTTTCTTGGACCTAAAAACTTGCTTTCAGAGCATTTAACGCCAAAACGAGGATTTTTTATGATAACTATGTCCCCTTCCACCAATCCCACTTCTTTAACATGGAATGTGGAGTCAAACCTTTGTTTATATCCATTTTGGGCCTCAGATATCAAGGTCATTATCTTCTCCCTATCCACTTTCACACACCCAGCCAATCCTAACCATCCTGGGCATTATCTGGAGGCAGGTTGTCTCCCTTTTAGAGAAACAAATGGTGAAACCTTGGTGGTGGAATGTGGTGTGATACAATAACTCCACACCATTTCCCTCAACAAATTTGACCAATCAATAGCAGAATTTAGGGCTAACTGAATGCCGCCTTTAATGAACCCGTTGGCCCTTTCAACCATGCCGTTTGCCCTAGGATGATATAGAGCAGTCCTGGAATGCTTTATCCCATAGCACTGTAAAAACTCCATCTTTTGCGAACAGAACTGCACTCCGTTATCCGTAATAATTTCTGTGGGAAACCCTTCTTTGTAAAATACCTCCTCAAAAAACATGATCAACTCGTTGGTGGTAGCCTCCCTGAATGCCTTACACTCTAACCACTTGGTGTGGTAGTCCACCAACACCACCATGAATCTGAAACCATTCCCCAGACCTTAGATAGGGCCAATGATATCCACTGCAAGTTTTTTCCAGGGTTCACTGGGAACTTGAATCAATGGAACTTCTCGGACAACTTTACCCTTATCAGCATTGTCACACTCCCTACAGTCTCTTACTTTCTTCTCAACCATGCTGTCCATCCCTGGCCACCAATATGACTGTCTCCTTTTGGTACCGTTTATGCCCAAATGGCCCTGATGAGCTAGATCAACCAAGCGAGCTCTAATACTTACAGGGGGAATAACTTTGCTTCCTCTCCTCAATGTCTCACCATTCTCAGCCAAATTTAATTCCAATCTAATCTCATAGAAACAATCAAAATTCCTATCTAGAGACTCTTTTCTGGGCCATCCCCTCCTCGACCATTCCTTCACTCTGGCAAGACAAGAATCCTCCAGATCGGCTTCACTCCACTCTTCTTTCCCCACAGCATTCTCTGTCAAGTTCGAGATACACAGATTCTCCTCATCCTCCTTGCTGGGGACAAATTCCACCTGATCCAGAGGAAGTCTGGACAGACAGTCAGCAACAACATTATCTTTGCCTGGAATGTAACCGAGTGTAAAGTTGTAACCTTGCAGCCCAACCATCCATCTTGCAATCCTAGGCGAACCCTTTGCCCAATCACAACTGCCTAACAATTGCACCAGGGGCTTATGATCAGATTTAATTAGGAATTCCTGTCCCCATAGAAAATACTTAAAGTTCAAAACGGCCCAATAAACAGCCAAAGCCTCCCTTTCAATTACTGAATAATTGCACTCAGCTCCCCTTAAAGGTCTGGAGGCGAATGCAATGGTACGAACCTCCTTACCTGAGTCTATTTGACACAATGTGGCACCTAACCCAGCCAGACTCGCATCGACCAAAAGGACAGTCTTCCTACCACTCATGAAACAGACTAGAGAGGGTGCTCTCACTATACTCTCCTTTATGGTAGAAAACGCTTCCTGACATTCTATTGACCAATTAAATGCCACCCCTTTTTTCAGAGGATTCCTCAGTGGTGAAGAAATGGTTGCAAACTTCTCCACAAACTTGTGGTAGTACTCCGCCATGCCCATAAAAGATCTAAGCTGATCCTTGTCTGCCGGAGCAGGAACACCACAAATATTCTCCACCAATTTGACTTTTGGGGATATACCTTGGCTTGAAATTCTATGACCTAAATATTCAACTTCTCTAAGAGAAATACGACACTTTTCTCTCTGTACTATGAGACCAGCCAACTTCAACCTTTGCAGCACGCTTCTCAATGCACAATCATGCTCACTCTCAGACTCAGCATACACTAAAATATCATCCTGGAAGACTGCCACATTCTTGAGCCCTTTCAATACTTCTTCCATCACCCTTTGGAAAACTGATGCGGCGGATGCCAAGCCAAAAGGCATCCATAGGTACTTAAATGTGCCATGGGGCGTAACAAATGCCGTAACATGTTGGCAGCGTTCTGACAGCGGAACTTGGTGATATGCAACAGATAAGTCAATTACTGAGAACCAACTGGGTTCTCCCAATGTGGCAAGAGTCTCTGAGATAATGGGCAGTGGATGCCTCTCAATGAAGATGTTCTTATTTAAGTCCCTGAGATCGACACAAAACCTTAAGATTCCATTGCTTTTCGCCACTAGAACGACAGGGGAAAGCCATTCTGTCCCCTTGATGCGTTCTATCACACCTTTCTGCATCAGATCTTCAAGTTCTTCACTCAGCTGTTGTCGTAGCTTGAGTGGAACGGGTCTCATCTTGTGAACCACCGGTCTGGAATTTGGTTTTAATTTTATGTTATGTTCAAAATTGGATAACCTTCCTAGATTGGACATGAAGACCTCCGGGAACTCCTTTTGCCACTTGTCTTCAAGCTTAGCAATTGTCACTGGTTCACTGGCACTGGCTTGAATGCGGACACCGAGTTCCCTTTGTTCATCCCATCCCAATAGCGATGCACCTTTCTTCGCTACCAAGATCCTGGCCAGACATTCCCTTCCTTTGTAAGCCACTTTTGCTTGGAATTCGCCAACCAGGGCAATTGATGACTCCCCGTATCCACATGGCTGTACCCCTGCTTGGGACAAAATGTTGCACTCCTTCCCTAAAACGTTCTTCAACGTGTCTAGGGATATTATAGTCCAAGGGGAAGCTGAATCTACTTTCATCTCAATGTTGCACCCATCTATCACAAATTGATCAACAGGTCCTCTACCATCACCGGACACTGGATGAATGTGGAAAATGTGGCGAGCACTGTTCTCCTGAACGGGAACTTCATCCAGCGCTCTGCCCAATGATTGACCAGAATCACGATATTCGGGATCCCTTTGCTCAATAGCGTTGATAGAGGACTCCCTGCACAAGTTTGCGAAGTGACCCTTCTTCTTGCATTTGTAGCACTCCGCGAATCTCGCTGGGCATGTGGGATAATTGGCCGTGTGTCTTGAATTTTACATTTTTGAATCCACCATTCTTTCTTATTGGGTGTTTTTTTCCTCTGCAGCACAGCGCACACTCCTTGTGCAGAACTTTGAGACTGTTGCTTGTCGAGTTTCATAGCTCTCATGTATTGGGATGTTTGTTCAATGCTGCGTGTTATTTCCACAGCCTGCTCCAGCGGGACATCCTTGGCTAGCAGCTTCTCCTGCACCCTGGGGCTATTTGTGCAGCGCACTAGTTGATCCCTAATGAGGGAATCAGTAAGGTCCCCAAACTCACATGTGTGACTCAGTGTCCTGAGCGAAGCCACGTAGGATTCCACTGACTCCGCAATATCCTGGGTGCGCTGGAAAAACTTGTGCCTTTTGAAAGTAACTTTTTTTTGGCTCGAAGTGTTCTTCAATTTTTTTTATGGCCATAAGGTACTCATCATCATCACCTGCACCTTCTTCACGGGTTCGTGTAAGACCCTCAAAGACTATGCGCCCCTCTGTCCCAAGGTTGTGGAAAAGAAGTGCTTTTTTCCTTCCCGAGCTGTACCTATCACCACCTATAGCCACCAGATAGTTCTCAAAAGTTTTAATCCATCTATCCCATCTCAGAGGAGGGCGGCCAGGTTCGGAGAGAAATGGGGTAGGTGGCGGTATTGCAGCTGCCATATTGTCTGTGCCAGGTGAAGGGTGCTGGCAGAATAGTCTGCAGGTGGGTAGAGGACTGGGAGGGTCCAATATGAGACTTCACCAGCTGCCCAGAGCTTATGGAGAGTGAATTTGTGGGTAGGAATGTCCTCTATTGTTCAAAGACTTAGTGAGCAGGATATGTCACAATGGCGAGTCCTGTGACATCACAATGAACCTCTCCAGTAGTCCGAGCCTCCACCCTAGACTGAGGATAGAGTGTTCAGTAAAGCATTCATTGTTGATGGAATGGCACTTGAAGATTCTCTGGCCTACAGTGTTAATAGCTGTGCGGCGTTGAGGCCCAGTTTAAAAGTAAACAACAGTTCAGCGGCATACCATAGGGACCCTTGAATGCTAAAAAACAATGTATCAGCCAAACTGAAAATATGCATACACAGCGTATGCAGATAAGATCTCCCCTCCTTGTCCCAATCTGACCTGGAAGAGCTTATGGCCCTGCGCCTGCTGCCTGCGGTGAGGTCGTCAGCTGTGCTGAGAACAAAGTGCTGCTCAAACTCCCGTCGCGGGGAGGAGCGGCAAGGCGAAGAATAGCTTCCACTGTGACAGCTGTGTGCCACTCTTCAAGTGCGGCGCAGAGGGGCCAAAGGTGCCGAGGCGTTCAAGAGGGGCGATGCGTCCTCAAGCAAAGAACAGGCGAGGCACGAGGGGAACCGTGGGTCCATCCTCGTCGCCAATGTTAAGTAAACAGTCGTTGATTAGATGATTAAGAGGTTTATTTAAGAATACACGACAGGCAGCAGACGCGACCCTGCAGTACAGCTGCTACCTTCAAACTGCCTACATCAAACCAAAACATTCTAAGTGGAACATTGCTCTGACATCATACAGAATTGTGAGACATCATACAGAACCGTCAGTGAGTATGGCCCCATATTATAATAGAACATGCATAAACTTAACACTACCCTATGTTACTGAGGATCCTGCTTTACTTCACTGGCGACGAAGATGAGAAGTTTAAGGTGACTAGTCTGCTGCGGGGGGTGAAGAAGATAAAGAGTAGGAACCACTGTCACCACAATTAAGTCCCATCACCCAGGGCGAAGAAGAGGGGCAGGGCTAGCCCATCTGAGGTCCCTGAGCGAAGATGAGGTGGAGCTGCAGCCCATCTGATAACTTGAGCAAAGAAAAGGGGGAGCTGTTGCCTCACTAGATGATCTAGGGCGAAGAAAGGGATCAGGGAAGAATAGGGGCACAATCAGAAGACCTCCCAGGTGTCTTCTGTTTTCCCATTAGTTGTCAGAGGGCAAAGGAAGGAGTCCCAAAGCAAGGAAACGGAAGGCGAGACCCAGACCCAGGGCGAATAAAGAGTGAAAACGGTGCTGCGCCTCAGTAGAAGGGGAATGTAAAAAAAAAGTGATGATGTTAGTCCTCAGGGCACAAGCAGTACCGGATACATTAATATGGTAGCACTAGGGGTGGAAAAGCGCTGCCAAGGCCAATCAGGAAGAAGAATTGTGTGCCAGTGCTGGGTGCTTGTGTCCCAGGACTTGCGTCTCCTATACATGTGGAAAATGGCCCTGCCTGGAGTTAAATGGTGCTTAGCTGGTGCGCTCCAGACTGTAAGAAGCAGAAGTGGCCATTGGAGTCATGGAGCTCCGCTGGAATTGGTGTCCAACAATGCAGTGATGACGTCAGAGAGACAGTGCAGGGGATGGCTGTAAAGACTGGTAGGGGGTGTCTGTACTTCCGCTCTCTATATGGTAGTGGAGAGGCACAGAAGACCCCAGCCAAGATTCTCTATAAGGTAGCAATGGACGAGCAATCAAGGCCTAGCTTCTCAGGAGGTGATGCAGGCTGGTTCTTAAGTACAGTGTAGTCCCCGAACCCCCACAAAGGAATGTCCACACACTATTACTGAAAACACAGTCTTTATATAATTAATATTCAAAAGTATGTACACGATCACAACAACGCACTTTGTACTCGGAAGTCAAGAATGATAAATATATACAATTCTAAAGTGGTACCACTAATGTTATCAAATCTCATTAAAGTGCATCAACTGTACGGTTAAAATGTCACACAGATCAATAACGAGGAAACCAGCAATAGAGATAGGAAGGAACGCAAGATGGTTGAAACAGTAGGCAGAATACTGAACCCTACCACGAGGCACAGTCCTGAGTGGAGATCCCCCCCCCACCTGGGCAACCTGTAAATAAGATATCACACAAGCCCAGTCCATATGTTCAATACCCTCACTTCTTCCTATTAAGGTTTTACCCCTCCCCCCCAATGTACCTGGTGGAGTAGAGTTCTCCGACGATGCGTCGACCGATCCTTCTTGAGTGCCTCCCTTTCAGGCGGGAGCCACGGATCGTCGAGAGGTGTCGGGGAACTTGGCGTTCGGTGTCGGGGAATCGACGGCCCTTCTTGAGTGCCCTCCCTTTAAGGCAGGAGTCACGGGTCGTCGAACGTCCGACGGTGAACAGGGTGAACTACGGCCGGGAAGTGGCAACTTCGTTCCTAGCGGTGCTCGTCGACGACAGAGCTTTGGCGTCCTGCCAGGAAGAGGCGTGTGTCATGACCGCAGCCTCCAAGGAGTCAGGTTTAGCCCAACTGCCTCGGAAGCTGGGTCACAACTTCATTTTCAGGCACCCATCGGCTCCCATAGGGGCCTTATGGACCTTGTCCTGGCGCCAGTGGCGCCAGGCTCATAAGGGGACCCAGTCCCGGCACAGGACGTGCCGGGCTCATGATGTAAGGAATGGTGCTTGGGTGGACCTACCTGCTGCAGACCATGCTGCTCACTCACCTGCAGGATGAAATCCTCATCCATCCATGGCTGGAACTACTTTACCTTCTGGGTGTGGCCAGCACCACTCCCTGGGACTGGATACTGGAACTATTCTGGAAGCTGGGACTTCTTACCTGGGCGAGGCTGCTGTGGAAGGAGACACCTAAGCACTCCAGTAAGCTATTTAAACCACGCCCGATCAGAGCAACGTGCTTCGCGTTATTCTGCAATAGCAGCAGGACGCTCACCGTGTCAGCTCCAGAGAATCTTCAACTTCTGCATCTGGGGAAGAGAAATCCGCAATCTTACCTTCCGAAATACCATCTTCGTCTTCAGCAGCATCTGAAAAGGGAAAAGAACACCAGGTTAGCACGAGATAAAAACCAGCGCAGCACTTACCCAATCCATCGGTGCATCTCAAGCCACGGGCTGCAGCTTTCCATTTTTTCGGCACCCTGTGGAAGTAAAGACATTGGTTAGTAAACCTCCGTGAAACTTTCCTTACCTGCGCTGCATTCTTCTCGCCTCCGCCGACGCTGCTACTCGCATCTGCAAAACAAAGGACATCATTAAGAAATACAAAACTCCATCTATACGCACGTGTTTTGGGCAGCGCTCATCTTTCTCACTCCTCGGTGCATTCCTCAACATCCATTTTTCTACCCAGCTGCTTCTGCGACCTGAAAAAGGAAAAGAGACATTAAGAAGTGCTTTTAACTCGAATTGACATTTTCTACTTACTTGCCTGCAATACCTTCGCCATTCCATCGCTCTCCGGACCTCCATATTCAAGCAACCGCCGTTCGTGCTGCTAACAACGGCCTAGCTCCAAATCTTCATCCTCTGCAACCCAGAGGCTGGACAATTAACCAGTGAAGTAACTGGCTTCGGCGCCCCTGCACAGACGCAGGATGGAGAGCTCCGCTTTCACCTACATAAGGTGAGCACATTTAGCCTACGAACTACTTGGGAGTACCAGGAAGGGGAGGCAGCTTACCCAGTCAGGCATATATATCCATATTAACCCCTTGCTCTCATAATTGCAGACACCTTACCCTTCAGATCAAGATCTCAGTGAGGAAAGGCCCTTTCCAGGGTGGCATTCGAGGCCTGCGCGTGACCCTAGAAGACTCCGAGAACCCCCAGCCCAGACCTGCGCCTCCGAGGGATTCAGGTGAGCGTTACAGAACGCGAAGACTACCGCAATTTTCCCACCCAGGCGCAATGGAAACCTCGGACACAGATCAACTGGCTCAATTGTTTGGGGAACTAAGGGCAGAAGTACACGCATCTCGCCAAGAAACAAACGCTTTACGAAGGGAGTTGATCATTGCCAAGGAACGGACGGATGATCTGGCCAGACAGTTGCTACAGGCTCAAGCGGGACAGACGCCACTGCCTCCCTATGGAAGGGGCGGCACTCCTACAAGCTCAAGTAATCCGGTGCAAATTAATCTGCCAGGGAATGTGCCTTTGGCCCCGCCCGAACGTTTTTCCGGTGATCCAAAGCGATATGCAGTATTCATCAATCAATGCCGCTTGCACTTTCTGTGTAGACCCGCCGCATTCCCAACGGACCAAGCCAAGGTAGCGTTTGTACTTTCCTATCTTAGCGGTAGTGCTGCAGATTGGTCCATTCCTCTCGTGACACAGGATGACCCGCTCCTCTATAACTTTCAAGACTTTCAGACCAGTATGGAAAAGATGTTCGCAAGACATTCACAGGGGCAGGCCTTGGACAATGAACTCCTGTCACTCAGACAAGGTAATCAGGATCTCCTGGCTTACATAGCGTCCTTTAATAGACTGGTGGTTGACACCAGGTGGCCTGAAGATAAGAGAATCACGCTCTTCTACAGAGGTCTACGTGGGGAACTTAAAGACGTTTTAGCACAGGTGGTTAATCCGTCGCAAGACTGTTCAGATTATATCGACCTAGTAGTCCAATTAGATCATCGGCTACAGAACAGGAAGACCGATCGATCCAGATTTGAAACCTGGGTACTTTCAAGACCTCAGAGCTCCGCTAAAGGGAATGACTCCGTGGAACCAATGCAAATAGGAGTAGTAAAAGGACCATTAACTCAGAAAGAACGGGAAAGAAGAATGCAATTACAGCTGTGCCTATACTGTGGGAATTCTGGACATTTCCTTCGTGATTGCTCAGTGAAACCGGTCAAGAAGACCGTAGGAGTTTCTGATAAAAATGCTGAGAAACTGGAATCGGGAAACGACCTCGCCCGACAAGCGTAGAGGTCCGCTTGCCGAGCGTTAAAACCAGTTCCTTGACCTCGCATTTGGTAATGCCTATGGTCCTCATAAGTCCCAATAGACCAGATCGCATGCATGCTATCAAAGTATACATTGATAGCGGAGCAATCGGTAATTATGTGGACCAAGACTTGGCTATCAGGATGGATCTTCCCCTACGTCCCAAGATGGTAAAGGACGTAATCACTACAGTGGATGGTACTGAAATAGCTTCCGGAACAGTTTCTCATACCACCATGGAGGTAACGTTGTTATGTCAGGACGGACATCGGGAGAAGATCGTGTTTGATGTAATCAAGGCCCCGCAGTTTCAGGTGATTCTGGGAATGCCTTGGTTGGAAAAGCACAATCCTCAGATAGACTGGCGAGCCAAGGTAATTCGGTTTCCAGAATGCGCTTCAACCTGTTATCCTCAGCCCGAAATCAAGCTAGCAGCCATCACTTCCGAGGACCCCCGATTACCTCTGGAATACAAAGAGTTCAGCGACGTCTTTCAGAAAGATCAAGCCAACACCCTGCCTCTGCATCGGTCATACGACTGCCGGATAGACCTAATACCTGGGTCCACCCCTCCGTGCAGTAGAATATATGCCCTCAATGAACCAGAAAACCTCCATCTCAGGCAATACTTGGACCAGTACTTGGCTAACGGATTCATCCGCCCCTCGAAATCCCCGGCTTCCTCAGCTTTGTTCTTCGTCCCGAAAAAGGAAGGTGACCTAAGAACTTGTATCGATTATCGCGCCCTGAACCAGATTACAGTCAAAAACCGATACCCGTTGCCCTTGATTCCTGAATTATTGGACCAGGTAAAAGGCGCCTGCATATACACAAAGTTAGACCTCAGAGGAGCTTACCATTTGGTACGCATTAAGGAGGGCGACGAATGGAAGACGGCCTTTCGCACTAAATATGGATTGAGTATCAAGTAATGCCCTTCGGACTATGTAACGCACCGGCCGCTTTCCAGTTTTTCATGAATGATGTCCTCAGAGAACTTATTGATGTGTGCGTAGTCGTTTATATTGACGACATCCTGGTATACTCAGCCTCAGAAACTGATCATCGTAGACACGTCACAGCGGTTTTACAGAGACTTCGCCAACACCGCTTGTTTGCTAAACTGGAGAAGTGTACCTTTCGCGCAAAGGAAGTGGAATTTTTAGGGTTCATCTTGTCACCCAACGGAGTTCACATGGACTCAAGAAAAGTGTATGCTATCACCAAATGGCCTTCCCCAACTTCCGTGAAAGGTGTACAGAGCATGCTGGGCTTCGCTAATTTTTACCGAAGGTTCATTCCTGAATTCTCTCGGGTAGTCCAACCTATCACGACTCTTTTGAAAAAGAATAAAAAATTCGAGTGGACTTCAGAAGCCGAACAAGCCTTCCAAGAATTAAAAGCCAAATTTATCTCTGCTCCAGTCTTAAGGCATCCCCGTCCAGAACTTCCCTACATCGTCGAGACAGACGCTTCCAGTCTAGCAATGGGGGGTGCTGTCACAAAGAGACCCCGAAACGCACCAGTTACACCCTGTAGCCTTTTGGTCTCGCAAATTTTCGGCTCCTGAGATCAACTACACAATTACGGACAAAGAACTCTTGGCAATTAAGTCCGCCTTTAAGGCCTGGCGGCATTATCTTTTGGGAGCCCGGCACACCGTAACTGTAATCACGGATCACCGTAACCTCCAGTACCTGAAGTCAGCTAAAGCTCAATCTTCGAGGCAACTACGCTGGGCTTTATTCTTCGCAGAATTCGATTTTGTAATCACATATCGACCAGGCGTTAGGAATGGAAAAGCAGACGCCCTTTCCCGGATAGGGGTAGACGAACTTACAGCTAATCCGGAGCCGGTGCCAATAATTCCTGAACAAAAGATACTAGGAGCAATCAACACACTATCCCTCGAAGAGATTAAAGCAAGGATCAATCAACTCATAACTCCCGAAGATTCATCGAATTGGCAATTGAAAGGAAAGGATTTTACAATAGATCAGAACCTATTGTATTTCCAAGGAAGACTATTCTTACCCTGCGTTGACTTACAAAAACAGGTCATCACCTGCTACCATGATTCTCTAATGGAAGGACATCCTGGAGTTGCCAAAACCTCAGAGAAAATTAAAAGGCATTTTTGGTGGCCATCTTGGAGGAAAGATGTTAAAAGGTTTGTGGCTTCTTGTGGTATCTGCGCACAAAACAAGAGTCAGAAGGAAAAACCAGCAGGATTACTACGTCCAATAGACATTCCACCAGGCCCTTGGCACACGCTCTCGATGGATTTTATCACGGATTTACCCCCTTGCTCCGGATACAACACAATTCTAGTGATCGTGGACCTTTTTTCAAAAATGGCTCATTTTATGCCACTGAAGGGCTTACCTACAGCTTCCATTCTAGCCCGAGAATTTCTGGAAAACATTGTCCGGTTGCACGGTTTCCCTTCAGTACTAATCTCTGACCGAGGGAGCCAATTTATTTCCCATTTTTGGCGGAGTTGTTGTCGTTTAGCAGAAATTGATGTACGACTTTCCACCAGCCATCACCCTCAAACCGACGGGCAGACAGAGAACTAACCAAACTTTAGAACAATATCTGCGCTGCATGTTGCATCAATCCGAGGGTACTTGGAAGGATGTCCTTTGGATTGCTGAATACGCTTACAATAATTCAATCCATTCTGGGACGGGAAAAACCCCTTTTTTCCTGCTGTATGGAAGTCATCCTCGAACCTCAAATCTGGACCCACCTCAAGCTCTCGGAACACCTGCTGTTGACCATCTGCATTCGACGATAACTCAAGCATTTAAAGAAGCCAAAGCTCATCTTCAACGAGCTAAAGAATCATAAAAAAAGGAGCAGACCAACATCGAAAAGAGGCTCCTCAATATCAAAAAGGAGATCAAGTCTGGCTGTCCACTAAACATTTATCTTTAAAAAGGGCCACGCACCTTCAACCCAAGATATTTAGGACCCTACTCGATCACGGCCGTGATTAACCCAGTGGCTGTCAAACTAGAATTACCTACTCGAATGAAGATACATCCTGTCTTCCATGTTTCTCTCCTGAAACCTGTGCAACCCGGAACCCGTTTGACTAAACCTCCTGAGCCAATCCAAGTTGACGGAGAATCCGAATTTGAAATTCGAGACATCTTGGACTCCAAAATTTCCAAATCAAAACTATACTACTTGATTGATTGGAAAGGATATGGACCCCAGGAGAGATCTTGGGAACCCTCAGAATATGTACATGCACCTCGTCTAGTCCGAAAATTTCATCGGGCTTTTCCCAACAAGCCAAAACCTCCGGAAAAGACAAGCTTGGGAGGGGCCTTGAGGGGGGGTGCTGTCATGACCGCAGCCTCCAAGGAGTCAGGTTTAGCCCAACTGCCTCGGAAGCTGGGTCACAACTTCATTTCCAGGCACCCATCGGCTCCCATAGGGGCCTTATGGACCTTGTCCTGGCGCCAGTGGCGCCAGGCTCATAAGGGGACCCAGTCCCGGCACAGGACGTGCCGGGCTCATGATGTAAGGAATGGTGCTTGGGTGGACCTACCTGCTGCAGACCATGCTGCTCACTCACCTGCAGGATGAAATCCTCATCCATCCATGGCTGGAACTACTTTACCTTCTGGGTGTGGCCAGCACCACTCCCTGGGACTGGATACTGGAACTATTCTGGAAGCTGGGACTTCTTACCTGGGCGAGGCTGCTGTGGAAGGAGACACCTAAGCACTCCAGTAAGCTATTTAAACCACGCCCGATCAGAGCAACGTGCTTCGCGTTATTCTGCAATAGCAGCAGGACGCTCACCGTGTCAGCTCCAGAGAATCTTCAACTTCTGCATCTGGGGAAGAGAAATCCGCAATCTTACCTTCCGAAATACCATCTTCGTCTTCAGCAGCATCTGAAAAGGGAAAAGAACACCAGGTTAGCACGAGATAAAAACCAGCACAGCACTTACCCAATCCATCGGTGCATCTCAAGCCACGGGCTGCAGCTTTCCATTTTTTCGGCACCCTGTGGAAGTTAAGACATTGGTTAGTAAACCTCCGTGAAACTTTCCTTACCTGCGCTGCATTCTTCTCGCCTCCGCCGACGCTGCTACTCGCATCTGCAAAACAAAGGACATCATTAAGAAATACAAAACTATACGCACGTGTTTTGGGCAGCGCTCATCTTTCTCACTCCTCGGTGCATTCCTCGACATCCATTTTTCTACCCAGCTGCTTCTGCGACCTCCGTTCGTGCTGCTAACAACGGCCTAGCTCCAAATCTTCATCCTCTGCAACCAAGAGGCTGGACAATTAACCAGTGAAGTAACTGGCTTCGGCGCCCCTGCACAGACGCAGGATGGAGAGCTCCGCTTTCACCTACATAAGGTGAGCACATTTAGCCTACGAACTACTTGGGAGTACCAAGAAGGGGAGGCAGCTTACCCAGTCAGGCATATATATCCATATTAACCCCTTGCTCTCATAATTGCAGACACCTTACCCTTCAGATCAAGATCTCAGTGAGGAAAGGCCCTTTCCAGGGTGGCATTCGAGGCCTGCGCCTGACCCTAGAAGACTCCGAGAACCCCCAGCCCAGACCTGCGCTTCCGAGGGATTCAGGTGAACGTTACAGCGTGCGGGGCACCTCGGAGACGATAGTTCTGGACCGCAAAGATATGATGAAGAACTGTGGCCCAGCAAGGGCGTTTAGTCGTCGGCGTCTCTGTGGTCTTTAGGTTGCGGGAAACCCACCGGTGGATGCTCCTCGGCGTGTCGATGGTCAAGCCTTCTCCAGCGGGAGACAAGCGGATGACGATGCAGACGAGAGCGTCCGATGATCAATTAAAGTTTTTAGGCAAACGGGAGCACGGCGGTTCCGGTCGGCGACAATGGTCGACAGTGGCGGACAACAGTCCGAGGGCTTCTCTTTGAGATTCCGCAGCAGTCCCCGTATCGGGTTGGCAGCCTGTCGAAGGTCTGTCTACCAGGGAGCGTTGGCAAAGATCAGCTGTGCACGATGGTCCCTCATAGCTCGGGAAGAGGGCGCCTTACCAGGTCCTCCCTGGGTCAGTCCTTGGAAACACAGCAGCCTTCAGATTGCGAGGGAGAGCCACTGCACTCCTTCTCGTCCAGCAGGGGTTTCAAGGTCAAGCGTCAGTTACTCGTCGTAGTGGACTTCAGCTTCTGAACACGATTCCTAGCAGTAAGAGGTCCCCAGATATACTGTTGATCTCCCATTCATTCCACTGGGTCACACTCAAGCATCCAATCACGACTACGGGCATTCATGCAGGCAGGCAGCCAATCAGTCACACGAGGTATTCAGGCCATTCACTTCTCTCCAGACACTCACAACAAGTTATGTGTATTGGGACAAGTACCGAGCCATTCAACACTCCAAGCTGCATTCATACCGGTTTCGGGCAGGGTTGTCTCAGTCATTGTGTCAACCACCCGATACTAGACATCCACAACACAATGCATATTCGTTACACACTCTATTCACCCAGGTCCCACCCACAGGAGGTACCCACAACATACATCACCGGGAAGGCTCCAGCTGGTCTGGCCGGGTCTTCACAACACCACCATATATGGCACTTCCATCCAACAGACAGTCAGGGGGAAGAGACAGAGTCAGGGCTTCCCAGGACTTTGGGAAAATAAGGTAATGGGTAATAGAAAGCAAGAGGCCACAGGGGCCATCTTGTTTTCCGTCAGGAATCAACTGATCCCAATGGCAGGGCCGGGGTATCCCAAAATGGAGGATACTTCACGCACCTGTCGATTTCAGCATGGAGCTGCCACCAGCCCATACCCTGCTCTGTGGGCCACCCACAGGTGCTCAAAAACATGCACTAGGGGCACAGGGTTGTACACCCACACATGGGTGCCATAAAGGTATCCCACGGGTCTGTTCACCAAACCAAAAGAGAGCTGCACCGCCAGGAGTCCCACATGAACTCCTGTGCGGAAAACACGACAGAACACACGATAAAAAGCAGTAAAGGACAAGGATACGGAGGACCTGTCCCTCCGATGCATTTCCAGCATCACAATGGCAAACGGCTGGAACGCCGATCGTGATGTGTTTCTCCAATTGTGATTATGTGTGTCCCCCTCGGCCGCATTGTGAAGAGTTTCGTAGGAAGCAGGAAGATCTGAGTAAAAGACCTTGCTGCGCTGCTAGTTTGTGATGTCGTCAAACTGGGGAGAGGGGGAGAGAAAGGTTATGTCCGTCGTCGTGATGGGGAAGTAATGAAGGCATTTCCCCTCAGCCAAGCTCCGGACAAGTGTGTCTAGCGATTTCTTCCAGATTTGTAGGTTTCCAAATCTGGAAGAAATATGATCCTGGTGGAGCAGGGCATGTGAAAGGTCCTATAGAAAAAACAAGAGAAAAAACACATCCGAAGATGTTTAGAGGAGGACGCTCAAGTTGAGGTACTGTCTTCATAGTGCTGCAAGTAATGAGAAAGCAGAAATAGCAGGGGCTAAGAATTTAATTGAAGAGCCCAATCCCGACATGCGTGAGCGTTCCAGGAGGAATTTGTTCTTTTCTGTGAGGTGATGTGGCTATTGTTGTAGGCTGAAAGTGATGAAAAAAAAGAAACACTGATGAGAAAAAAAGGAAACAGCTGAGCTTTGTCTGTGAAATTCGCTCGGCAAAAGGTGTTTCATTTGGAGTTACCTCGCAGTTGACCGTGTTCTTAAAAAGTAATACGTTGTTCTTCTCATTGTTGAATTGGCATGGTGCTGCAAGTTAATGTTAAAAGGTATTTAAACCGCGCACCGCCACCAACGAAATTGGTCCCCAGGCGCTCAGACGGATCTGTAAACAAGAAGGCGGGGTGGGTAAGTCGGGTGAAGAGGGAGTAGGAAAGTGAGGAGTGGTGTGCTGTTGGCGGCTTCAGTACGGTTTTCACCATGCGCTTAGCTTTGGTGTAAATAGGGGACCGATGCGAGACCTCGCCTCGTGTACTGTTGGTGCGGTTTATGTATTGTTTTTGTTGCTGTTTGGTGAAGTATGGGTGGTTTGCTGAGTGAGATGTTTGGGTGGATTTTCGGGTGAGTTAGGTATGCAGAGATTTGAGCATAGGGTTAGTGGGCTATCTATCCTAGTCCTTACAGATCTTGTTCTATGTAGACAGTTGTCCTGTAGGTAGGCAAAATGTCCATTTTTCTTTCTTGTCCACCTTATTGCTACGATTGATGGCGCGGCCAGTTTCCGGCTGTGTTATATTTGAACTTAGTGTAATGGAACGGGTCGTGTCTAGTTCCACCTCTGGTACTGGTGCTGTAAATTAGCAGTCACCTACTCCCTTGCTATCTATTTCCGTTGGTGGTCTATTGGTGCTCGTGTGTAGTTCTGTAGGCCAAGGTGCTATTGATATATCACCCTTGTCCTTCCATCCCAATCTAGCAGTGTTTAATCCATATTATCGTCCTATCCGATCTATCTCTCAGTTGCTAAATTGGTATGCCGTAGATTGTCTTCCTTAGATTCTTTTAATGGGCAATAGCTTAGGGGGATCTGGGGATTGGTTTCTTCATTCATCATTGTTTCAGCTGTGTCTATGCCCCCCCGTAGGCGTTCTTCTAGTTATGAGGTGAAGAGTCAGGATTTGAGTTTTCTGAATAGTAGGTGATTTCTTGTGTTACGTATGTTCTTTGGTAATTTGTTCCAAGTTTTAGGTGTGAGGTGAGAGAAAGAAGATCCTACGAATTGTCTTTTGTTGTAGGGTTTTGGTTCCAAACGGATGTCGCTGCTTGATCTGAGCGTCCTTGTTGGGTGATGTAGGCTTAATTTGTCTCTCAGGAACTCTGCGCCTTGGTTGTGGATTGCTCCGAGCGTGATGCACATTGATTTGAATTTGATTCACTTTGTTATTGGTAGCCAGTGTAGTGTTTTCAGCGCTGGTGTGATGTGTTCTCTATGGGGTAATTTGAGGAGCAGTCTGGCTGCCGCATTTTGTATGCGTTGTTTTTTTAGAAGTCGTTCAGGCATACCTAGATATAGGCTATTGGCGTAGTCTACTCTGGACACGACGAGAGCTATGATGGTAAGGGTTTTGTTGGTGAATGACAGGAATGGTAGGATCCTTTTTATCACTTGCAGGAGAAAGAAGCATTTCTTTCTTAGAGCGTTTACTTGTGGCTCTAGAGTAAGTTAGTTGCCATCAGGACTCCCAGTTTTTTTTTTTACAATTGACGATGGGGTTGGGGTTCTACCGAGTTCCTTTGGCCAAGGGATGTAGTGGTTGTTTCTTTTGTTTTTTTGTGATAATTATTTCTGTTTTGCCTGGGTTGAGTTTGAGGTAGTTAGAGTTCATCCAGTTGTATATTTCATGAAGGCAATTCTCTAGTGTTGCATTTTCTTCTTGAATGTCTTGTATTTTGTAGACTATTTGTGTATCATCAGCGTAGTTGTAGCAGGTGAGGCCGTGTCTTTTGATGAGCTTGATTAGTTGAGATAGGTAGATGTTGAATAATAACGGGGAGAAGGATGATCCTTGTGGTACTCTGCATGAGGATTCTCTTGGGTTGGATTTGAAAGGTTTCATCCATATGGTCTCTGTTCTGTTTGTTAGGAAGGATTTGATCCACAGTAGGGTGCAGTCAGTTATTCCAAGTTCGTCCAATCTCGTGATGAGGATTTTGTGATTAACTGTGTCGAATTCCGCAGAGAGGTCTAGAAGTATCAAAGCAGTGCGGTTGTCTGAGACTGTGTTTGCTTTTAGGTCATCCCATATTGAGAGGAGTGCTGATTCAGTTCCTCTCATTGGTCTGAAGCCTACTTGTGACTGGTCTAGTAAGTGGTGCTCTTATGTGAATTCTCGGGTTTTTCTGTATATATACGTTTCGAGCAGTTTCGCTGGATACGGGATGTTGGAGATGGGTCTGTAATTGAGAGGTCTTTTACATCAAGTATCTTTAAGTAGCGGCCTGATGTATGCCGATTTGAAGGATTGTGGCACTTTCCATGTTGAGATTCAAAGGTTGAAGACATTCCTATGGTATTCCATCGGTGTTCCTTGTGAGAGGATTGATTTGTATATGTCCGGGAAGAGGGGGTTGGGGGGGCAGGGATCTGCAGGGGAATCGGTTTTGTTGCTTTGATTTACCAGTTTGACTAAAGTCTCCACTGATATTTCGGGAAAGCTTTGGAGTTTGTTTGGGCGTTCTTTGTAGGGTTAGCTGGGTCCTGTAGTCTGTTTGCATGATCTGTTTTGTATGGTCTGTTAGATGGTAATGATTTTCTTTTTGAAGTGGTCTGCTAGGTCACTGCATAGTTTCTTCAATGGTATTGGCATGTTGTTGCAGAGTTCTTTTTGGGTGTTTGGTGCTTTGAAGATTCGGTTGTCGTAGTATTTCCTTCTTGCTTTTTGTATTTCACTTTTTGTATCAGCGGATATGTTGTTGAAACATTTTTTTAATCGGTTGTTTTAGAGCTATTTATTGTCCAGGTCATGCTGCTGCAATCATTACGTGCTGTTTAACTTTGCAACAGTAATCTATTTAAGTTACGCATGATTCAAAATACAAACCAGCATTAATATCTAAAGGCAGAGAAACCATGTTAAAAGGAACGGTCTAGAGCGCCAGATGACATTAGTAAACGTTCCTACAATCGACAAGTACTGTTTAATCTGCTAGATCTCCCAATGAGATTTAAACATGCACAACTTTCCTAGTGCAATTAGAAGCATGAAGGGGTGAATAATGTGAAGCGAGGCATCTTTGCATACAGCAAGGAGTAAAAATAGAATGTGTGCTATGCTTACTGTTAAAGTAGCATACTAGTTTATGCTAAGGAAGATACTTTTTGCGATACAAATGCCATGATCTTTAAATTGCTTTCAGGTACAGGGAGAAATCCCAACTACATATTTCAGTGTAAGAACACCATACGTTAAAGCTAAGGCACTTATCTCTCAATTGGGGAAGTTATTTTTCTAATTCTCAGTCTAAATAACATGTACCTAATTAATGAAGGGCACACAGCTGGGTAGATTTTTTACATTAATGTCTAAAGGAGTTAGTGAATATATGATTTATTAATTTGAAAATGAATACCTAAGAAATGCCAGCATTTGAGATACAATATTAACTGCAATTGTTTGTCAATCGTATGATAATATCTCCAACATAGAGGTAATCATTCAATGAGAAATATATACACAGCAGAATCATTGCCAAACTGTATCCATTAGAATTGCAGCAGAAGCACAGGTGTTATTGAATGATTGTTTGCGATTTTGTTCATTATTTTGTTCATTAATATTTCTGACCTCTGATTTTTCTGTGCATTCTCTTATTTTCTTACCTAACATTTCCTTACCCAACCCTCTTAATGTCTATCTCTATCTTTCACGAATTCAATGATTTTTTGTAAAACCAAAAATATGAACTGAATAATTCCATGCAATGAAATTTTGGATTCTATGGTTTTTTATTTCTTAATTTCAATATTATTTGACATAATATTTGTCCAATTTTGAAGACATTTACGGACACACTTCCTGAATAAAAACTTCACAACTAGCGCAGGCTGTGTGTTCGCAATACTTAATGCATTATTACCAAGAGGGCAGTTGTAGCACTCTACGCCCGCACACAATGCTACAGAGTAACTGATCACCAGCATTCACATTCCCATTTCTTGGATCCTTGTCGCAGCAGGAACCCCTCCCCACACAAATCCACAAACACAGTATTTTTATTTCATTTACGATTTCAAAGAGTTCTTTTGGGGTGTTTACTGCTTTGAAGATTTGGTTGTCGTAGTATTTCCTTTTTGCTTTTTGTATTTCCTTTTTTCCTTTTTATATGATCGGATATGTTGTTGATACTTCATTTTTTTTTTTAAATCAATCAGTCGTTTTTGATCCTCAATTCTAGTTCCAGTTTTCATTTTTTTTCTTTTCATGGCGCCGAGTAGTGGGGTGAGCCATTTTACGCCGCTGCTCTTTTGCGTGAAGGGGTGAAAGGTTTTTCTTTGGCGATTTCGTCGATCGTTGTTGCGATCCAGTTGTGGAGTAGAGCTATTTTTTTGTCCAGGTCAGCTTCATCCATAGTTGTTGCTTGTCGTTTGCCGAGTTCCAGAAGTTGCGTTAGGTTGGCGTTTTTGATGTTTCTCCAATTTCTTTTCATGGTGATCGGTGGCTTGTCTTGTTACTTGTTTATCAGAGTGGTCAGTGTGATTATGAAGGGAATTATGAGGTTGTTGCTCCAGAGTATTTGAATTGGTGGTGCCGTGGTAATGAGTTTTTTGTTGGCGAAGATTGTGTCAAGTGTATGCCCTGCAGTTTGGTTACTCCAACTAGTTGGTGTAGATTCATTGCTGCTAGTTGGCTGGCTAGAGAGCTTTGTGTGGCCGTGGTTTTTTCATCGAACCAGATGTTGAAGTCTCGGAGGACGATTAGATGATTATGCTCGAGGGCTAGGTTGGCGATTGCTTTCGTGAAGGCGTCCACGAAGGATGAATCGTATGTTGGCAGTCTGTATATCAATATGTATTTCAGGTGTGTTCCGAGGTTTGCCGACAGGCGTAGGATTAGGGATTTGCATTTATCAATGATTAATGGCTCTTCCAGTTTGATTTTCAGGTGTTCCTTGTGGATGATTGCCAGTCCACAACCTGTTTTGGTTTTCCTGTGTATTTGGACGCATTTGAAGTATCAGGCAGGCAGTCGTTGAGGGGGATCTTGTATTTGTCATCTAGCCATGTTCCAGTTACAAATAGGATGGCGATACCTCAGTCACATAGGAGGTCGTAGATTTCGGTGGCATGTTTGGACATTGACCTTGCATTGATTAGATTGCAATGGATCATTTTGGTGTGGTTTTATTTGTTATTCCTTGTTTTGGTTTGTGGATGTTCAATCAGGGTGCTTCTGTATTGACGCCGATTGGTTGAAGATCAGCGAAGGCTGCTTCTTCATTGAATTGCTCTGTTATATTAGTGGTTGGGTTGTTGACTGCTAGTGCTGCAATTGAGAAGTGCTGGTGAGATCAAGGATGTTACCTTAGTTATCATGGTTACTAGTGTCTCACAACAATAGGGGAATGGCTCAAGGGATGACAGCGTATTCCGACTGGTGTGTAGTGAAATTACTTTTGAGGTTTACAGGTTAGAGCTGCAAGGACTTTTAGGGTATGATAGGACTTTGTATCTCTAAAGACTACCACAGACTCTTAAGCTAAACATGCAGAGCGTTAAGAGTTTAGGCCTGGAAATGTTGAGTAATGATAGTACTTCATTGCAGTGAAGGCTGTGTTAGTGTGGGCTAGCGTGTAGAGGTTTAAGTGTGTTATGGTGTGAATGGAGAGTGAGCGTTGCTAGTATTAACCGATTAGAGGAATTTCAGGTTAGGAGCTGTGCTCAGTGAAAGGAATAGTGCACTAAAAATATTATTGTCCTGAGGGTTCGGCATGTGTTTTTAAGCATACGTTGATCGATCGTACAAACATTTCCTATCCACCTTTATTTATTTATTTTTATTTATTTATTTTTACGCATGTGAAATCAGGCAGCAGGGCGCAGCCATCTTGTGATCATTTTATCTGTTGCCGCATCGCCCAAGGTGGACTGCCCTGGCGGCACTAAATTATATCCCCCGCCCCTGAGGCTGAGATCACTAGACGCGTACCACCCATTTCACAACACCAATGCAAGTCTCGTGTCAATATTCTCTGCGCTTCAGCTAATGATGTGTCTCAATGGAAATGGCAGGATGCCGCTTTCCTCAAGTATAAATAGACCGCTTCTCATCAGACATCAGATTTGTTTTTTCCAAATCGTTTCACCGTTTTTTTTTTGTATTCTGTGCCTCGTTTCTGTGCTCTGGTCAGCTACCTTTGTTGCTCGTAGCCTGTGCAAACAGATACTAGTACCATTACTATCCATTTTTATTTTGCCCCAGAATAGCAACAATACAGCCCTACCAGTACCAGCTGGAGTATTCCGAGGCGGAATTACTGGAAAGAGAAAGATGCGCAAACGTTGGTGCTTCGGAAGACAGTTGGGAGGACGATCCAACAGATCAAGAGCCTGAGCATAGACGCATGGACAACGTTTCCACCTGGTGTACCTGCAATCGGTGAGCGCTAATGACAACCGAAGAGGAGAACTGCTTCTGCCGAGAAAACTCTGGATGCTTGTCCTACATATCGGAAGAGGAGACACGGCCGCAATGCGTTACCGAGCTGCATGACTTCAGGGAAGCCTGCCTCACACGGTCCATGTTGGGGATTATGATGGTGCTTATGCACGAACTTTGCGCAACAGTTCGCCATCGCAATCCAAGTAACAAGTAAGTGTACTCTAGTTGTGATGTCACTTGGGCCATAACATTTCATGGTTGTCTCCTATATTGTCGTAACTTTGATCTATCAATGCCAAACGAATGTAGTCTTGCAATTCTATACATCACTAGTAATTTGGGGAAACCATAGTGGTCTCCTTATGTTTATTTCATGTACAACCATGAAGCAATATTTCTTTGTGTCCCAAATGTAATGGAATGCATAGTTCAATATTGTACAGTGTCTAAGTAACATTTGTACTGGCAACAATGCCATTGGATACAAGATTGCATTCTCAACTAAGGTTTAATACACTTATCTTGTTCATTTAAAAACAGTTTGCTCTTCCACAGGTGGTACAGGCTGGTGGCCTATCGTTCGTTTACATGGTGGCTTCATGGGAGGCGTGGAGACAGTGTTTGACGAGTAATACCCTCCTGTGTCGTTAGTGCCATTGGAGAAACCTTCCCCAGTGACAGTGGTCAGTACAGATTTTCCCACACTGTGCTGCAACCCAAAGTTTATAATGTGTAGTACATTTGTGCCATCAAAATCAGCAACAAAATAAAACACAACTGAATTTTTATCAATGGTTGTTTCAATTTTTCAGTGAATCAAGTGCGTCTCCATTCAGCAGTGTTCCGGGCCTTGTCTGCACGCCTCATGCCCATCCATCCCCCCCTCCATTCTCAAAGGCAGTTTGCACCAGTGGATGTACCCTCCCAATGGGGACTCGCAGGGGTGGGAACGGCTAAGGTGCCAAACACCATGTAGGCTTCAAAAGGTATCTTACGTGCAGGGGTCACTGTTCACATGCCCTCCTTAGACCCCGTGTCTCCAGGCAGGCTCCCCTGAAGCAGGCCAGTCAGCTTGTCATCGTGCTACCTGTGAACATCTCCCTGTTCTCCTGCTACTAACTACCCTGCTTGCTGAATCTAACTGTTTGTTGGTAAGGGTAGGTCACCTAATCAGATCTCCTTGATCTTTAAATTTCGATCTATTTCGAACAAACGTACCCAGTAGTGTATGTCATGAACCATCGGATGCGTCCTTTTTGGACTTCCTGGTCCCTGACCCATAGGGGCTTACACTCAGCAGTACTCCCAACATGGCCGCTGAATGCGGAATACTGTTTACCAGTTTCCACGCCGTACGCATTACGTTCTATAAAGCGGACATGCCACCGCGGCTCTGCGCGTCTCAACGCTACCGCTTGCCATGGCTAGACGTGTGCTGCCGTAGTTCGCTTGTGTTTTTCCTTTGATTCCTGGTTCCCGGTTCCCCTAAATTCCTCCTCCTTCATTCCCCCTGCTTTTTGTCCTCCTTGCATCCTGGATCTCCGTGCACTCGTCTTCCGTGTGCACTCTTTGCTGTTTTCCTGGATTTCCTCAGATTTCCCAGACATCTGAACGTTCCCAGGACTCGGAACGCTGAATGCATGCTGGAACCCGAGGACCTGCACACTGGGTTATACAAGACCCGAACTCTACGAAAGAAAACTCCATCGAAGAACACCTACAAACAACAAAGACAGGTGAGAAGGGGGGAAACCTGTGACAGTGTAATGTTCATTCATCTCAATGCCATTGACTTGAGTTTAATTTGTTATGTTATCGATATGTAGCAATTGTTATCAGTGTCAATTGGGATCGAATTGCATCTCTCGCGGACTGTGTCTATAAGCATGCTTCCTTTTGATGCACAATAGTACATTCAAGGGATGAGTAACATGTTACGATTTGTGTCAAATAAATGAATTGTGTGTGCAAGTTATCCTATAATACAGCCGGCTACGCTACAAAGGTTTTGCTTCGGTGACCAAAACATAGATTGCATAGAAAAATGTATGATAAAATTCCATCTTTCTCATGATGTTGACTTTTTTTTTACAGAATTTATAACAATGCCTGCATGTACGGTTTACGGTTGCTGCTCTGAGACCCATAACAAACCTAAAAGGCACTACAATGCATGTATTCCCGAGGAATATAGATCTAATAAGAGAAGGGGTCAGATATTGCGGATTTGCGCCAGAAGAGCTTGAAAGTAGAGCCCATGAAGTGTTGGGGGACTCAAGGGGTGCTCGATTCCGCATCTGCAGCCTGCACTTTGCCACAAATATGTATGACCAATCGCAGTACACAAAGAAGCATTGACTCAGAACATCTCGTAAATTGCTTCCAAATGCAATTCCGACTCTATTCATGCACACGCTGCCTCGGGTGAGTCACGGTTCCCGATTTAGCTGTAGGCCTTGCGGTACTGAACAGGTAACTACATGGACGGATTGGTGTTTTAGGTGTAAATGTCCCTTATAATACTTTTCATATTTACAAGATTGTATTGCTTTATAACTAAACCCCATTTTGCTAAACATCTGTCCTTAGTTTTAGGAGCATCATAGAAAACGATTTATGGTCACAGATAACTATGCTATAGTGCCCTTGGAAATAAGCATAACCTTTTCATAATCGGTTGCTTTACATGTCAATTTTTTAGGTTAGCATTTCTAAATCAAATCTAATTTTCCCGTT
Organism: Ambystoma mexicanum; assembly: GCF_040938575.1. Taxonomy (NCBI): domain Eukaryota; kingdom Metazoa; phylum Chordata; class Amphibia; order Caudata; family Ambystomatidae; genus Ambystoma; species Ambystoma mexicanum. The sequence goes on along the minus strand of NC_090937.1, from coordinate 727,187,734 downwards.
ACAACTCCATGACAATGCACTGAATATGAAGGAGCAGGATTCTGCATCCATGTCTTTCCTGGAGTCAACAACAACTTCGAACGCACATCAGGTGGTTTTATTTAGCTATTAAGTTCCGGAAACGTTTTAGGCATGGAATTTGAGATAATATGATCAAATTTACATATCCTGTCATTTGTTTACATAATGTTTAATTTGTGGGTTTTTATTGATATGTACCATTGTCTGCATCACATTGTGTGTGTTCAATTTCACTTTTTTCATCCATACTAAAACAAGTACTGTGTTACAGGGTGATGTTGGTACTTAGACTACAATTACATCATCCTTCGGAGTTGATCCAGAGCCAGAGGTATGCGTACTGACAGTTCGCTCGAATGAAAGAAAGTAGGTCCTAGATCGGATACCATTAAACAGTGACATTATTATAAACGAGCATCTTTTGCAAATTGCTTCAGTGCAACATTTCAATCAGTGGGTTGCGCACAGTCATCTTTGATCGAGTAAACTTGCCATCAATCAGGTGAAATTCTAAATGTATATTTTGATTAAGTGACGTACACGGTGTACAAGGGTATCTGTGCAAGCCATGTGTGCGATGGAATAATTTGATTTCAAATACGAATTACTCTTTTCTAGGGATGTGTACAAGATCGGGATATAGAAGAGGAGGCACGTGGATCCGAGTTGGCCGGCCAGCTTGCTGGTGCAGTCGTTACAGTGAAGAAGGTTTCACAGAAAACCAAGAAAGCAAGGGTAACTAACAAACGATTTCATTTTCAAACAGTGTTTTCTGCTGGTGCCTTCATAACATGCTTTTTAAAAAATCTAAAGTGCCAAATACTGTATGTTGGATTTACATTGAACATGTTTTTCCAACCCGTTTTCTAGAAGACCGAAGGTGTACGAACTATGCAAACACAGACAGCTACAGAAATCAGAGATGCTGCTTGCCAAAATGATTTCACCATGGAGCAACTATTATTTGAGGCGCAGCGTGTTCAAATCGATAAGCAGACCTGACATGCTTTTGGCCAGAAAATGAATTGAATGTGACCAGCAAAGCCAGCAAAGTGTTTTTGGACCATTGCTACAATATGAGAGCTCCACCAGATGAAGATGAAACGGAAAGTAATGAATATGCTTTTGAATTAGTCGCAGACCACTTAAATCGACACCCGCCAAAAAAGAGCCACCCAAAAAACAATCGACATTGAAGTTTTCTCCGATTCGTGTTCAAGTAACAGAAGCTGAAATAACAGACTGAAGCATCAACACAATTGACCTGAGGAACTAGCCAAAGAGCTTGACTAGAATTTGTCCAGTTGGGCTGTACGTCAACCACAGTTGAGTCAGAAACAACATTCATGCAGGATGATAGTCTAATAAAGGAGACCAAAAACACTGAATTCGACAGCTGCTTGATGGAGATTATAATGATGCTGAAATGTGGGCATCCAGTGAGAAGGGAAGTATGCAGGAAGCCATTGGTGAATGCGACTCGTGTATCACAAGGCAGTAACCTCAAAATACAAGCCACCTGTGAAATGCTCCATGCAAAATGTTCATGGTCCGCTCAACCGAGGCTGGGGAAACTGCCAGCTGGAAATCTACTGGGTGCAGCTGCTTTACTTTTCAGTGGCTCTAGTTTCAATAAGTTGTCCAGTTTCTGTCAATTTGTGGGACTCCAGTTCCTTTCTAAAACGCAGCATTACAAATATCAACGTCAATATCTATTCCCTACTATTAGTGAAGCTTGGAAAATTTTACAAATGTCTATTCAAAGTACATTCTCCGAAACACGGTTCAGGCTAGCTGGCGATGGACAGTGTGACAGCCCCGTATTTTCAGCAAAGTACTGCACATACCACTTTCAGGACATGGAAACTAAAAAAAATGGCGAGTTCGGTGGTCGTGCAGGTGTCCGACTGTAAACCCCAGTGGCCATGGAGAAACTTGGTTTTATAAAATCCATGGAAGATCTCCAATCGAGGGGAATGCAAATCGACCTCATAGCCACGGACAGACACGTATCAATAGCCAAGACAATGAGAGAGCAGTTTCCAAATATTCCCCGTCAGTTTGATGTGTGGCACGTTGCCAAATCAATCAATAAAAAAATCTCAGCTGCAGAAAAAAAACATGTTCTGAAAATATTTTACAGTGGTCCTAGTCTTTCAGCAATCATCTTTGGTGGAGACCCAGAACTTGTGATGGGTCTGTGGAAATTCTACTAGAAAAATGGCGGTCACTAATGCACCACTGTTCCAATGTTCACTCTTGGACAGAAAACCAACATTTCCACCCATGTGCACATGGCCCTTTGTTGCCAGAGCAGGAACGGAAAAATAAGTGGTTCATTCCATCTTCACCTCCACACAAACTTCCTGAGAAGATTGTGTTTGATAAAACTCTTATCAAGGGATCTGAAGGGACTCACAGAATTCTGTCACACAGGAGATTTGCAGGTGTTCCACAATATGTGCCTAAAGTACAGGCCCAAGAGATTGCATTTTGGCATAGACGGGATGCAATATAGGACTTTACTAGCGGTATTAGCGCATAACGAGAATTTAGGGCGTGAACAATCGAGGACTGTGGGAAACTTTGGGATGCTTCGCTACACAAAATGAAGCAAAAAATGGGTGGTCATGCCAATATAAGGAAATGTAATTCGATTTTGTGAAAGATCGTATTATGACTGTCTTGGACATACATACTCACGGAATCGTGCGTGATTTTTTTCCGAGGACACATACATTGCCACAGAACATTGCAAACGTGCCCTGTCCACCTAAAGCAGAGCTCGTGGAACAGTTCACTTCCAGGTACAAATGATGACCATCTGTTTTTTTTTTATCAACAATGTTTATATAAAGTGCCCAAATAAAGCATCCAATTTGTCTTTTGAAATCTATCCTCCTTGTCAAATTTTATTTCAACAAGTACCATTTTTAAAAATGCCATACAATGTAACGATGTGCTTTCACACTTCCTAGTTTTGTCGAGCTACTGTGGGACCATCACTGATCGTGGGAGAGCCAGATCGATAACAGCATGAAAGCAACTTTGGGGTTCTGCAGTTGCCTTACCAAACAGTTGCCCAAATAGCTGAAAAACTACTCGTCCCACAAAAGACAGGAGACCTAGGCTAGATAAGATACTCGGCATGCAAGGACTACTGACTGTGAGCAAAACAGTTCATCAAAGTGGGTTGTTGGTGAGAAATAGCTGCACTCTGACCAATATATTCATGGGGGCATGTGTTGGGGATCGTTGCTAATGTAAGGAAAGAGTGGGTCAGATGAGCCCCCTGGCCCCATACATTATATGCGAAAGTGACACCCTGCTCTTGCACTCGTGGGGGACGCTTCCTTTGCCCTTCTGCAGCCATGGGGAAGAAGGGGAAGAAGACCCTGACATAAGCAGAGGTGGGGCTATTGCTAGACACACTTGGACTCCATTCTGTGTACCCTCTACTCCAACTTTGGACTAGGCCGCATTCTGGCATTGCAAAGTTTCCCCTCCCCCTCAGCAGCGCCGCTCACAGCGAGCAATGACAGCCCCCACCTTCTCCCTCCTGCGCCTGGGCCTCACAAATGCCTTTCTCATGGATGATCCGAGACAAGATGTTGCGAACAAAGAATGTATTCATTTAATTCTTCCTCTGAGATCACTGTTCTGTGTGTGTCAGGGCCAAACCATGACTTGTAGTTGTTCATCCATCTACCACAAATGTTCTCCTGCACCGCTCACCCCGCTGCTGGAAAATTACTGCTTGTTCAACCTTGTGCCCCTCCAAAGCTATTCTTTTCATGTACCAGAAGTGTGGCCCTTCCTTGCTGACCAACCAAGTGTGCTTCCCAATAAAACAAGACCCCAGTCACAGTATATTCTATCCTAAACTAACATGTGTCACTCCACCCCCTTTCTAGCTCTGATGTGCCAGACCTGTCAGCTACCAATCCTGACCCACGCTGGTTGCCTCAGGGGCAAGACCCCCACACCCTTCACCTCGCTATAGACCCAAAGTGGGATAGTACAAACACACGCGTGCTATTTATAGGCCTCCAATATATACTTAAACGTACAGTGATGATCATTATTTAATGCATGTCTAGGATAAGTGTGTAGATGAGTGTGGGGAGTGAGCGCCTTCACTATAGGATGTCTTATCACAGCGGATGATCTTTGATTTGAAGCCCTCGGAGTCTTACGATTTCAAAACGCAGTGGGGGTAGGAGTCAGTGTTACCAGAATATATGACCAATACAGAATAGGTATATATGGGGGATGAGGTTGAGGTGGTGTGGGGTTAGGGTCTGGAAACAAGATGCGTTCAAGGAGAACTGCGGTCATTGTTTCAGGGGACCGCGGCCTGGCAGGAGGGGGTTGCAGCAGGGCTTGCTCTGACATTCTCATAGGAGCACAATTTGCAAAGGCTCGAGACTTGCTCCTTGCGAAAAAACTTTACGCGATTTGCCGTGTGAACAGGAGATGGGCTGAGCGACAGGTGGTGAGGGCGCGACTTTGGTGGATGGCAGCCGACACCTCATATGTTTTTTAAAAATATTTCTAATGCCACTATGGTCTGAAGGACTTTTGGCTTCCATTCTGAGTGAAGCTCAGCGGCTTTGAATTTTTGCTTGCGAGCTGAGCAAACCCACGCATCGTACACAGTATAAGTTTCAATAGTTTTTTGACCTTGTAAGAAAGGGAGGATTCCGAAAGGAATGAATGAAGAGAGGGGTGTAATACCGTGAAAGTCAACGTATCATTAGCCGACCGTTATTGCTGGCTTACATTGTACTGGGTTGTTCTTTGTGGCATATTGCAATGACACGCAAATACAACCTGTGTGTGTACTTGTCTTTGTCCCGGGCACATGGGCAGTCCAGCATCGAGATGCATGTAGTCCACCACTGGGTTCCCTCAGGTTCCACAAACGCCAAATTCCACACTAGTATTTAATTAAAATGCCATCTATGTGTTCTTCAAATTGTAGTGTCGGCTTCCGCATCTCATTTCGAGCTGAACATACCCCATAGCACTAAACTCTGAAGCAAATTGTAGACTACTTTCCACGTTGTTTTCTCTGTGTTCCCATTGTTTCACGTCTGTGTTCATCATTAGTTTTAACACGGGCTGAATTAAAGGGTAAAATGATAAATTGTAATAAAGATCGGCTAATGAGACACATTTCTGTTATGTTTTTCAAACAGCTACATCATGCCTTTCTGCGATTGTCATCGATTCCAGATACCAACTGATGGGTTTTTTAACAGGCATCTGCAGATACACTTGAATGGCTGGATCACCATGACCCTTTTTTTGGGGGGACGATCGCCACGGACTGATATGCCCTTACACAGTACCAGCGATAAGGAGCAACCTGACATCCTTTACGGTGGCCTTGCGCCAAGCTAATGCCCAAGACTTGCGATTCACGGTGCGTCAAAAGCGCTTCTTATACCCAAAAGGAAAACCACGTGATTCACGATAAACATTTGTGGATCGAGAACAAAGAACAAAATTACCCATTTGCTTGAATATGGCAATCGGCAGATGTTCTCTGAGCGTTTATTGTGAAATAAAAGTACTTTACAAATTGTACAGTTTTGCTATTTCCTTTAAAAGTGTAGTTTTATATTCAAAATTGGGATGGGCTTTGTGAGATGATGTGTGTTGATATTCTGGGTTCTGCGTCAACTAACGTTAACACGTAGGTGATGACTGGGTGCGTTTGGCTACGCTGCCCAGTAACGTCATGGAGATAGGCGGAGAATATCACTGGGTTTGGTGATGTCAGCCTCAGGGGCGGGGGATATGATTTAGTGCCGCCAGGGCAGTCCACCTTGGGCGATGCGGCAACGGATAAGATTATCACAAGATGGCCGCGCCCTGCTGTTTGATTTTGCATGTGTAAAAAACAGGAAAACTACGGTAAGGTGCATAGGAAATGTTTGTACGATTGATCAACATATGCTTAAAAACACATGCCCGAACCCTTGGGACAATAATATTTTTGAGCGCACTATTCCTTTAAGGACTTTTAGCGAATATTTTTTGAAATGTTAATTGTCTTACCTGTGTGAGAATGTTCATCCTGTGGAGAGTGTTGAACACCGATATTGTTAGAAGTTGTGTCAGATGTGTTCTAGTACTGGCATGTCTAGAGGAGTGTGTGTCTGCATCAGGGATCTGAGTGTAGTTTGGTCGTAGCACCCAGATTGTGATGTGGATCCGCAATGAGAGTGTGGGTGCAGCATCTGCTGAGCGAAACCGCTCATTAAAAAGGTGTGTTTGTGTACGTGGCTAATCAGAAGTACTTGAGCTAGTCATTGAAGAGTGGGTGATGGGAAGATCAACCCGAGTAGAGAGGGGGGAGGTGCTCCCTCCGTCTTATCTAGAGTCCCAACCCTCGTTAAAAGTGAGAGGTGTTGATGTTTAGCCACACGTGATGTCCATTAAGGAGGAATGTTAGTTTGTGGAAGGTGTTTTCTCTCAGAACAGAACCAGAACAAAGTTGTTCTTTACTGTTTAGTTTAAATAGCGAGGATGGCCCTGCGTAATGCCAGTTCGATTGACAACAGCTGATCAAGCACTTTTTCTACTTGATAGCCGTGTGCTCGCAATCTTCGTCAATATCCTCATCACATCGACATTGTCTGACAGTTTACAATAACAAATGGTTTCAGACTGCACCATAGGTAGAGAAGATTTGGGTGTTACTACCCCGTGGGATCTGGAGTTAAAGGGGCCATGTCCCAGATTCATGTCCTTTTCCACAGGAAGGGAGTTCCTTCCTATGAGATCCTCCCACGTTACCACCCCTAGAAGGACTATTGGTGAGCGGCTGCAACTCCATAGCTTCATGGGAAGGCGCTCCCCTCTGGGAAGAAGCGACCCCATCTGAAGGATCATCACAGGTCCCAACATCATACCCGCCACAATTGCGTCAGCACTTTCAGAATATTTATTCTACCAGATCTCGTACCAACAGTGTGACTTTTTGAAATCTAAATCCTGACAGGATCCCTTTGTATTGTATTGTATTGTATTGTATTGTATTTAAGTAAGGAGACAGAAATGGGAGGTGGTCGCATGAAAAAAAAGTTTAGTTTTATAAGTGGCTTCTTTTTTTTTTCCCTTGTAGGTAGTAAACACTGAAACAATACTATGTAGGGTAATATTGCTTGAATTAAAAAAAAAAAGTAAAGAGGCACAAAATTAATATAGGCTATTTATGCAATATTCAAAAAAGGTTAATAAGGAACAAGTTACTTACCTGTAACTGTTGTTCTCCAGCATGAGTCTGGCATGGATTCACATGCTCATGAATATTCCCCGTCGTCAGGCTGGGAATCCTCGGTAAAGAAAAATCAGTATCAGTTTCGTTTCTGATCTGTCTTTCGTAGTAGTAACCAATCACTGATCTCTGCGTCATACTGACCACAGCCAATGACTGCCATCTCCCTAAGCCCCGCCTCTGGCAGCCATCTTCAGATTTGGTAGCACGTGAAGAGGCAGTATGACCAAGTGAAGAGCCGCAGAGGGGTAGGCGGGGGAGGGTTCGCATGTGAATCCATGCCAGACCCATGCTGGAGAACAACAGTTACAGGTAAGTAACTTGTTCCTTCTCCAGCATGGGGTCTGGCATGGATTCACATGCTCATGAATAAAAGAATACATAGCAGTACACACATGCACAACGACGGGAGGTGGCAAAGGCTCAACATTAAGCATTACATCAAAACTCAACATTAAGCAATTCTTACCTCCTCACCAGGCTCACCTTAGGCGAACAGGTTGCGCAGCACTGCTTGGCCGACCCTGGACTCCTCCCTGGAATCCCGATCGACGCAGTAGAATTTCATGAAGGTGTGCGTCGACCTCCACGTAGCAGCCCTGCAGATGTCCAGCAAGGGCACACCAGATAGGAACGCCGTGGTAGCTGCGATCGCTCTGGTGGAATGGGCTCTCGGACGGCCAGGCAGCGGTCGGTTTGCCAACCGATGGCAGTACATGATACCGCCAGAGAGCCATCTGGAAATGGAAGCCTCCGAGAGAGCCTTCCCCTGATTGACAGGTCCAAAGTTCACAAAAAGTTGTGACGTCTTCTGAAAACACTTTGTGCGTTCCACGTAGAACTTCAGCGCTCTAGCCACATCCAGCGAGTGCAAAGTCCTTTCAGCCGGCGACGAAGGCGACGGGAAGAAAACAGGCAACACCAAGGGTTCGTTGAGGTGGATGTCCGACGGCACCTTGGGCATGAAGGAGGGGTGCGTCCTGAGCACTACCCTCGTGTCGTGAAAAGTCAAGTACAGGGGCTTGCAGGAAAGGGCCTGATCTCTCCCACCCGTCGTGCGGAGGTGATGGCCACAAGAAACGCTGTTTTCCACGACAAGAACTTCAACGGAGCCGAGTGCAGAGGCTCGAACGGAGGTCCCATGAGCTTGGTCAGCACCATGTTGAGCTCCCACGCTGGGGCCGGGGCCTTCACCGGCGGGAACGATCTGAACAGTCCCTTCATGAATTCTTTCACCAGACGATGAGACCACAAAGATGACCGTCCCGTGGTTCTGGTGTATCGGGAGATCGCAGCAAGATGAATCTTGATGGAAGCGTGCGCCAGTCCAGCCTTGGCCAGCGTCAGCAGGTACGGCAGTATTTGGGGAGCCGTAATCCGTAGAGGATTAATCTTCTGTGCGTGGCACCAGAAAGAGAACCTCTTCCATTTGTGTCTGTTGCATTTAAGAGTTGAGGACGCCCTGGCCTTTGCAAGAACCTCTCTGCAGTCGGCCGGTATGTCGTAACCTCCAAACTCTAGTGCTGCAGGACCCAGGCTTGCAAGTTCAGCGACTTCGGGTCGTGATGGAGGATGGCGCCTCCTTCCCTAGAGAGAAGATCCGCGTCCACTGGCAGTTAGATTGACGGGGACGCTGACAAGTCCAGAAGGTCCGGGAACCATATCTGCCTCGGCCACGCAGGTGCGACGAGGATCATCCTGCACCCTGACCTCTTGAGCTGGTTGATGAGCCGGATCAGCAGCGGCAATGGAGGGAACGCATATAGGAACAGGCCCTCCCAGGGGAACGAGAAAGCATCGCCCATGCTCCTCGGCTGGGGAAACCTGCTGGCGAACCTCTGGCACTTGGAGTTTGTCGCCGTCGCGAACAGGTCGATCTGTGGTGTGCCCCACCGTCGGAAGAGGCGGTCCACTAGATCCTGTCGTAGTTCCCACTCGTGGCACGAGCGCAGCTCTCTGCTGAGCGAGTCGGCGATGGCGTTTTTTATTCCTGCCAGATGAAACGCCACCAGAAACATCCCTTGGGCGACAGCCCAAAGCCACAGATCCTGTGCCTCCTTGGACAAGGCTGGGGATCTGGTACCGCCCTGCTTCCTGATGTAGAGCATGGTGGTGGTGTTGTCGGTGAAGATCCTCACCACCTTGCCCTTGAGGGACGGAAGAAAGGACCTGAGGGCCCAAAACACTGCACAGAGTTTCAGGATGTTGATATGGAGGGACCTCTCCGCCGGCAGCCAAAGACCCCTCGCGTGCAGGTTTTCGGTGTGCGCTCCCCACCCCTCCAGGGAGGCATCCGTGGTCACTGTCTTCTGGTGGCCCGGGGTCTGGAAGTCCATGCCCGCCGTCAGATGCGCGCGGGTGCCCCACCACCGGATCGCTCGTCGGAAACTCTCGTCGAGTGTGATCCTCTCCCCGAAGCTGCCCGTCGTCTGGATCCAGCGCGCCTCCAGGAACTCCTGCAACAGGCGCATCCGGAGCCTGCACAGGTGGATGAGATAAATGCAAGAAGACATCATTCTGAGGAGGGACATGATGGACCTCACCCTGGCAGCGTCCGCAACCAGCATCCGCTGCACCTTGCCCAAGATGGCCCTCGTCCTGTCCTCCGACGGAGAGGCCAGAAGCGACACTGTGTCGAGCTTCGCTCCCAGAAACAGTGCGTCTTGGGCGGGCACCAGGTCGGACTTGGTGTAGTTTATGGAGAATCCCAGGTCCGTGAGTAGTTGGACGGTCCTTGCCGTGTGCTCCACGGCGAGCTCCTTTGTCTTTGCTCAGATGAGCCAGTCATCCAGGTAGGGGTAGACGTGGATCCCCTCTAGGCGCAGCCGCGCCGCCACCGGTGCGAGGCACTTGGTGAACACCCTGGGTGCCGACTTCAACCCGAAGGGAAGGGCTCTGAACTGGTAGTGACGCCCTTGGACCACGAATCTGAGAAACTTTCGGTGTCCCTTTAGGATGGGGATATGGAAGTAGGCATCCTCCAAATCCAACGACGACAGGAAATCGCCCTCCTCCAGTTGACCCAGGACGTGTTGGAGGGTGACCATCCGGAACTTCCGTGCCTTCATGAATTTGTTCAGTCGTTGTAGGTCCAGGATGGGACGCCATCCTCCCGTCTTCTTCTTCACGAGGAAGTATCTTGAGTAAACTCCGGAGCCCCGAAGCCTCTTTGGGACGAGCTCGATGGCGCCCTTCCTGAGCATCGCCCTTACCTCCAAGAGAAGTTGTGGGACGTGATGTTCCTTCCTGGCCACAGGGGGGACGTGCGGGCACCTCTTTAGAAACTCGAGCGCGTGACCCTGAGCCAGGGCGTCCAGCACCCAACAGTCGGTGGAGATGGACTCCCACACGCTGACGAAGCTCGCCAGCCGGCCTCCCACCGGGGTGCTTCGGTGGGGGCCCGACCCCACGGCCGGTTCAGTCCTGCTTCGACGAGGCTTTGCAGCCTTGTCCTCCTTGGCGACGACGGCGGGGTCCGCCCGACTTGCCTCGTCCCCTGTAGGCTTCCTGTGACGACGAACGGGCCGCTTGACGATAGGTGGAAAATCCGCCGCTGGAACCTTTGGAGGCACCCTGTTTGCCTCCGCCGCTCCGAAAGGGCGGCCGTCGTTGCTGGAGAACACCAAGAGCCCGGGCCGTCTCCGTGTCCGCCTTGATGGCTTGTAGGGAATCGTCCACTGTTTTCCCAAACAGGTTGCTCCCGTCGAACGGCATGTCCAAAACTCTGGTCTGCACGTCCTGACGGAAGTGAGTAGCCTTGAGCCATCCACGCCGCCTCAGGCACACGCCGTTGCCCAACTGGCGAAATCCAGTGTCAGCGATGTCCATCGCTATCGTAATGGCGTGGTCCGACGCCACTTCTCCTTCCTGCAAGATCTCTAGGGCCTCAGCCCTCTTGTCGTCTGGTAGGAAGTCCAGCAGGGGGGGCGAGTTTGTACCACAACTCCCTGTCGTAGCGGGCTACAATAGCCAAGGCGTTGGCAGCCTTGATCGTCGTCGCTGCCGATGAGATGATTCTGCGTCCCATCGTGTCCAATTTCTTTCCCTCGCCGTCCGGCGGGGAGGTTGACGTAGAGGCCGCACCCCCCCCCCGCTTTCTTCCTGGCCGCCGCGGAGACGACTGAGTCCGGGGTCGGCTGTGCCCGAAGGCACAAGGGGGCCGCGTCCGGTACCCGGTACTTCTTCTCGTACCGATCCCTTCTAGCCGGCGTTGTGGATGGGTTCTTGAGGAGGGAGAGACCCTCATCCCAGATATCGTCCAGTAGAGGCACAGCGAGGACCGTCTTCCTCTTGGTCTCACGCCGTTGATAAAGGAAACCTTCCTTCTTCTTCTCTTCCGGGCAGAGCTGGAAAAGCTCGGATGCCCTGGCGATCATGGCGTGAAACGATCCAATCTCGTCGGGCGGGGAAGCCCAGGTGGGAGGTGACGACGGGAGATCCTCGTCGTAAACCTCGTCGTCTGTACCCGTCGCGGCCGTGTCAGTCCCCGTATCATCCCCACGTGTCGTGGACGGGGAGGAGGGCTGAGCAGGGCGCGATGGTTGAAAAGGAGGTGGAGGATGAATCCTTCTTCTCTTAAGAGGAGGGCTCCCAGAAGGGCCTGGCTCTGGGTCCCCCGTCGGGAGCGGTTCCTCCGTCGGTGGTAACGGCAGTCTCGTCCTTATCTCCGAGCATAAGGACTGTATAGCCAACAATATGGCCGCCGAATTGTCTTGCGGCACTGGTTGAGGGGGTTCCGACGGGCGATCAGGAGCCCCGTCGGCACCCTTGACGTTCTCGTCGTCTCTCACGTCGGGGTCCCTTCCGACAGGATGGTCTTCTTCCACGCCAGCGCCGTGGCCTAAGACTTCGATCAGCTCCTCCTCAGAGGTTGAGGCCGAATCCACGATGACCTCCTGCCCCCCCCCTTTTTCTTCTCCGTTGGAGGTTTCACGGGGGTCCTGTAGATGGGCATGAAAGAGGACTTCCTCCGCGGTGGCAGGGAGATTCTGGGCCCCGAGGTCGCCACCACTGGTGTAGCCTCCACAGGCTGAGCCAGGGCCGCCGCGACTGTCTCGATAGAGGCCTTGGCCGGATGGATCAAGGCTTTCACCAACTTAGGTGCGCTCACCGCCTTCTCCTTGGGGGAGGGTCACCACCTCGCTCCCCCTCCGATGGGGCCTTCGAGCACGACCGGGGTCTCTCCAGGAGCTTCGCGGGTGCTCGGCCTTCCTCTTACCCGAGCCGGAGCGTTGGCTCGTGGTTGACGGCGCTGGGGAGGATGCGCCCTGCCTGGCGCCCATAGAGCCCGACCGTTCAGCGCTCCCGGTGCCAGCGGACTCGCGGTGCTTGGCCTTCTGTTGGACCCCCGTCGCCGGGGCGCCCTCAAAGGTCTTAGAAGACCGCTCGGACCTCTTCTTCTTCTTCTCGCCTGACCGGCTCTTCCCTTCCAGCCAGTTGGCGAGACGCTGATGGCGGTCCTTCATGGTCCGCTCCGACATATTGCCGCAAAACGCACAGTCATTCTCCACGTGCGTCTTGTCTTCATGCAGGCAGTAAAGACAAAGGGAGTGTTCGTCCTCGTTAAAGACATTCTGAAGCTGGCATCCAGGGCAGACCCTGAACAGCTTTCCGGGCGTCGAGTTTCCCTTCTCCTGGGCCATGCTCGAGAAGGGCCTGAGAAACTTCTGGAGTCCTCCAAAAGCGTGGCTCGATGAAATCTTCACCCTTGAGGGGCGTAGAAGAATCCAACACGGGTCCCCGTTGATCGGATAAAGAAACGGTGGAGCTTGAGGCTCTTTTGACAGAAAAAGAGAAAAAAGCACTAACGCTCGAGAGCAATAGCACGAGGATCCCAACACTTGAACGTGCGGTAAAAATCTGAAGATGGCTGCCAGAGGCGGGGCTTAGGGAGATGGCAGTCATTGGCTGTGGTCAGTATGACGCAGAGATCAGTGATTGGTTACTATTTCGAAAGACAGATCAGAAACGAAACGATACTGATTTTTCTTTACCGAGGATTCCCAGCCTGACGACGGGGAATATTCATGAGCATGTGAAGCCAGACCCCATGCTGGAGAAATGGAATTAAACAAGAAAAAAATCAGCAACAGGATTGCTCTTGGAGGGCTTTTTTCCTTTGTGCTGAGCATTTTATCAAAGATCACAAATGTTTATTTTGGTTCTGCCATCATAACCATGGTAACGATCAGGTCCAATTCAAGATGTATCAGCTCACTTCGATGGCTTTACTTGCCCTGTAAAAGCCCAAGGAAGTGAGAAATTTGCCAGCGGGGGGCTGGGAGCCTTTAGGCCAGGGCACACACTTGTAAAATCAGTTGCTGTGTATAAGAACAAGATGTCCTTCACGGTGAAGTGTCTTTGGTGAATACTTCCAAAATTGCCTTGACAAAATAGTGCTCTTCTACCTTAATATAATTAAAGTGAGGATAACCTCTGGGGTTATTCACGTTTAGAGTAGCACATTTTGACTTTCCTTGAGACATTTAATAATACTTTTTACAAACATAAAAACAAGTAGCGCTGGTAAAACAGAAAACCATAATTGAGGTGTTGTGACAGTTAAATGAAATAAATTATGTTCAGGAAAAAAACTAAAGAAAAAACGATATGGCCAGAGCAAAAATACAAAAAAGGCTTCATTCTTTACAATTTAGTGAAACTGAGAGCAAGATAATAAAAGTAGTGCAGTTCATCTATATGAAAGAATGAACCCAATAGCCCTTCTATTTCCCTTGGTGTAGAATGAACATCTGAGATTTGACTTTAAAGTAAAAGTCAGAGAGGTTATGAAGTGTGATAAACAAGAACTGAGGGTTGTTGCGTAGACCAAGGCAACAAGAGACCAATTTTTCTATTAGCAATGATCGTGTGCAGCAGCCAATCGAGTGGCTCAGAACGTGGACTGAATCATGGTCAAAGGCTGCGTTCTGATCAACCTCAATACCAGTCACAACCGCCTACCATATTCCTTGCCGCTCTCCATCGCTTCTCATCTGCTCCCTTCCTGGCTTCACTTACCCAAGTGTTATCCAAGCCGCGCAGGCCCTCCTCGCATGCCTCGGATCACCATGGAAATGGAAAAGTGTCTCTGCACAGAGCCCCAACTTCCATTTCCGTCGTGGCCAAGTTGGGTGAGTGTTACAAACAAAAGGCTGTGCGATAACCACAACCAGTTTCAAGGAAATACATTGCAAGGGGTGCCAATGGCAAGAATGGTTTAAGTTACTTACCTGTAACTATTGTTCTCCAGCATGGGTCTGGCATGGATTCACATGCTCATGAATATTCCCAGTCGTCAGGCTGGGAATCCTCGGTAAAAGAAAAAACAACCAGCGAGAACAAGGGCGCGGGAGTTAAGCTCCAAGGTGAATGTGCTGCTGCCCCCACCTCCCGCCTTCATAAACTCCCGCTCAAACCTTCAGGGCCGGAGCCCACAGGAACAAAAGAGCGGGGGTTTCGCTCCCACAGGGAGTTACGCTAGGGCACTAGAGGCGTTTGTTGGAGTCCAGAGGGAGCAACGCTTCACTGGGACTCAAGGGACGGAGTGTGTGGGTGACAAAGGCTGACTGGGTATGGTTGTCATATCAACCCGAATGGAGAGCAGTTCTTAAAGCTGCTGTACATATTGTACGGTCCTTGCCGCCGTAGCTGCTGTGACTTGCTTCCCAATTATCTACTTATCACCAGCATTAACAACACTCCATTTTGTTATTTTAACATCAATACGTCTGTATTCCAGGGAAGTCTTCCTCCTGATTTCAGACAACAAGACATTTGCTTTCGCTTTTAATTTATTGTCTCTGCCTTCAACTTACTGACTCTGCTTTTAGTACTTTGCTCCAGGGAGAATACTCAGGTTGTCCTGTTTGCAGTTATGTCTGCAAGGGCGGAGGATAAGTCAAACTCGGGCAGCCCTCTTAAGCTGTTGGGCATCTCTCACTCTGCACTGTCTGTTTCCTGCACAGTTTAGGAATATCCTATGCAGTGTCCTGAGACTGAACATATTATTGGCTGGCAGGCTGACTGGTCGGCTCTCTGGGACCGTGAGTGCAAAGAGGTGAAGTGGGGCCTCCCATATTGCACTTTAGTTGTAATCAAGGAAGAGGTCCTAGGAGGCTTGCCGTGAATAAGCTCGGTTAGCATTCTTTTTATTCCCTGGTATCCTACTGTTTTATTGTTTTTATTATGTTTTATTGTGTATTACTGTTATATTGACACTTGAAGCTAACCTTTTATTGAACGTATAATACAGTTACACTACTAATAAATGGCAATCGATAATTAGTTGGCCCTTAGTGGAGGAGCGCGTGACGCGTTATTGCGCACGGACTCCCACTGATCTACCATAGTCCTGTCCAAAAGGAAAGCCCCAAGCCCCTTAGCCAATGGCTCAGCCAGAAAACGCATGTTCAAGTTTGTGGGAAGGATCGATGAAGCGAACGCCATGATCGAGGAAATAGCAGGGTTCCTGAGTGAAATCGATCCCACAATAAAGGGTCAGGTGGCAGCAAAGAGAAAAACATGCAAAGTGGAAAGGGGGGGGTCACTGAGCCAACACCCTCCCTGCTCCCCTGATGAGGTTTCTAGACACGTCCAATCGATGAAAACCTCGTCAAAACAGGTTCTTCCCGGTTCGCGAAAACCATCAAGGACCACATTGACACCATCGCCCCAGCCTTGGCTGACTTCTATAACCACTCCTTTGTCTCCGGAACCTTCCCCACCGCCCTAAAGCACTCTCTTGTGCATCTTCTTCTCAAGAAATCCTCAGCCGATTCCTCCCATCCAGCTAACTATAGGCCGATGTCTATCACTCCTTTCCTGGGCAAACTCTGTCATAACCTGGGGAGTCTCTCTCTCACACTCTCACACCCCCTTCCTCTCCCCTTACCCCTCTCCCTCCCCTTCTCCCTCTCCCTCTCCCTCTCTCCCTGTGATCTTCGATTCCTCACTCTCCTTCACTCCTCATATTTCCAACATCTCTAAGAAATCAAACTATCAACTGCACCTCCTCAGGAGGTATTCTTCATTTCCTCTCTTGCCCCCAGAAACTCACTGTATCCAGAGCTCTGGTTCTCTATAGGCTAGACTACTATAATAGCCTCTTTTTAAATCTACCTGCCTCTACTCTCTGTCCTCTGCAACACATCCAGAACAGGATTGCGAGACTTGCTCTTGGCCTCAAGCCCAGGTATCGTATCTTTCCAGCAGTGAAATCTCTTCATTGGCTCCCAGTGGCTGCAGGGATCAAGTTCAAGACCCTTTGCATTGTCCACAAGGCCTTCTGGGGCCTTGGACCAAAATACCTTCAGCTTTCTCTCCTGAAGCATCTTCCTACTCTAGCACTTTGCTCCTTCACCTCCAACTCCTTGAGGGTCAGCCGCTTTTCCAATCAACAAGTTGGGGGCAGATCTCTCTCTTCAGCTGGCCCGTCCCTCTGGAACAGCCTCCCTGCCTCTCTGAAACTTGAGCCGAACCATTTCCGGAAGCAGCTCAAGACTCTTCTCTTTGGTAATGCCTTCTCTCTTCCGCTACCTTGCTGATCTCCTGTCTGACACTGCACTGATTACTTCGCTACCCTCTGAATCACGAGCCCAGGTCCCTGTCCTCCCAGTTGCACACCTGTTCTGCCTCCTGGCAACCCTGCACTTGGGGCTGTATCTGCAACCCTATAACCCCCCCACCTACTTGCACTTAGAAATCACATGTTTTCTGAATTTAACCCTACACTGCCACCTGCTGGCCGCACTTCCTGTTTTTGATGTATAGGCGCGCTATTAATAAAATATATCATATCATACCCCTGGAACAGACTCACCTCAAGTGAACAGGTTGCATAGCACTGACTAGCCGATTCTGGACTCCTCCCTGGAATCCCTGTCTATGGCAGTAGAACTTTGTGAAGGTATGCGTGGACCTCCACTTTGCAGCACTGCAGATGTCAAGCAGGGGCACACCAGAAAGGAACACCTTTGTTGCAGCGATCACTCTGGTGGAATGTGCTCATGGACGGCCCGGCAGAGGCCGGTTCGCCAGCCGATGACAGTGCATGATGCAGCCGGGGAGCCATCTTGAAAGGGAAGCCTTGAACAAGGCCTTCCTATGGTTCACAGGACCAAAGTTGACAAATAATTGAGAAGTCTTCCAAAAACTGTTGCGTAGAACTTCAAGGCACGAGCAACGTCCAACTAATGCAAGGCCCACTCTGCCGGGGACAAGGTTTTTGGGAAGAAAACGGGCAACACCAAGGGCTCGTTGAGGTGGAATCCGGATGGCACCTACGACATAAAAGAGGGGTGGGTAAGCAGTATCAATTTCAATACGTGGAAAAAGTTACATACAGTTGCTTGCAGGATAGGACCTGGATCCCACCAACAGGTCTGGCAGAGGTGATGCCTGCTGGGCCTAGAGACCCAGGCTACTCCTCACTGATGAGGCCCAACAAGGCCGCAACATGTTTGGGGATGCTTGTGGTCTCGTGCAGAAGGGATGTGACCTAGCAGTTCGGGCTGGACTGCCCCATTGGGGTGGGACAAGTCTGATTTGCATATGGTCTTTCCCCTTCTGTAAAGGCTTGGCAGGCGAAGAACGATGGTCTGGAGGGTTGCCCAGAGCAATGCCAGTGGTTAGGATTCATTCTAAACCTTCCAGCCATCACCTCTTTGTTTTTGCTCTGGCAGAGGTGATGGCCACAAGGAAAGCAGTTTTCCATGAGAGAAACCTCAGTGGGGCTTGATGCATAGGTTCGAAAGGTCCTCCCATGAGCCTCATTAGGACCATGTTGAGTTCCCATACCGGGGCAGGAGCCTTCACTGGCAGGAAAGATCAGAAAAGCCCCCTAAGGAACTCCTTGACAAATCTGTGGGACCACAGCATGGATCTTCCCAGGGATCTGGTGTAGCGCGAGATGGTCGCCAGGTGTACCTTGATGGATGTGTGAGGCAGTACAGCCTTTGCCAAGGAAAGCAAGTATGAAAGAATCTATGAAGCTGTGACCCTCGGAGGGGTAATCTTCTGTGACCAGTACCACGTACCAAAACGCTTCCGCTTATGACCGTAGCACTTTCGAGTAGACAACGCCCTGTCTTTGGCGAGGACTTCTCTGCAGTCCACTGGCAACTCATAACCTCCAAACTCGAAGGCTGCAGGAGCCATGCCCTAAGGTTCATCGATCCTGGGCTGTGATGAAGTACCGCACCTCCCTCTCTGGTGAGCAGATCCGGAAGTACCAGCAACTTGACTGGAGGCGATGCCGACAGGCTGAGTAGGTCCCGATACCAAATCTGCTTCGGCCACGCCGGGGCGATGAGTAACATCTTACATCAACACTGTCTGAGTGTGTTGACACATATCAGGAGAGGAAAGGGGGGGAAAAGCGTACAGAAACAGACCTTTCCATGAGAAGGAGTATGCATCCCCCAAACTCCTCAGTTTGTGGAATCTGCTGGCTAACTTCTGTCACAGAAGAGAACACAAACGCCATTTTAGAATCAAGTTTTGGCAAAAAATACCAACCGGAGAATTAATATTAATTAAATAAACCTGCGGTATGTTTGAGGCTACCGTAAATAATTAAATAAAGGTAGTAGCCTAAAACAATGGGAAATCCCATAGGAAAATATTCACGGTCGAATATAAAAAGTAGTATCCACTGCCACCAGCCAAAACTCGATCAGGGGGGACGGAGACGTGCCCCCTCGACTAACAGACCCTGGGGCAATCGAATTTCCCCAGCCAGTACGTCCACAATATGATGGTTTGTACTGGTTCTGTTCAGAATTTAAGACTAGTAAAGTCAATGATGACTTTACATGCCCTGGGAGACAGTAGTCAGTCCCAGGGTATGGAGTCTATACTGGGGGGTCACTATGACACCCCTGTGTTACTGCACTGAGGGTGCTGTGTAACACACCTCACAAAAACACATGAAACCCTATGGAGTAAAAGACCCCATAGCCCATTAAACACGTCTAGATTCAAAGAAACACACTCAAATCATGTTCAAGAGTGAGGGTAAAAGAGTCTCACTCTTGGCAGGAGAAAGAAATAAACCCCAAAAATCCAGCAAAGCTGCTGGGGGACTCACTAGGTTAGGAAATTCAGCCTAAACAGAGAATTCTCCCTAACACTCACCTCCCCCCTTTTTCCTCCTTGAGGGTTTTTAATAGGGATCTGGAATGGTGTCACCCCCGAACCCATAGGGGTGCTTGCAGCCTTCGCTGCGGCTGTGTCGCACCTTGGAGGCAGGGATACCCTTTGCGCTGCAGGGGCCACCCTCGATGGATCTGCACCTACCGTCGCCGTGGTCGTCACAGCAGATGTCGAGGTGGCCGACGAGGACTTTGGCTGCAAAAGTTGAGCCTGCTTGAGCTGCGCAGCCTTCTCTTTCTCCGGCCTAGGCTTTCCCCGATTTCTTCCCTAACTTGGCCAGGGTGGACGACTTCCTCTTTAAGCAGGAGCTCGATGGCAGGTTGGCTATGGAGACGGACAGCGATGGTGATGCGGCCTATCCAAACTGGGACCCGCACAGCGCGAACCCAGTGGAATCAGACTTGCGGTTCTTGCCCTTATCTTGGACCACCATGGATGGGGCGACCTCGAAGGACTTTAACCTCTTCCCAGAGGGAGACCGCATTTCGGACCGGCCGTTGCTGGGCAAGGCATGACCCTGCTCGGAGCACAGGAATGGTTGAATTGAGCCATGACACCAGCCTGCTATGCCTGTCTTTTTTTGTATTCTTCGAGAAGCCCAGGCATATCTTGCACCCATCCTCGTTGTGGTCCGAGTGCAGGCAGTAAAGACATTGTAGATGTTTGTCCTCCACGAAGACGTTCCGTAGCCCGCATTTATTGCAGGGCCTGAAGAGGGTCCTTCCCTCCTTTTTCTCCTCCGTCATGGTCGGAGGGCGCAAAGTAGGCCCAAGATGGCCTTCCAGAAACTTTGACGAATCTTCGAACGTGAGGGGCGCAAAACTTCACAGTGGGTCCCCATTGACAGCCAATGAGTAAAGAGCACACAGATTCTGGTGGAAACAAAAAACTAACTTTTCCGCAAAACAACTTGGAAAAACGTACAAAATAGCTCAGAGAGGAACTTGAGGACTCCCAACACTGAAGCGTGCAAAGTACCAATCTGAAGATGGCTGTAGAGGCGGGCCTTAGAGAGAGGACCGTCATTGGATCGGGGCAGTATGACCCAGAGGAAAGTGATTGGTTTAGAGGAAAAATACAGTTTTAAAGTGAAAGTGAAACATTTTTCTTTTACTGAGGATTCCAAGCATGACAATAGGGAATATTCATGAGCATGTGAATCCATGCCAGACCGAATGCAGGAGAACAACAGCTCCCCTCATTAACTCGGGCCCCGGACCATTACCATCTGGTTTAATCTAGAGAGGCCATGATTATTGCTGACGTAAAATAATTGAATCTTATGATAGAAAGATTACATGACACTGAAGCAAGAGAATGCATTTACAAATTCGCATGGGAAAAGAGGCCAGGCTACCTTCCTCAACCAGACGCCTGTTAAAACCTCAAATGGTGCTGCAAGATATACATTTTGTTCAAATCGTAAAAGGTTTGATATTGGTGTAGAAGAAGTAGCCCACGCACTGATAGATCAATGGTGAGGTCTTCAAGAGGAAACCAAAGGATTTCCTTGTTTGACAGCTGTCCAGGAACCACTGCAGGAAGCACATAATTCCAGAATCAGAAGATTTAGTTCTGACAGTTTATTCACAATCGTACCAAGGAATATTACTGGCTCAAACAGTATAGAAAGAAGAAAACGAGGGCCATCACACTAAGAGTGACCGCTCCACAACCACCAGTGGCACTGTCAGGTTTTTCAGTTTCTTTTCTTCTGTAGGCTATCTAGATGCTGGATCCCATACCCAAGAGACAGTCGCTAGTAAGTGAGCCAATTGCGAAAGGTACTTCACTAATTTGCAGTACAATAACAACCTTCCCCGAAGAGTGAGGGGAAGCCACAAATGGTCTTCCTCCTCAGCCTGCCAGACCTCTCCTGTTCCCCATTTACTTTGGCTTTCTACATTTGTGTCCCTTGACTGATCCTCCTCTCGCCTTCTTGTCTGGATCTTGAACCTACACCGGTTTCTTCTGCCTACCTTGGGCCAACCAGGCCTCCTTGTTTCGTCCTACTCCGTCTAACTTGGGGGTTATTCCCTCCAACTCCTGATGACCTCCTCCTCAACTAATTTCACAACGACTAACCCCACGATGGGGGAATCACAGCCTTCCTACCTTGTCGGTATCCAACATTAATTATACAAAAGGAAGGTTATAAAGTATGTGTCATGACTTCTTGTTACAGAAAGACCTATACAACAATGGATTATTACCCAGAACACATTATTAAAAAATATTGTTCCATTTTATTATACTTTTAAAATACTCAAAGGAATGCCTAAAACCACAATTGAATACAAAAATGGATACACAATGGATGCTGTGTGAAGCAAAACGAAATCTACACTTGATTATAACCACTTGAGTGCCTCGATCATGCTTATTCTCATTTCTTTCAAAGCCCAACTTGTACAATTTTCTGTCCTAACACAGCAAATAAATGCTGGGCATTTATCAGGAGGGTCATTTCCACTTGTGTGTACTGTATGTGGGACCCAACGATACAATTCGACCTCTTTGAGCCCTGGTCTTCCTGTCAATCGATAGTGGGATAAACACACAATTTTAATGCACTAGAAAGGTCTCCTAATTCGACCTGCAACAGCCCTACCCCCTAGAGTATTAGATATAACATTTGATGGAATACCTACTTGGTCGCTTGGATGTTACTTCCCAAGACTCTAAACAACCATTCTTTGTTGCTTTCACTGGCTTCCTTTTTCTGGGAATGTCAGTCCTTATTCCTCATGCTATCCTAGGAGATAAAACAACCTAAATTGTGGACACTACAGTGACCTGTCACACCCATTTTACTCATTCTTCTAACTCTTAAAGATGAGGCACCAACTTTTCTCTGGGTGCAATTCCCCTGTATGGCGGTGAGAGGTATAATATACTTTTCCTGATCTCGTGCACAACCAATTTATATCAGATAGATACACAAATCCTCCTCCTCCACGACTATCACCACCTGCTATCTCCTCTTCCTTCTCAAGGTAAAACCACCTCCTGCCCCAGTTAACTCTTCCCGATGACCGCCTTTCTTTAGTGCTTCTCCTTTTTCACCTCCTTCTCCTCTAAATCCGCTCTTATTGCTCTCCGCTACTCTCCAACCACCTTCTCCAACAACATACACAAAGCAGCTGGGGTCCCTGGATTGTATACTGTTCCCTCCCTTTCCGCTCGGTGAGACTCTTGGCAAGTATCTGCACCAGAGATTAAATTGGGGAAGGGCTGGGATTAGTTGCTGCTCCTAAATGTACCCGGGGCTGCCTTAGGCTTTGGGGCCGAACTACATCTAACTCCTGTCTGCAACTCTTTCCATCCCAACTGTTCCTGTTGCTGCTTGTACTAAGCTTAGGTCTCTGGTTCTTTCAGCATGTGGATTTAATGTGAAAAACTACTTGGTAAGGCGTTTAGATTTGTGGTTTCTTTTGATAATGCGTACCCACAGAAAAATGGCAACACTGGATCTGTGGTAAATAAACACTCTACTGGGAGGAGATGCGTTTGTAACTACATTTCCCGCATTATACAATCTGTGGCCGAAATGTTGTGAAAATGCAACACTATCTGCAGGACTCGCTGGTCCACCGTACATCCTCATTAATGCTTTACAATTACTTCTCTGTTGTGATACGACTTGAAACAGTTTGGTATTTAACATGTTAATAATGAACATCAATAAATACATACATTTAGCTTGATAAGGTAAGGCATGGACCCTACTTGCTTAGTACTTCTGCAAAAGCAATGTCATGCATCAGCTAAATACCCTCAACAGCCATCCAACCATCCAGCCCTGCCACCATGACTTTACCAAAGATTTTCACTCAGGTGAATGAGTGGAGAGATAAAAAGGTTAACTATTCAGGTTCCATACATGCTTTATACAAATTGATGTGATTTTCAAGTTCCTTTACCAAGAGACACTCCGCTGTACAGAAGAGTAGTTGTCTGGTATAAGGAAAGAGCCATAGCAGACTAATGCGCCAAACCTATGAACCTGTGAGGGCCCTGATAACATACAAACTCAGAATCCGGCTCCAAGGATTTGGGATAGTTTCTGCACAAACCGCTGGTTGGGCAACCCCGCCCTTATGTTCCTCCTCTATTCCCAGCTGCCAAGCCAATTGCAACACCGCTATAATATTTACCATGCTCTTCTTCTGCAGTGTATTGGTTTATTTAACCATTTACAGGTTACCTTCTCTTCAGTCCAAAGAGTATATAAACATGAATTTCTTTATGTGGTAAGAATTGACTGAAGAGTATATGCTAATGCTGACGGCTTGTGCTTCACCACTCAAGAGTAATTACACTTGTGTGTTGACCAATAAAAAGTCTATAGTTCAGAAGCTATTTAATGGTGCTTTCGATCACAGCCGACATGTGTTTCGACCCTCGGTCGTTCAAGGCTGTTTGTATAGGTCACAATGTACAAAAGTGATTCACATTCATAAGGTATAACATTATTGGAAAACAAAAGGGTTACAATGCAGATTGTATGACACATTGTGTACAGAGAAATAATTATTACATACCCAAATTTTGCAGGTGGATGGAGCAAAGATGAAGCAGACAAGATAACATTCCATTAGATCGATCTCACAAAATTGAGTGTGTATCACATTGTTAGACATGCTAAGAAAAATGCACACCTTAGTCCTAGTCAATTAATCTCAGGGAATTTCCTTAAAACCAAGTAATTATCATAACATTTGAATATCCATTGTACCTCAAATCAGATCCGCCAGTTCATATTAATGTGTATGTTTAATGTATGTGTGAAGTGATTGCATGCCTATAGTTAGGTTGACATTATCTATGGTGGTGTCATAATGGTATGGTGACACCACTACCTATAATGCCAACCAACGGGTAGTACCCAAAGTGAAACGTGCCATAGGGGGTGGTGTAAACTTCCCCTTCATTGCCGCTAGGCAATGGAACTCCCTGCCGCTCTCTCTTAGAACAGAACCCTCACACCTCACTTTTCATAAAGCCATCAAAACACAGCTATTTACTTAAACCTGTTCTCGACGCCAGACGCCAGGCTTTTACAGGAGATACCATTTCTATTCCATCAACAGTGTTTGAGGAGCAGAATTATCTGGGTGTGAGTGCTTTGGGTCTTCACTGCCACCTTGGCATTCCTTCCTTATATCAGTCACTCCTTTCATTTAGAGACTCTAACTAGACTGTGTATATTCTCTCCATTTTGTTGAAGTTTCACCTCTTTATCTTGTGGGTTTGAAAGCCCTTGTTCAATGTTGAGATCTTGTGATCAGCTCTTTTGTCTTTGCATATTACTCACCATATCTATCAAGGCAGATGTCATGTGGGCTTTGTCAGCTCTATAATTTCTTGCAACATCAAACAGAAGGGCCTGCCATTGCAGCGTGGCCTCAGCCTCGGTGTCCAGTCTTAGTTGGATTTTATTTACAAATGTCTCCATAACTATTTGCTTGGTATGGACAGGCACCAATAGTGTTGCCTGATCCTTCATTGAGTCACTGATGGCTTCATATAACTTCATAAATGGGTTAAAGCGTGTGGCGATGCTGCCATAAGTGTATTTTGTAGTTCTAGCATAGTAGTGGTAATTGCCAGATGTTGTTCATGTCACTGTAGATTGCATTGGCATCGGTTAGGTGTCATATCACTGATCCGTTCTTGCTCTCGCCTGTGGGTTCAGGCTAGCTGAGTTAATTATTTCACTTTTGGGTATTTGATTAGAGTGGGTCTCGGCTTATCTATTGCCAAAATCTTCCTTCGGTACCCTGAGTGTCGGTCTTGTTAGCGTGTCTATTGCGTCATGCATCGGTATTGATGTCATGTCTGTTTCTCTCAGTTTTATATTAGGTGGCGATAGATGGCTAAATACTGCATGTCTTTTTTCATGTCATCAAGGATTCGATTTCAGTTATATCAAGTGATAGACGTGCTAATCGCCGACTCTCTACCATTGGTGTTATCATTATGTTGCTTGTGATTTTGTTCTCTTGGTCAAACTTTTGTTGCCATAATTGCTTTGCTTGTGCCGCCCTTTTCCTTTGAGCCTTAACGGTTTCATCTAACTCTGTCAGCACTTTTTATTTCCTTCTCGTCCATCTTATGTTCTTCATTATCCCTTGTTGAAATGTTGCTGCAATTCATTTCCTTAATGAATGTTCCATTAGTCGAGCTTACATCTACATTTCGTCATTTGTCCGGGAACCCGATGTTTTCCGCCTGACTTTTTTCATTAGTAAAGGACATCTCATTGCTTATATCCTGTCGATCCACACCATTGTTGGGATTTCTAACCCTCATTTTGCTGTCAGACTTGTTGATGCAAGTTAGGATAGGGTCCCACAGATTTCTTTTGATGTGGTTCATTGAAGGAACCCTTGTAGTCTGTGTGTAATGGTAGCGTGAGAACAGATACACGCTGTATATCTTTTTGCATCTTTATGCCTTTGTTTACATCCTACACAACCAATTCTGTCGTTATTGGTTGTCGATGTACTTCTACTGGGAACGTAGTCATTTTTGTAAAGAATATCCCCGACCACAGGATAGCTCTTATCTAGCGGTTCCTCCCCTTGTGTTGTTTCATCATCCGTGAGCTCTTGACTTGTACTAATACGCTGCGCCTGTTCACTCACCTTCAGTGCAGCATGGTGCTCCATTTTCAATTTGATCGCCAATCTGGTCCAATTGCATGGCGATCGGGTCAGGGCCAGGATGGAGGGAGAATAAGGGAGGGTTGGAGCTTCAGTGGGCGGGACTTTCTTTGTGCAATGTCTCGTTTGCCGCCCCGTCGATGACACCATTGTCCCCAAGCCTCGTTGCTACACGAGAGTTACTCACAGGATGTTTTTTTTTTAAAACTCCCTTCCTCCCTCATTTTCTTCTTACCAGTTGCTAAATCCAAAGGGGATGCGGGCTTCGTCACTCGTTCACTTTGACTTCTTTCCGGGGGCGTGGTTCCATTGTTCCGTCAGTGCAGTTGAGTGTACTGGCGGGGATTGGTCGGGCGTTGTTGTAGCCTCTGCAAAGCCTCACAAAGACTCCTCAAGACTCTGCTGACTCTGATAGTCTTTTCAGTTCTACCGCTATGATGCCTCAAGTAATAATTATTTCTCTGTACACAATGTGTCCAACAATCTGCATTGTAACCCTTTTGTTTTCCAATAATGTCATACCTTATGAATGTGAATTCATAAGGTTTATGTTGTAACCTATACAAACAGCCTTGAGGATGACCAAGGGTCGAAACACGTGTTGGCTGTGATCGAAGGCACTATTAAATAGCTTCAGAACCACAGACCTTTGTTATCTTTATCACTCAACACACAAGTTTATTACTCTCGAGTGGTGAAGCGCAAGCCGTCAGCATTAGCATATTCTCTGTACTAATTTGACTAGGGAGGTATTGGGGATTACTTCCCAGTGTTGACGCTGCTGCAGACCACAGAACAAAAAGACTAAGGTCATAGCGCACCCATCTAAGGTAATACCCACACACTTTCTCCAAGAATTGAGTGAATATGTCCAAAAAGAACTACATTATAAAAAAAAAAAAAAAACAATTGCCATTTTATTTATAACATTTTGCATTTGATGTCTCTCTGTAGCTTCTTGGTTGTCCAACAAAGCGTGGAAGCAGAATAATATATGAGCAGCCATTTAATACATTATAAGGGTAGCCATGTTTATTGGCACTTAGTCAACAAGTATTTGCTACTAGAAGTGACAGGCCTCATAAGGGACTGAGGGGAGAGCTATTATAAAGTAATTTATAGCATATGACCAAATGAAGGATGTGTAAGGAGAGGTTTCTCTCCCAGATAGTAGAAAATGGCCAAGGTCGCAAATACAGCAACATGCCTTCTGTGATAAACCATTCCGTGTTAGTCCAGGTTAAATGAACCAGCAAGTATAAAAAAGGGACTGCCTTAATTTCGCAGGAGGGAATGCCATTTTAGACACTTGGGGATACTCTGCCAGATTATCTCGTTGCATTGTAATGAAAATAAATGGACTCTGTTCCTGTTGCAAAGAGGGTCGTTGCATTTTAATACACAGGTGAACAACACTGAATAATTATACTAAGCCAAATGGAAAATTTGGATTTTAGAAGTGCAGCAGTCCAACCATAATACCAGGGTCTATCATTATGCGGTATAAACAGTTCAGAATTAATTATATTTAAAAAGCATCCTTTATGAGAGCTGTTAGAAGTGCAGTGGTGTATTTAAAGAATACTCACTCTCCCATAGCCCATGGTGGGAAGCAACACAGTGGAGGCAGGTGTCTCTGCTGCTCCTTCGCTTCTAGGATTAACACCAGGTTCGGGCAGCGATTGGTTAGGTAGTTTGAAAGGAACACCATAAAGTTGTAGATGACGTAGGCTTCATAGCATTCTCTACAGGTGTCCACATATATAGCAATGTTGGGGTATTTCAGGGCTATCCACTAACAGACATGATAAAATAAGGAATAGAAACAAGAAATAGATTGATTGATAAAAATGATTTTTGCAAAGTTATATACAAATCAAAATGTTCTTGTGCATGAAAAACAGACAAAGAAACGAAAATTCTAAAATCGTAGTTACACAAAACCTGAAGAAAAAAACGGATATGAAAAAATGCAGGGATTAGCGTAGACAACTATCGCACAATTTAAATAGCAGGTAATGGTTACTATATACGTACATCTCAAATAAAACGTCCTGACTGTATCATACATTTACCATTATAATTTAACATATCACAAAGGCTATAAAATATTTAACAAATCCTCAACTTATAGCAAACATTCCATATTTTAGACATAAAAGGTTTCGAAAACAGATTAAACTCTGAAGAAAAGAAAAGATATATGGGATCCAGTATAGACAAACTGCTCCTAAGTAAGGGCAGAACCACAGAGCACCCTGTTTTCAGGGGTAAGCCACTAAGGTCTGCTCGTAACTCACCTGAAAATGGGGATCACAAAGGTGGCGAGTGAATCTAGGTAGAATTTATGTCAGGCAGGGAAAAACCTATGTTGCTCACAAATAAGAAAAACTATAATTTGGGTCATTTAGGAGCCATATATGTGTGTATGTTTCTTGTATGCCTCTTAAAAGTCAGGCAATACATCATCTCCCACCACATACATTGTCGTCCTGCCCCTCTAGTTAAAAGTACCAGGCTCAGTAACCCTCTCCAGTTGGGATCTTGCCATTTTTGCACAGCAGGGAATTTGGTGGTTAGGGAGTGTGGGGGTGGCAGCCGACAGGCACAGATTTAAACCGTACATGCATCATCCAATTTCCTCAGGCACACCCTCCTCCCAATGGAGCCCCTATGAGGGAGTAACCTAAGAACGGCAGGGCCAATCCTCACCGTCTGGAAACTAAGCCTGATCACCATAGGAGAGTATCACAGGGGCGCTGGCTGCCTTGAAGCCCGGATGTCACTGCTCCCCGGCCCCTGCATCATTCTAGTGTAGTCACGGAGGGTGGACCTTGTAGACGACATTCAAACTCCAAATCACTCTAAAGTATATCTCTGGGATCAGCGAGAAAGACTGATAACAAGGATGTTCAGAGGAGGGGTTGAAAACCGGGAGAAATAACAATACCTGGGACCTCTGCCGTAGTCCCTTCTCCCTGTGGTCCCTTAGTAAGAGCTAATTCTCAGATCCTGTTTCTTTTAACCATATCCTAAGTGATTTCTCTTCCAACCTCTCCACATCCACAATCCCTCATCTTCCCTCAAATCAACGTGAATTGGGCTGAAGGAAACGCTCAAATCTAGACAAGAACACTAGATAGATACCGTTTGTTGCATTATCTTGAATCTCCCCAAACTGGACTTTTGAAATAACTTGTTGGCAGGGCTAGTAAGAAGCACATCACTACCACTGTATTATACACATTTCCTGTTTTCACCTGCCCCAGACACAAGGTGGCTGATTCCATGTTCACAAAACTGCTCACCCGTTGTAAGGCACCAAGACATTGGGGATGCCTGGCTGCTGTGTATGCCCTGTGGCACGGAATTCGTTACAAGTGCTATTCTCTCCTTAAATAAATACAACCATAAACACATTTCATTGATCAGAGGACCGAGCTAATTTTCTTGCCTCAAACATTTCTGATCAGCCTGCCAGGCAGGGGCCAAATACCACCAGGGACAACTCTGTGCTTCTTCATTGTGCGGTTAAAGTGGAAGTTCACTCAAAAATTGTATTGTCTCAAAAGATGGGCAATAATTCAAAATATTTTATATTTTTAAAGAAAGTTCCTATGTAAAATTATGAACAAATGAGGCTCAAAGTCAAAAATTTCAAGCACTAGGAGGCATCCATTTTGTGAAATTAATGAGCCTCCTGTGCTTGTTTTAAGCTCTGCCCTCGCAGCAATAATGAAGCAAAAAGCCCCTACTGGGAGCTTTTGCTTTTTACAGCAGGAGAGCAGAGACTGCAGTCATGATCTTTCCTGCCGTGTGCTGCTGTGCTGGTAAGTGCTTATTTTTTTATTTGGGTTACGTAAAGTGAAAGTCCAGGCAATTATAAATACAATGTTATGTTATGAATGCAGTGGTTTTCGTTTCAAGTCTCCCGGGCTCACCCGAGCCGCGGGAGCCCGGGAGACTTAAAAAGAAAACCACAGCAATTATAAATACAATGTTGTTGTATTTATGATTGCAGATGCTTTCGTTTTAAGAAAGTCCAGGCAATTATAAATAATTTGCTGGCATCCGGCAGAGTATTCATAATTGCTGCCACTTTAGTTTTCAGTTTCCCGTGCTCGGGAAACTAGAAAAGAAAGTTGCAGCAATTATGAAAACTCCTCCGGCAGCCGGCAAAGTATTTATAATTGCTCTGCCTTTCATTTTACGTTTTCTGAATTAAAGTGAAGGCAATTACTAAGGCAGTCTCCTCTCTTCCTGTTAAGCCCTGCTCTCTGGCAGCAGTAAGCAAAAGCTCATAGTAGGGGGCTTTTGCTTGATTATTGCCGCCAGAGCAGAGCGTATGGACAGAGGAGGCTGCTTCAAATCCCAAAATGGAAGCCCCGTGTAAAAACTTTGGGCCTCATTTGCTCAAAATTTTACATAGGAACTTTCTTTAAAAATATGTTTTAGATATAGGTTTGATTATGGCCCATCTTTTGGGCCAATACATTTTTTTTAACCATACATTAGTTTTACAACAAGTAGACAGAAACAACGTTCTCATGTTAATCATACAAATACAAAAGTTGTTAGCCCACAGCTGATAGATGACCACACCCCCGACACTGTTCACATAGCTTTTCCATTAATAGCCACCAAAACCGGGCACAGTGCATACCATGAGACATCGGTTTATAGGGCGGTCATCCCCAGCTTATCTCCAGACAGGCGGTGTTTAATATGAACGATAACATGCATTTCCCCCTCCTCCCTCCCTTCCATCCTCCCTCCCTCCACGCATCAGAGAAATATACTGAGCATCACTATTCATTATTATTACATTACACCTAACAATTGTTTTCTTGCATTCAAAACATTTTATGCGTCCAAAGCAAACTGTTGATTCTTTTTCCCCACCCCCCGGTGGGAATTGCAGTCAAAAGGTATCACGGCCCACTTAAAGATTGTGGCACGGGGCCCTAATTCTCCCTAGACCCCCCCTTCATTGCTTCCTTATGTGCTGTGTAGTATTCCAGAAAAGGAAGCCATTTCATATATATATATATATATATATGTGAGAGTGGGATTCCAGGAGGGCCGCTGTAATGCTTTCCATCTGGTATATAGAGTCTGCTTTCGTCAGCCATTCCCCTTTCGTTGGCAAAGCGCTATTTTTCCATTTAACTGTCAGACACACTCTAGCTGCGAGCAACAAGTTTCTTGGCATGTGAGATAAGACCATAGTTGTGTCATCCTGGTCCAATTCAATCCCAAACAGAATGAGCAGTGGCGAGAGCCCCCTGGAAATCCAATCTATCTTATGAATCCATCCCAGAACTTCCTTCCAAAAAGCCTGTCCCTTCACACATCCCCACCACTGATGCCAGTAACCGCATATTTCTCCACACCCCCTCCAACAGAATGGGGTAGTCCCTGGAAACATTTTTAACAGTTGCTGCGGCCTGAAGTGCCATCTCACCAGTAGCCTCCCATTGTGCATTTTATATTGCATAGACATGTACCACGCAGCTCTATATATCACTGCCCATACCTCTGGTCGATCTTGCAACTCCAATTCCTCCTCCCATTTAGTCTGAGAAGAGGGTTGTGCAAGATGGCCTACAGTAAGCAGGGTGCTATATAGTTGGGCTATCAATCCCATCGTGCCCCGCACTCGCCCAGGATGCGTTCGAATGCCGTAAGGGATCTGCGCAGGGAGTCTCCCCAGCGCGGGTCCTGCAGAACACTCCTCAGCTGTAGATAGGGCAGTGGCGCTATTGTGGTACTATGTTGCGCCACTTCCAACTCCGCCTTAGAGATGTAGGTACCCGCCTTCCACATCGGCCCTGCTCTTACTAGACCATTATCATATTGGGGCTGAAAGCGCTGGACATCAATCAAGTGATCTCGAATGGGGAGCCCAGATACAGCTATGGGGAGAAGGCCAGGACGTGATTCATGTTTTGGGTGGGACGCCATAGAGACCACAACACTACCAAGATTGTGTGTTCCTAATTTACGTAGCAAGGATCGATGTGGAGCCCACAGCCATTCGTGCCAGGTTGACTGGTATAAATAGGTTGTTCTCCAGGACCACCCATTGTTTCTCTGAATTTTCCCCACAGGTGGTCAGAAAGGATGCAGAGCTGGGAGGCCCTAAAGTATTCATAAAGGTCTGGGTAGCCCATACCACCCCCCGTCTTTTGGCAGAATCAAGGTTGCACAAGAGAATCTAGGTTTCAGGTCTGCCCACAGGTAGGCAAAGAGAGACTGCTCGACTTCCTTGTGAAAGGCTGCAGGGAGAATTACAGGGAAGGAGTGAAAGAGAAACAAAAATCGGGGGAAAATGTTCATTTTGATTAATGTGAACCTTGCGGCTCAGGAAAAGCGTTAACTTAGACCACCTCTCCAGATCTGTTTTGACAGCTTTCCAGAGAGGGCCATACTTTGCGTCAAATAGGTTGGCCACATTTTTTGTGATTTCTACAGCCAAGTACCTTAGTCCAGTGGTGTGTACTTGGAAACCCCATTCCGCCACGAGGTGAGCTGGGAGGGTTGCATTAGGTTGAAACGTTAGCGCTAACGTTTTGTTTAGATTTGGGTGGAAGCCTGACAGAGCCTCATTCTCCCACAAGGGCGCAAACAGGGCAGGTACTGATTCTAGAAGCTGGGAAATGTAGGCCAAGATGTTGTCAGCGAATAGCACCAACTTATATTCCTTTACTCCTCTCTCCATCCCGTGGATGCGAGAGTTGGATCTAATTGCCAGTGCAAAGAGCTCCATTACAAGGACATACAAGAGGGGGGACAAAGGGCAACCCTGCCGCGTACCCTGCGTCAAACCAAAAAGCTCAGAAGAGACTCCATTAACAAGAACCTTTGCAGAGGCATTACGGTAGAGTGCTGATGCCAAACCCGCCCACTTCATGACCGCACGCAAGAAATGCCATTCGACTCTGTCGAACGCCTTCTCTGCGTCGAATGACATCAAGGTGGGGCAGTCCTCACTTTCTTGGATGGTCGCCATCAGATTAAGGGCTTTACGGACATTGCCCGCACCCCGTCTACCTCTCACGTAATCAACCCGATCCATGTGAACCAACTGGAGAAGGACTTGGGCTAGTCAGTTGGCTAAAACGCTTGCGTAGATCTTAGCGTCCACATTTATAAGTGAAATTGGGCGATATGATGCGCATTCTTTGGGATCTTTACCTTCCTTGGGCAGGACTACTATTCTGGATTCAGTGAATGATGGGCGGCTTGTATCGTTTCTAGAATTGAGTTGAAAAGTTTCACTAAAAAGGGGGTCAGGGAATTTGAGTTCGCTTTATAGAAGGCTAGCGTGTACCCATTCTGCCCAGGCGCCGAGCCGGCTTTCATCTTGGAGATAGCCGCTTGTTTTTCGTCAATCGTGATTGGGGCATTGAGTGTGACCTGGAGCTAATGCGACAACAGTACACGCGGGAATCTTGACAAATACCGTTTGGGTCTCCGTCCCTGCTCCTCCCCTTCAGCAGTGCACAGGGAAGCGTAGAATCATAAGAAGCACCCTGTAATTTCCACAGGATCTGACAGATCTAACCCCAATTCGTTCTTAATTTTAAGGATAGTCTTGTCTGCTCTTTGCTTCCGTAAGCGATTGGCTAGCATGGTGTGGGCCTTATCACTTTTTTCATAAAATGTCTGTTTTAAGTATCGCAATTGTGTCAGCGCTTTGCCTTGCCAAATATTCTTCAATTCCTCTCCAAGCTTGCTAATCTGTGATAGAATCTCCCCTCTCCCACCAGGGTATGCTCCGAGATCTCGCTCTTTGCGTGATCTCAGATTTCAGATATTTTTCCGTGTTCAGCCTGAGCCCAATTATTGTGCGCCCCCTCCACAGTTAGGACCCCCCGAATCGTGGCCTTTGTCACCTCACACACCATGTTCAAGGGCATCACTCCTGTGTCATTCTCAATGAAATTGTTTTTTAATCGCGTCAGTGAGGGATTCTTTAAATAGGGGATCCTTAAAGAGGGTGTCATTGCAGATCCATCTACGCTCCTTGCACAGGGGTTATCCCAGGTCTAGTTCAATGGAACAAAGGTCATGATCCGTCGAGGCCACAATCTCAACGGATGTTTTAAGATGGAGGTCTTACTCTTAGCCTCAACCAGCAAGTAGTCGATGCACAAGTAAGTTTGATCGGGCAGTGGGGGGAAGGATAAAGAGTAAAAAGTGAAAACCCTCTCGTTCGGATGTGTTGTACGCCAGGTGTCAATTAGGTGGCTAGCTCAGATTTGCCTAAGAAATAGTTCCCCCAAGGAGCTGTTAAATTGGTGTGCGCCCTGTCTCATGGAATCCCAGTCTACTCTCGGGTTTGCTATAATGTTAAAATCTCTTCCACATACCAGACTGCCATCCCTCCAACTGCCCAGGAAGTCGAGAAGTGATTCACTAAAGTAGGTTTGATTCTGATTGGGGGCATAAACTGAGTACAGTTTGATTCTGCATGATCGTATCTTCCCTTTTACGGCTAGGAACCTTCACTCCCCGTCCCAATGTATTTGTTCTATGTGAAGGCCTACAGACTTCCTATATAGGATTCTTCCCCACCCCCCTCTTGTATCGCCTGGACTCCCACAGTGTGCCCCTTATTTCCTTGCTGGCGACTTTGAATTCTTTCCCCTGTGCGAATTTAGTTTCCTGCACAAACAATACGTCCAACTTGGAGAGTTTAAATTCCCTTGGAAACATAAGAGTGCTTTTGCAGGGAGTCAAGCCCTGTGACATTGAGGGACCCAAATGTTATGCCCTCAGCTGATGCCCTGGTGGTAGGTTATGGTGCGCGGTGACCCTGCCGAGGTGGTTAGTCGTGAGATAAGCATTGGACACCTGCGTGCACTGTTGCAAAATGCAAGGTGCGTCTGACTGAACTTGTGTGCAATTAGTGACATTCAGATGAGATCCCCTTCCCTTCTGAGGTGTGTCCCTCCCTCCATCCCTCCACCCCCCCATTTGCCCTGAAAAACGCCATCTTGGGCGCTTCTCAAGTGCTGAGAAGCCCTTAAGGAGAAAGGGCCACACTACAGGAGGACACTCTCCACCCTTTTATGTAAAACTCAAATGAAAAGAAAAAAAACAATGGCGGGACCATCCTGCAACATAACTAGCTTTAACAACTTCTAAACTACTGTTTCCGTCCTCTATTACGGTCCACGTGTGGGCTGCTGTATGTCTGGTAACTTGATAAGCAGCAACTTTCAGCTCAGGGTGTCTTCCAACACCACCCCAGAAGATACCCACCAACCTGGAATTTCCCCCTAAGGATAGTGACACTCGGGGAGTATTGTAGCGTTTACACTTTCTGGATCCCGGAGTCCGGCCCCTTCTCGGTGATGAAGGTGAAGGTCTATTCAGCGGGCCCACAGGCTTCCAATATTTGTCTTTGCCAGAACCTAACGTGCCTGCCTGTAGGCCCTCCAAAAATCATCTTCCTCTGAAGTAACATGATAGCCCTCTCCTTCATGTTCCAAACTGAGTGAAAAAGGGAACCCCCCCAGCAATACCGAATTCCGTGGTCTTGTAGCCGAGTGGTCAGTGGACGGCAGCCTCTTTGTCGATTCAGCGAGGCAGCAGAGAGGTCTTGAAAATTGTTTACACTTGGTCCTTCAAACTCAAAGGGTTCCTTCTCTCTTGCCTTCTGGAGTATGTCCTGCCTTTGCCGATAATAAGGACACTTAACAAGAATGGACCTATGGCTGTTCGGGGGGCCCCCGGCCCTGTGTATTCTGTCAGATTCCATGGCTGAGGCTTCAGCGGAGTTGAGAAGGGTTGCCACTAGAGCATTTACTCTACTTTCCAAACTGCCCAGGGTCTCACCTTGCTTCTCAATGAGGCCTATTATACGTACATTTTTCCTTCGCTCCCCGTTTTCCAGGTCATCAAGCTTTAGTTCTATGTCTCTCTCCTTTTGCTCTAGGTCTTTCATATCTATTCGCAGTTCATCACTGCCAGGTCCCCTGTTAGCAGATTGCTTTTCATCGCTTCAAGCCTGCCCTCGACTTTTACCATCCTGGCCTGCAAGTCAGACAGTTTCCGTAAGGCTGGACTTTATTGAGCGGATTTCCTCGAGCAAGAGGCAGATATTTTATTTATAGATTTATAGAGCACTGCAGCCCGCAGGCATCAGGGCTCTGACAAAAAGACGCAGGACAACATAGGAGAAACAGGACACGCGGAATGGTTCAGTCAGTTAGTGGGACGGAGCCAAGTAGAGGGAGTGTTTACTTAAACAGTGAGGTTTTCAGGTTTTTTCTGAATTTCAGGTAGTTGGGTTCAAGTCGGAGATCTAGTGGGAGTCTGTTCCATTTGATGGTGGCTAGACTGGGGAAAGCTCGGCACAAGCCATTTCTTTTATTTATTTGTCTAGTTTTAACCAGCCCTTTATTTCCCGATCTTAAACGTCCGGCTGGGTGCGTAGGGGCCGATTTGTTTTTTGAGGTAGTCCAGGACAGAACCATAGAGACAATGATGGACAAGAGACATGGACTTGAAAATAATTCTGTCTTCGATAGAGAGCCAGTGGAGGGCTTTTCTTTTTTCAGTGATATGGTCTCTTTTACATTTGCCGGTGATTGCTCTTATGGCATTATTTTGAATGACTTGGCATTGCTTAAGGCACTTTTTGTTGGCACCTAGCATTAGGGAGTTTCCGTAATCTAGTCTGGATAATATGATAGCTCTAGCGATATTGGAGCCATTTTGTTGGCTCAAGTGGGGATTGATTTGTTTTAACAGTCTTTGGTGGTATTGACATGACCGTTTGAGGTATGCCACCTATGCTTCTGCTCCCAGGGAGGCGGGCAGGTATACACCAAGAGTCTTCACTTTTTCTGAGACCCTCACTGGTATGTTTTTAATGTTAAAGGTTGCATAAGATGTTTCTATTTTTGCTCTTGCTTGAGGGGAACCGAATACCATGAGTTCAGTTTTCCCTCTATCGAGGCACATTCAGTTGGATTTCATCCATGCCTCAATGAAGCTGTAGACCGAGTTGAGCCTACTATTGTCCGTGGTGTAGTAGACAGTTAGTTCTAATACCAATTGCGTATCAACTGCGAAGTTCGTGAAGAATATGCCCAAGTTGGTCAGAATATCAGCTTTGGTAGCATATTCCCGGTTGTTTCCTGGTATGTCCGTAGAGCTTTGGACTACATCCGGTTCCACTTCTCTTGGGAGGTGGCTAAATGCCGTCAGCCTTTCGAGAGTGTTCGAGTCCAGCGCTCCGGGAGCACAGAATGCAGCATTGAATAGTACCGTGGGTGTCCCTTGACCAGGCTCTATGCCAACTTCTCTTCTCTGTGTTGGGGTTGCCTATACTGTGACTAGGCTGGACTCTGGTCCTTGTATCCTCTCCTTTCTATGTGCTCTTTGATCTTCCTTCCCCCGCTAACGAGTTTATCCACGCTGTTTTCACTTCCAGTGCAAACCACTGCACACGCAGACCCCATACCCTTCTCATGGTGGTTGGAGTGCGATGATATTTGCCGGGGGAGTTTTGCACCTAAGGGATCTGTCTTCCCTGCCCAGGTGCCTTTTATCTGATATTAGCAGTCATGGCAGATTTTTTGGGAGCGGCCCGTGGTCTAAAATGGTGTGGTGAAAAAAGCGCCCTAACGTTGAAGCCCCTCCGGCTGTGTTTTGTTCAGTGAGGCCTGATGCCGGCTTATTGCACATTTCCTGTTTTGCAAGGGGCTTATAGTGCCGACATGGACCCACTTCCCTTTTTGGTGCCCCTCTTGTGGGGCGCGGTGACGTGCGCCTCCTGTTGTGCTCCTCGGCGGTCCCAGAGGAGCAGGGTTCAGCTGTGTGTTACTGGTTGCAGCGGCAGAGAGGTAACCTTGATTCTTTCCTCTTTGCTGCCTGGTGGCTCGGGCCAAGCGGCATACAGCCACGTGTGATGATGGCTGCAGGGGCTGGTCGGCGGTATTGGAACTCAGCGTTTCCCTGAGGGCAGAGAGACAGATGTACAGCAAGGGCGAATGCAGAGGGCGGCTCGGCCCAGTGGATTCCTTACAGTCGCCAGCTATCCTCAAGAACTGCTGCATTACTGTGCAAGCACTGGGTTGCTGTGGTGCGTTGGCGTTCTGGCATCAGTGTCCACTTTAGTGACCGTGGGGGGTGGAACACTCTCCTGGGCAGCCCACTTTGTCTGTATTCATTGGGGGAGGGACGCAGCAGAAAGATCGGCCCACGGCCAGGCTCTTCAGAATACTACGCGCGCTGCCTGCTTACCGGTCTGTGCTCACAATCTGCTCTTTCCCTCTGACTCACGAAGTGCGCTCCCTTCGCCTTGCAGGGGTGCCGGGGCGTCCTCACGTCTCCTTGCTCGGTGGGTGTTGTGGCCTCAAAGGATGTCAGGACGCTTGGAGAGGTTCTAACTGGCTTTATTGCCCGATACAACAATTAACTGCAACTGACCATGCAAAGGGGCAGGGCATGTACTCACAGTCTCAGGCTGGGCTTCCCCAGTTACTTCACTGGAGGCAAGGTGTGCATGGACTGCACGCTGTAACTGCCAGGGACCCCATGAGGCCTCCTGTGGCATTGGACTTATGCCCTGGAAGTTGTACTCAACAGGTTAACTGACTTCCTGTTATCAGGCTCCTCATAAGGAGCAGCGCTCGCCAGTGTGACTGGTCTGGTCACTGCCAGCCTCTCTACTGGCGCCAAATGCTTCTCGCGGAGCGTGGGCTCGCGAGATGCCGTTTGGCCGAGATCTCGCGTGACCGCGATCACGTGATGTCCCCACACACCTCCTTTGCTGGGAAAAGGGTGGACGGTCACTCCATGACAAAGTCTGCAAACTTGCTGGGTTTCCTTTTCTCTCTTTGTGGTCTGCCTTGATCTGGATGCGGGGCAGGGTGCGAGAGTACTCTTGGGGAGGTGTGGGTGATTCAAGTTCTCCTTGCTTTGTCCTGCTCTGTAACTCCCTGAGTGGGGCTGGGGAGTTGCTCCTGGAGACTTCGCTGCCGCAGGTTGACTCCGAGGGACCTCTTTCCGACTGGCGATGGCTTTCGGATTGTTCTTGTTGGTTTTGATCTTCTCCGGTCTCCCAGTGTGGCTGTTCCATGGATTCCTTCCTGCGGTACATTGCCACTCTTTCTAGATTCCATTTTCTTCCGTCACTGGTGCAGATGCGGATTGACCCTTTGGCAACGACCTCTATGGGACTGCTGTACCTGGAACCAGTCACCATGTCTTTGTGGGGAAGACGAATCTTGACCAAGTCGCCTCTGTTGACTGCTGTGTGTCGAGCAGCCCGCCGCGTGTCTCCTTGAGCCTTCATGGCTTCCTTGTTCCGCTGCATGTGAAAGACTACGTCTCCCATGTCCACGTCAGCCCTCACTTGATGGAGCCATGGGGGTACCAGTGTGGATGCTGCCCTTCTCCCCCCTCAGCAGATGGAATGGTGACACACCAGTGACTGTGTTAGGGGTGATGCGGTGGGCCGCGACGGCCTCCTTGACAGTCTTGTGGGGTTGAGGCCCGAGGCATGCGCTAGTTGCAGCGCTCCTTTGATGAAGCGGTTCGCCCGCTCGACCAGGCCTTTGGCCTGTGGGTGGTAGAGACTTGCTCTTCGCTGTTGAATATGGTGGAGTCTGAGGAATTTCTCCATTTCTCGAGAGACCAACTGGACACCATTGTCCATCACAATTTCCTCCGGGAGGCCTTCACGCTGGAATACGGCGGTGAGTGCTTCAATGACTGTGTTTGTGGTGATGTCTGAAGTGAAATCGACTTCGACCCATTTTGAGAAATAGTCGACTGTGACTATCCCGTATTTATGTTCTGGAGGCATGCTGTCCAGCGGGCCGATGAAGTCCAAGCCTAGTTTGCGCCAAACTCCCTTGGGGATCTCGGTGGGCAACATGGGGGCTTGTCTCACAGACAGGCGCTTGTCGCTGTTTGTGCATTCATGGCATCTTTCAACCATTTGTCGTATGTCCTGATCCATGCCTGGCCACGAGTAGGCGTCGCGAATCCTGCGCCTGGTCATGTTGCACCCCAGGTGGCCGGAATGCGCTCTGCACAGTATTACTTTGCGAATTCCACTGGGCGGGATCACTTGGTCGCCTCTCAGAATGAGACCGTTCATGGCAGTGATTTCGTCATTCACCTTCCAGTAGGGACGTAGGCCTTCGGGAATCGCTTTTTCATCAGGCCAACCTTTGCGGGCCCAGGCTGCCACGTGCCATAGGGCATCATCCTGCTCGAATTCCTCCTGCCAATGGCGCTCACTCAGGTCCATGTACTCGCCATTCCTCAAGTCGCCTATGGAGGCTACGACACATTCGTCTTCTAGGAATGTGGTCCCAGGGGTGTTTTGGTTCAGGAGCCTGGACATGCAGTCCGCTTGTGCATTTTTCCAGCCGGCAATGTGGGCTATCTCGTATGTATACTCTTGAAGTTTTGCGGCGATCCTGGCCAGTCTCGAGGTAGCAGTCTTGGTTCCGCCTGGGCTTAACATGTGGATGAGGGGTTTGTGGTCGGAGACAAATTTAAATTTTGTGCCCCAAACGTAAGATCTGAAGTAGTCGACGGCTCAGGCACAGGCCAGCATTTCTTTCTCTACGGTGGAGTAATTCTTCTCCGCTGATGATAGTGCTTTAGATGCAAATGCCACAATGTTTTCAGTGTCGCCCCTCTTCTGGGTTAGGGTAGCCCCCAGTCCATACGCGCTGGCGTCCGTGGTGATGCAGGTGTCCCATTCAGGGTTGAAGGGTTTCAGGCATGGTGCGTGCATAATCCTACTTTTGATTTTTGAAAAGGCTCCGTCTTGCTCTGGGCCCCAGGAGTATGTTGCACCTTTCTTCAGAAGTTCCCTCATGGGAGACGTGGTTTCGGAGAACCTTGGGACAAATTTTGCGTAGTACTCCGCCAGGCCCAGGAATGAGCAACCATGAAATAAAATTTCTGGACCCATCGATCCGCTTCGAAAATGGAAAGCTAGTATGTGATCTGTATCGAAAAGCCCGCAACACTCTCCTTCACTACACCAGTAACCACCCGGCACATACCAGAAATAATTTACCATATGGACAGTAACTAAGAATACGTCGAAATTGCTCTTCACTAGATGACTACAAGAACCATGCCCAGAGTTTGACCACACGCCTCAAAGCGAGGGGCTATCCTAAGAAACAGCTAGATCTAGCTAATAAGAGAGCCCGGAATTGTAACCGTGAAACTCTTCTCCAATTACAACGAGATAACAGATCCTCCGGATAAACAGCTAACATGTGTAGTTACCTTTG
This sequence comes from Ambystoma mexicanum, assembly GCF_040938575.1. Classification (NCBI taxonomy): domain Eukaryota; kingdom Metazoa; phylum Chordata; class Amphibia; order Caudata; family Ambystomatidae; genus Ambystoma; species Ambystoma mexicanum. The sequence continues at coordinate 727,146,320 of NC_090937.1, read as the reverse complement.
GAGCCCACACTTCAAAAATCAAACAGATCATCAACAAACATTGGCACATCGCCCGCCTGAACATGCCTGAAGACCCTGCTCCCAGATTTGCATATAAAACGAGGAAAAAACCTAAAGGAGCACCTCGTACATTCATTGTTTCAACCTGTTTCAAACACCACCCGCACCCTTCGACCTCTGCAAGGACACCACCCGTGTGGTAACTGTGTTGCCTGTAAATTTACCAAAAAGATGAGTTCCTTCCAAATTGGTACACGTAACTGGATACTCAGCGATTTGACTAACTGCAAGAGCCAAAATGTAATTGTATAGAGTGCCCATGTGGCCTTCGATACATTGGCCAAACAACATGAGCCATTTCCACCAGGATATCGGAACACAGATCTAAAATTAGATGCAAAAACATAACTGCACCCCTGGTTGGACATTTTCTGGACTTTAACCATACCCCCAACAACATTCTGTGGTGGGTGATTGAAAAAGTCAAGGGAGGACCTGATATCCACCAGAGCCTCATGAAAAAGGAAGCACGATGGATTCACAAGCTGGACACTTATCACGGCCTAAATGAAGTCTTCCAACCCATTACCTAACGACTCATAATGCTGGCACAATACTCTCTCAACCCTATACAACATGCATAATCGCAATATGCCTTAGGCAATGTGTCCACGGCCCTACGGGTCGGACATTAGTGATTTAATTCCCTAATTAATTCCCTAACCTGGGCATGCGCACCGTGGAAACACCTGCTTTGTCAATAATGACAAAGTTCGCAGTGTGCATGCGCTAGCGTCCCTAACAACGATCAGTTCGCTTTCCCTGCAGACGGACCTCTACTTCCGCATTCCTGGCACCACACGTCTCGCAGACACACCCCGCGGCAGAGACCTCGCAGACTGAAGCAGCGACGCAGCATGACTCAGCGCTGGAACAACAAGGTGAGCCTGGGGCCGCTGACTCGTACGCGTTCGCGTGCCTGTCCGACCCTCGAGCTAACGACACGTGTGCGCGCTGACCTGAGAGCGATTCCCGATACACCGCACTAACTCTTTAGCCCAACATCCAACCATGAACACACCAGCACCAAACTAACATACGGACAATAGCTGATGTATAGGACGCTTTGTTCTTTACTAATCCTTTCACAACATAATCAGATTCTCTCCATAGGGTCACACAGCCTCCAACTGCTCACAGTCTGCTAGCTGCACCTAAATATACGGGCACGCAACGTGGCACCTGCCTTGCAAATAAATAATCCAATATCCTAACATAAAAGTAAAAAAGATATGTTTTCAACTGTACCATATCCCATCTGCCGCCTAATTCTAAAGCGTGATAGCGGCTTCTTTGCATGACTCAACCAATAACCCCTGGAACAGTAACTAAACTGCGGATTCCTTGGATCTACAACGGTTTAACCGTATCTGTTCATTTCATACAGCCTCGAGACCACTTCTGAACATTCTGTCATTTTTTGGAAGCTTACAAATCTGGACCGGGCACCTGCATTCATGGTCCCGGCATAAGACGGTCTCCTCCTTTCCACGAACTGTGGCCGCACCAATGCGCTTGAGCAAGCACACACCGGCAAGTAAGTTCATAAACCGGTCACCATGAGAACAAACTTAGTTGTAACCTTAGCCCCATTGACTGGGACTTTTATGGTATTATAGCCACTCTCAACAACACTTATGTCACCCCCTACAGGGTCCCTGATTTTCAGCCCTGATGAAGGCGGACTCTACCTCAACCTACTACCGCCGAAACGTGACAATTACAGGGAACAGTGATATACCTGTACAATAGCCAAGTTGAAATCTCTGCTACAAACCAACTTCTGATCACGTTGGCTAATGATCGGATATCTTGTGTCAAAAGACCCTGCATCATTCATTGATTTTTCAATAAGGAAATAATTCTTAACTAAATAACTTTTGAACACTAAATATGGGAACTTATGATGCATTCAAATCACTAGTAAAAGTATATATGCATCTATGACTAAAGTTCCCTACTTGCGGACAAACTTTGAAGCACTACTCCTCTAGAGATATTGGACTTAATTATCTCGCATTATGTTGTTTGCACATTCTAACTGTTCTTAATTTGTTTTCACATGTTAATTGTTCTCAATTTGCCCTCACAATGTGTTGAATGTCCCTTTCTCGAATGTAAACAGTCATTCAGAACAGATTTATGTTATTGTATTTTTTGTACCTACATATTCTAGCCACTCACTTCACAAAGCAGTAAAATATATTTTATGTATTGCTTGTACATCTTATTTCTTTACAAATTGTATAAAAGGTTTGTTTTGCGATTATGGTAATATATACCTAATGGTTAATTCATTCTGTGATTGCTAAAATTAGGCAACACATGTCTCGGCTTCTTTAAACAATTCAAGAGAACAGGCCAAACACCCTGGTTGGCCTGTTTCTTTTGAAACTTTGTGGTTACTACAAAAGAGTAAAGGTACACACCCTGTTTCATAGTCGGAGTTCTTCTCTGGACATCGGGGCCGGGGCGTCTGCTATGGCTTCCATAAGGTTCTTCTTGGGGCTCACCCCTTCGCTTGAGATACAGTACCCAAGGTATTCTACCTTGCTCGCCCGGAAGACACATTTCTCGTGGCAAAGATGAACGCCTGCCTCTTGAAGCTTGCTCAGGACAGCCCTGAGTGCTCTGTCATGGGTCTCATTGTCCTTGGCATACACAAGGATGTCGCCCTGAAAGAATGACACGTTTGTGAGTCCTTTAAGTAGGGAATTCATTATTCTCTGAAATGCAGACGCTGCCGAGGACAGCCCATACGGCATGCGGGTGTATTGAAGTGCTGAAAGGAGTGATGAATGCCGTAAGGGGGCGTGAAGACTTGTGTAATGGAATTTGGTGATCGGCGTCTCGCATGTCTAATTTCGAGAAGATTGCCGCTTCTTTGATCATTAGGACTATTTCGCCGATACTGGGGAGCGGGAAGCTGTCGGTGACGACCTCTAGATTCAGACTTCTCAGGTTGATGCACATTCTGAGGTCGTTGCTGGATTTCTTCTTGACTAAAACCACCGGGCTCAGCCACTCTGAGGATTCCACTGTCTCAATGGTCCCTTCTTCGACCATCTTCCGGAGATGGGCATCCAACGCAGGTCTCGCCATGGCAGGCACCGGTCTAACTTTGTTTCACAGGTACCGCATTGGGTTTCAAACGAATCTTGTGAACAAAGTTTCTCACTTTCCCCGGTCTCTCGGAAAGCAGATCTGGGAACATCTCCTTGTAATCTTGCGCTGCTCCTGAGGAGACCATAAGTACCTGTTCCGGAGTGCTGGGATCTAGTTTGATGCTAAGTCTGTGTTGATGGTCCCATCCGAGCACAGCTGGACCTTTGGGTGAGAAGTACACCTTGGTGGTGGTGGTTCTCCCTTTGAATTCAATTTGGGCTCTGATGTACCCAGTAGGTCGACGGTTGCTCCGCCGAAAACAGCCGGTTTCTGCCTGGTCGACATGATTTCCACTTTTGCTTGTCCCATCATCTCCTTGTACATGTCGATGGGGAGGATTGTGAGGTCCGATCCTGAGTCTGCCATGACATGTGCTTCCATGCCGTCCACTTTGATGGTGCAGTGGGGCTTTTCTCTCCTGGCGTGAAGGGCATTTACCATGACAACCATGGGTCTGTCCTGTAGCTCGTTATCGTCGCTTGAGGCGTGGTCGCCATCGACGCGGGAGATAGTTCTTTCCCGCCATGTGCATGCTGGGGCCACGTGGCCGATGCGGCCGCACTTGGAGCACTCCTTATTCCTGGCGGGGCAGTCACGATCATTCGCCATGTGCTTGGTGCTGGCACATCTTTAGCATTTCGGCACCTCCCTTTGCCTGAGACCTTTTTCCCTGGGAGTGTCGCAGGGCTGCTTCTCTCTGCACCCTCTCCATTGTAGCGCTACAAGCTCGGGTACGGGTGGATGACTTCCCGCCTCTTTGCGCCTGCTGGAGGTTTCTTCTTCCGCCCTGGCAATTTGGATGGCTTTGTCGAGGGTCACTTCCTTTTCTTGTATGAACTTGTCCTGCACCTTCCTAGAGTTGGTGTGCACGACCAGCATGTTGCAGATGACCTGTTCCGCGTTGACGCCGAAAGCGCATAAGGATGCCAGCTCCCTCATCCTGGTGATGTAGTCGTCCACGGGTTCACTCCCTTCTTGTTTGCGAGTGTAGAAGCTTAGCCTGTGTAGCACCACGTTCTCCTTATTGGTGAACCGCTTTTCAATGCGACGGATTGCCTCTTTGTAGACGTTGTCGTTGTCATCCTCCACTGGTATGGCTGTCAAACTGGCAAAAATGCGCTGTCCCTCAACCCCCAATGCGTTCAGTAGCATCACCTTCTTCCTTGCAGGGGCATATCCTGTGCCGCCTACGGCCTCCAGATACGTGGAGAAAAGGGGCTCCCATAGCATCCACGAAATTGCCAGGGTCCCGGGTGAGGGGAGGAACGCAGGGGGCGGTGTGGCGCCTTGCATGGTGGGTCCGTGGGTCTTGAGATATCCTTGTCGCCAGTTATGTTGTGGCCTCAAAGGATGACAAGACGCTTGGAGAGGTTCTAACTGGCTTTATTGCCTGATACAACAATTAACTGCAACTGACCATGCAAAGGGGCAGGGCATGTACTCACAGTCTGAGGCTGGGCTTCCCCAGTTACTTCACTGGAGGCAAGGTGTAAATGGACTGCACGCTGTAACTTCCAGGGCCCCCACGAGGCCTCCTGTGGCATTTGACTTATGCCCTGGAAGTAGTACTCAACAGGTTAACTGACTTCCTGTTATCAGGCTCCTCATAAGGAGCAACGCTCGCCAGTGCGACTGGTCTTGTCACTGCCAGCCTCTCTACTGGCACCAAACGCTTCTCGCGGAGCGCGGGTTCGCGAGATCCCGTTTGGCCGAGATCTTGCGAGACCGCGCTCCCGCGATCACGTGATGTCCCCACAGTGGGCTTCAGTGGTGTGTGCCTGCAGCCACTTCAGAGCGTTTGCTGCTGCCCATCAGAGCCTGCCATCTTGGAGGTTCCTCTCCGCTTCAGCTCGCGTAGCTCACTTTTCCTTGCAGTCGACAAGATCGGATCCGGTTCCCTTTTAGCTTTCGCCGGTCAATGCCCCAACTGTTGAGGCTCGGAAACGTGCTATTATAAATGTTATGGAAGCGTTTTCAGAGGGGATATAAAGCTATATTTCATAGCCTGAAGAGGGAGAATACGGCTCAAGCACCATAACGTCTGTGCCACCTTGTGGTCCCTCGGACAATGCCATTTTTGGGTGAACTTCCCCTTTAATACAATGAACACCATTAAATTAGTTAAGAACACCTTTTATAGTGCTTAGAAGTCAGAGGAATCCAGTATACAGTGCTATACAGAAATGTGTTATTATATGGTGTTAGCATGCAGAAACAAGTCATTTACTCGGAACACACCATAAAAAACAAAACATAGGATAAGATAGAAATTCCCATTACTTGATAATATAAGAGTTATTATTCTACTAAAATGATACAGATGCGCACTGGGCATGAATCTATTTACTGTAAGCAGAAAACAGAATGTAACTAAACTACATATCCCAGCATTCCTGGTCTTTCCAGTAGTTTAATAAAATATATTGGAAAAAAATCCATTCCAGGTTAGTGTCCAATCCTAGGCCATCTCCACTATGAGCTCACTTTCTGCATAGTCCAGCTCCTTGCTTTGCTGCTTTATTAAGGTAAATAAGTACCTTCTTGTTGTGGGCCTTCTAATTGGACTCTAACAATGGTTATTTAGCCTGGACAGTGACACATTAGTATTTAAACTATTTGGTATGTTGCACAGCAGCGTAATGTACTTGACACCTTTCACTGTATGAAAAGTGAAGTCACACATCACTTCTCCTACGGTGTTTATATAGCGCGCTCAGCATTTCCACTCTGTTTGCCTAGGGCCCCGCTGCACTGATGTTGTGGACCACCAGACTGGCGATGAGGGAAGAGATCTTATACCCATAAAGACAGACATCGCAGTTGCAAACCATGCAGGGAGCACAACCCCCACCAGCGTTTCTACCCAGTTAAGGCACTCTCTCCATACCCTGTGGTAGACAGCTTAAATTATTTGACATATGTCTGTCTTTTGGTCAATATATTAATGTTTTATGCAATGTATTAAGCTCTGTACAAATGTAACTGATGCCCAAGGGTTTACGAGCTTTACAAATGGAATAAATAAATAAATGTGGAAGCCTTGGCTGGGTCAGAATATACAAATGCAAGGAAGAAAGCAATGCTACTGAATAACTAAGACGTCGAAGGACATCGAATATTCGCGAGTCTGCTTGTGCACCCACCACTGACAACCGATGCTAACCTGGATGTTTAGACAGAAGCCAGACTATTCATGAACAAAGGATTTGTGGATGCACCCAACATACATCTGCAAAGGGCCAGACTCTACACCAGGAAACAAGGTATGGCAGAATCCATTAACGACTTTGTTGTTTGTTGAGGGAACTAGAAACTCCATGCAATTTCAGCAACATAGAAGAAGACACAACTAGAGACAAATTACAAAGGCCTAAAGTTACAAAAAAAGAAAAAATCTAACATTAGAAGAAACGAATATGATGGGTCAAGCGGCAGAGAAGACAGCGGTCAGGCGCACGTATGTTGGGAAACTAGAACAAGCAGAAGTCAAACTAGTACCACAATCACACAAACAAGGGCGGTACGTTCACCAGAAAAGCGCCAAGAAATACTTCTACAAAACCACTAAGCAACGAAGTGCTACAGGTGCGGTGACAATGAACATCTAGCCAATTACACCAAATACCCAACAAGACAGGAACTATGCATGAGCTGCAAAAAAAGTAGGGCATTTCATGAAATGCTGCACCTTCACAAAAGGTGGTAAGTCAACGTGATAGCGGTGCCATTGACTAACAGAGGGAGATGAATCAGACGGTCTAACTACATTAACTATGAACAACAGAGGAGAAAACGCAACTCCAAATCATATTGCAAAGTAATGGTAGAAAGTGAAGGTTTCCATGTTGTCAGATGCAGACGCTGATCTCATCAAACGCCCTATTGACCTACTGAAAACGTGAGTTGGTACCAATGATCTGCGGCTCAAGCCATCTGATGTAGAGCAGGGAGTATATGGCAGGAATAAAATGATATTAACAGGATACACCTGCCGCTTACTGATATTCAGAGGGCGGTGCACCAGGAAGAGTGGATGCAACTGATGTTGGTTATCCCATTCTGGGATGTCATGAACAAAGATGCCACAAGATAAAACTTGACCTGTCCAGGAAAGAACAGGTGTACTTGACGAATGTGAAACCGATGCACGAGATTCTCAGTGTCCACAAAGACATCTTTGCGCAAGGTAAGGTACGGAACATGTGAGAAGATATCTGTGATGTAAAGATGCAGCCTCCAGCCCTTTTAGGATTACTTGTAAGTTTATTACCAGCTCTTCAAGGTACGTACAGACAGTTATTTATGTCACAAGCAAGTTACATATAGCACAACAACACTGCCAGCCCATCACCCAGGCAGAGAGCTCACCAACTGACCAGGTTAGAACCTTCACCCATACATTCCAACATTCAGGCATCAACGCTCCACATGACATCACAACATTCCTTCTTGCCTGGGCAAGCCATACACAACACATCTCCCCCCTTTACATTTGCACAACACACACCTCTCCTCACACCCACACAACCCATTCACACCGACTCAGATCACCAGGGCGTGCAGCACAACCCATGCACATGCACTCTTCAACCACAAGACACCCGAGGCGCTGGCCAGGCACACCGGAGCCAACAACCAATAACACTGGAACCATTCTGAACCCTGGTGAAGATGGGAAGAGTCGTAAATGCACACATAGTACAGCCAAGAACAGCTGTCTATGTGCAAATAGACGTGGTGCGAAAACCACTAAGAACAAAGTACAAGTCTGACCCTGTATGACTACTACTACTACAGCCACACCCACACCATAACCGGGGCGCTACCATCCGGCTCACTACCTTGTTTTACCACGCAAGACTTCAACCTCTGTCACGCCCGACTATGAGTGGCCCGCTACCTCCCAGAAACACACTTGACCCTGCATGACTTCTAACACAGTCACATCCACACTCCATACTTAGTCTGACCCTGCCTGAATTCAAGCACCATCACGCCCATACTCTTGACAGGGGACACTACGTCCCCGCTACCACAACACTACCTACACTGACATAGTAAATAACACACCATCAGTGGAACCAAACCACTGATTATGGCACACACCAACACATGCCATACATGCTGACCTGCCAACATACCATCAGCGCAACCAGACTCTTAGCAATGGTATACACCCACAGATGCCATGCATGCTGACCTGGCAATCACATACCAATCAGCTCAACCAAACTATTACACTTGGTGCACGTTTCAAACGAGAAACCAAGCACAATGGAGACACTACCTCCACATTGGTGGCGCTTCCTACCAGGATATCCTTATGGCATATACATCCACACCAATACTATAATAGAGAACTAAAGGTGCTACCCCCAGTCTGAACCATGTCCCACGTTAAAACAGAGATCCATACTTTATAACATAGATCACTGACCCTATACCATACAGCCCATGTTGGCATGTACTGTACCTTTACCATTAATTATACCTACTTCAAGACAATAAATGTCATATAACCCACTCCAAGTGTGTAGTCTATGAACCAAAATGTCCATGTTGCATGTTTGTAACATCCCCTGCAAAGCCTCAAGAGATTAGATCTCATGTATATCCTACATCACTCCAAATTCAGACTTTGCCACATACCCGACATTTGTTTTCCACTAAAAGTCCATGTCGCTTTGGCACGACCTAAAAACCGCATATCCTCAAATTAGTTATATCTAGGATTCACACTGACCCACATCATCCTAAAACAACCATCCAACTTAATCCATACAACATGACCTCTTACAATTACCTGCAGTACTAATGTGACATCTACTTAAAGTTCCCCAGTCCTCCAAGAAATTTAACGTCAACTGTTCCTGCAAATTCTTAAAATTGTTAATCCCTACAACCATATGCCAGACAAACTTGTACCCATGCCCACAAGGAATAAAGGATACAATATTGAATGTTTCATATTCCGTCAACACAATGAAGATTTCATTGTCCAACCCGCAACTCGTAACATCTCCACGGGCGACATCGGATTTGTCCTACGTCGCACTCTGAACTCACAACCCAAAATAAGCAGTTCTCCGACCCAAAATAAGCAGTTCCCCGACCCAAAATAAGCAGTTCTCCATTAATAGCTTCACGAACTCCATCTGCAGTCTAGAACGTACCTTGCCCCTAGCACACTGGATGCCCGCTCCACCACGTTAAATGGCTCCCATCCACACTGTATTCTGCTCGCCCACAAGGAATTAACGCAGGCAGGAATCGCTCTTTGCGCTTCCTCAGCTGACCAAACTAATCGCCCTTTATGGTGCTTACCAGCAATTCAGATTCACTGTGAGGCGCGTCGGATCTGCTACTTCCTGATCATGTTACTGACGCTTCCAGGTGCTTTACTCGCACGTCACCAGCTACTTCCTGATCAGGATAACCAACCGCTTTTTCCTCTCCATACGAGAACGCAGTGGGACTGCCAGTGCGTATTTTGACCGAGTGACAAAACATTGACATTCTTCAGAACGCCGCTCAGGTTCCACCGGATCACCAACTCCCTCCGTACTCTGTACTGTGTCATCATTTCTTTACAGCAAGCAGTTTTGATATGAGCTCTCCCAGATCAACGGTCAAGATGCCTGGCACAACGAACATGGAGGTATAGGGTACCATTTACCTTCTAAGTTCACCACTGCATCCCGCCTTCCACAATTACTTCTCTGCTAGTACTTTTTCAGCATGAACCTCAATGTCACTGCTCGACTTATCCACAAAATACTCTTTCCACAGCCGAGTACATTATAAGCCCATAGCTACTGCTTTACTAGCGTCTAGGACAGCTTCCCGTTCTTGATTTCTGGGCACAGCTTCCCTTTTTCATAATCTTCCCTCCTCCAGCTTATGGGACGCTTCCCCACTCTCAGCCCCTGGGCTCAGCTCTCCATCACAAGGACAGCCCATCCTTCCAATAGGAGACTCTGTTCCTCCCCCTTTGGCAGGCCAGGGTGATGGGTCTTGCTTGTTTTGGGGGCAGTGTTGTCCTTTTCCTCCTTCCTGCACCCCCCGCTGCAGGTTCACCAGCTTTCCTTCAGTTTCACGCTTTGGATCTTCTTGATAAAAGATCAACTCGTCGCCAATGTAAAGATGCAGCCTCCAGCCTTTTTAGGATTAGTTGTAAGTTTATTACCAGCTCTTCAAGGTACTTACAGGCAGTTACTTATATTACAAGCAAGTTACATATAGGACAATTACACTGGCAGCCCATTACCCAGGCAGAGGGCTCACCAACTGACCAGGTCAGAACCATCACCCATACATTCCAAAATTCAGTCATCAACACTCCACATGACATCACAACATTCCTTCTTGCCTGGCCAAGCCATACACAACAATCTGCATGAAATAATACTGAAGAAAGATGCAACCCCAGTGAAGCACAAGGCACAGCCAGACCCAGTCACAGCCAGAAAGGAGTTCCAGAACTTGCTAGATGACATGGAAGCAGAAGGCACCCTTGAAGCAGTATAGGAGACCATTTGCCTCAGCCATGTTGTCTTGACAAAAAAGAAAGACTGGGAAGCTTTGTCTATGCGTTGACCTCAGGGGTTTAAATAAAAACAGCTATGGGTAGCTATCCCTTACTGACCAATTTGGAACTCATGCATGTTGTAGATAAGTCAAAAGTATTGTTGAAGCTCAACTTGAGAAATGAGTTCCATCAGGAGCCATTACACGAAAATTCAAAAGAGATTACAGCATTCATTACACAGTTAACAGTATACCATTTCACGCATATGCCATTTGGTCTTCCATACACAGCATCAGTTTTCCAGCTCCTCATGGACCGTATACTTAAGCAAGTAAAAAATGTTAAATACTTCCAAGATGATAATCTGCAGTTAGGTGACAATATGGAAGATCACAATCGCACACTACATGAATTACTGACAAGCTTCAGCAGAGTGGAGTGAGGCTACGCAAGGAGAAATGCTGCTTTGGTGTTTCGATGGTGGAATACTTTGGGTACACAAACTTAGGAGAAGTAATTAAAACACATCTAAAGGTGATCAAAGATGCTCCTGTCCCAGAGGATAATGACCAACTCCAGTCGTTCTTGTGGCTATTGGAATAAAACGCAAAATTCATCAAAAACCTCTCTAGCAAGACATAACTGAAGAGAAACCCCCTGAAGAAAGGGGTACTCGTCCCATGGATAGGTGAATGACAACGATCGTTTGACTACATAAAAAACAATATTGTGTGTGCCACATACATAAAGCCGTTTGGCAATCTCTTGGAAATAAGTGCCACATAGACGCCAGCGCAATTGGCATAGGAGCAAATTTCACTCATTGGAAAGGTCAAGAAGAACACTCAATGGCATATGCATCGAAATCGCTGACCACATCGGAGTCCAACTACTCTATTATTGAAAGAGAGGTTAGCGTGTGCGGCAAAACACGTTATCACCTGCAGAGTAGAACATGTCACCTAACAGATCACAAGCCTTTAGTGAACATACTACAACCAGAGGGCCAAAAACTATCAAATTCTATATTGGCGCGACTCTCAGAGAAGATGCAAGAACACTTGTTCAAAGTTGAACACATCCATGAGTGAAGGAACAAACAAGTCGACTGCTTGTCTCGTCTCCCTGCATCATCAAAGGAAACCAAGACAGAATTTCTAGATGATGAGTGCATAGTGGCCTCTCTTCAGGACCTCAGAGAAAGTGGCGACTCCACCATTGACAATTAATGTGTATGTCCCAAAATGCAGAGGACCCCCGATATGGACAAAATCAGAACATTCTCAACCACATGCCGGTCAGACGAAAGAAGTCTACCCCATTCATTGCAACGCTACTGGAAAGTAGCAGACCAAATCTCAACACAAAAAAAACTAAACATGCACAAGGAACAAGTTACTTACCTGTAACTGTTGTTCTCCAGCATGGGTCTGGCATGGATTCACATGCTCATGAATATTCCCCGTCGTCAGGCTGGGAATCCTCGGTAAAGAAAAAACCAGTATCAGTTTCGTTTCTGATCTGTCTTTCGTAGTAATAACCAATCACTGGTCTCTGCGTCATACTGACCACAGCCAATGACTGCCCTCTACCTAAGCACCGCCTCTGGCAGCCATCTTCAGATTTGGAAGCACGTGAAGTGGCAGTATGACCAAGTGAAGAGCCGCAGAGGGGTAGGCGGGAGGGTTCGCATGTGAATCCATGCCAGACCCATGCTGGAGAACAACAGTTACAGGTAAGTAACTTGTTCCTTCTCCAGCATGGGGTCTGGCATGGATTCACATGCTCATGAATAAAGAATACATAGCAGTACACACATGCACAACCACGGGAGGTGGCAAAGGCTCAACATTAAGCATCACATCAACTCAACATTAAGCATCTTACCTCCTCACCAGGCTCACCTCAGGCGAACAGGTTGCGCAGCACTGCTTGGCCGACCCTGGACTCCTCCCTGGAATCCCGGTCGACGCAGTAGAATTTCGTGAAGGTGTGCGTCGACCTCCACGTAGCAGCCCTGCATATGTCCAGCAGGGGCACACCAGATAGGAACGCCGTGGTAGCTGCGATCGCTCTGGTGGAATGGGCTCTCGGACGGCCAGGCAGCGGTCGGTTTGCCAACCGGTGACAGTACATGATACAGCCGGAGAGCCATCTGGAGATGGAAGCCTTTGAGAGAGCCTTCCCCTGATTGACAGGTCCAAAGTTCACAAAGAGTTGTGACGTCTTCCGAAAACCTTTCGTGCGGTCCACGTAGAACTTCAGCGCTCTAGCTACATCCAGCGAGTGCAAAGTCCTCTCAGCCGGCGACGAAGGCGACGGGAAGAACACAGGTAACACCAAGGGTTCGTTGAGATGAAAGTCCGACGGTACCTTGGGCATGAAGGATGGGTGCGTCCTGAGCACTACCCTCGTGTCGTGGAAAGTCAAGTACGGGGCCTTGCAGGAAAGGGCCTGGATCTCTCCCACTCGTCGTGCGGAGGTGATGGCCACGAGAAAAGCTGTTTTCCACGATAGAAACTTCAACGGGGCCGAGTGCAGAGGCTCGAACGGAGGTCCCATGAGTTTGGTCAGCACCACGTTGAGCTCCCACGCCGGGGCCGGAGCCTTCACCGGCGGGAACGATCTGAACAGTCCCTTCATGAACTCTTTCACCAGACGATGAGACCACAAGGACGTCCGGCCCGTGGTTCTGGTGTATCGGGAGATCGCAGCAAGATGAATCTTGATGGACGCGTGTGCCAGACCAGCTTTGGCCAGCGTCAGCAGGTACGGCAGCACTTGGGGAGCCGTAATCCGTAGAGGGTTAATCTTCTGTGCGTGGCACCAGACAGAGAACCTCTTCCATTTGTGTCCGTAGCATTTAAGAGTCGAGGACGCCCTGGCCTTTGCAAGAACCTCTCTGCAATCGGCCGGTATGTCGTATCCTCCAAACTCTAGCGCTGCAGGAGCCAGGCCTGCAAGTTCAGCGACTTCGGGTCGTGGTGGAGGATGGCGCCTCCTTCCCTGGAGAGTAGATCCGCGTCCGCCGGCAGCTTGATTGGCGGGGACGCCGACAAGTCCAGAAGGTCCGGGAACCATATCTGCCTCGGCCACGCAGGTGCGACGAGGATCATCCTGCACCGTGACCTCTTGAGCTGGTTGACGAGCCGGATCAGCAGAGGCAAGGGAGGGAACGCGTAGAGGAACAGGCCCTCCCAGGGGAACGAGAAAGCATCGCCCATGCTCCTCGTCTGGGGAAACCTGCTGGCGAACCTCCGGCACTTGGTGTTCGTCGCCGTCGTGAACAGGTCGATCTGGGGTGTGCCCCACCGTCGGAAGAGGCGATCCACCAGATCCTGCCGTAGTTCCCACTCGTGGCACGAGCGCAGCTCCCTGCTGAGTGAGTCGGCGATGGTGTTTTTTATCCCTGCCAGATGAAACGGCACCAGAAGAATCCCTTGGGCGACGGCCCAATGCCACAGGTCCTGCGCCTCCTTGGACAGCGCTGGGGACCTGGTTCCGCCCTGTTTCCTGATGTAAAACATGGTGGTGGTGTTGTCGGTGAAGATCCTCACCACCTTGCCCTTGAGGGACGGAAGGAAGGACCTGAGGGCCCAAAACACTGCACGGAGCTCCAGGACGTTGATATGCAGGGACTTCTCCGTCGGGAGCCAGAGTCCCCTTGCGTGCAGATTTTCGGTGTGCGCTCCCCACCCTTCTAGGGAGGCATCCGTGGTCACAGTCACCTGGTGGGCTGGGGTCTGGAAGTCCATGCCCGCCGTCAGATGCGCGCGGGTGCCCCACCACCGTATCGCTCGTCGGAAACTCTCGTCGAGCTTGATCCTTTCCTCGAAGCTGCCCGTCGTCTGGATCGAGCGCGCATCCAGGAACTCTTGCAACGGGCGCATCCGGAGCCTGCACATGGGAATGAGGTAGATGCAGGAAGACATCATCCCGAGGAGGGACTTGATGGACCTCACCTTGGCCGCGTCGGCCACCAACATCCGTTGCACCTTGCCCAAGATGGTCCTGGTCCTCTCCTCCGACGGGGAGGCCAGAAGGGACACTGTGTCGAGCCTCGCTCCCAGAAACAGTGCGACTTGCGCGGGCACCAGGTGGGATTTGGCGTAGTTCACGGAGAATCCCAGGTCCGTGAGGAGTTGGACGGTCCTTGCCGTGTGGACCACGGCGAGCTCCCTCGTCTTGGCGCGGATGAGCCAGTCGTCCAGGTAGGGGTAGACGTGAATCCCCTCGCGGCGCAGCTGCGCCGCCACCGGTGCGAGGCACTTGGTGAAAACCCTGGGTGCCGACCGTAGTCCGAAGGGAAGGGCTTTGAACTGGTAATGACGCCCTTGGACCACGAATCTGAGGAATTTTCGGTGCCCCTTCAGGATGGGAATGTGGAAGTAGGCATCCTCCAAATCCAACGACGATAGGAAGTCTCCTTCCTCCAGCTGACCCAGGACGTGCTGGAGGGTGACCATCCGGAACTTCTGCGCCTTGATGAACTTGTTCAGGCGTCGCAGGTCCAGGATGGGGCGCCATCCTCCCGTCTTCTTCTTCACGAGGAAGTAACGCGAGTAGACTCCGGAGCCCCGAAGCCTCTTTGGGACGAGTTCGATGGCGCCCTTTCTGAGCATCGCCTTTACCTCCAGGAGAAGTTGAGGGACGTGAAGTTCTTTCCTGGCCACGGGGGGGACGCGCGGGCACCTTCTTTGAAACTCGAGCGCGTGGCCCCGGGCCAGGGCGTCCAGCACCCAACGGTCGGTGGAGATGGACTCCCACACGCTGACGAAGCCCGCCAGCCGGCCTCCCACCGGGGTGCTTCGGTGGGGGCCCGACCCCACGGCCGGTTCAATCCTGCTTGGACGCGGCCTTGCCGCCTTGGCCCCCTTGGCGACGACGGCGGGGTCCGCCAGACTTGCCTCGTCCTCTGTAGGCCTCTTGCGACGACGAGCGGGCCGCTTGACGGTAGGAAGCGAAACCGCCGCCGGAACCTTTGGAGGCGCCCTTGCCTCCGCCGCTCCGAAAGGGCGTCCGCCGTTGCTGCAGTACTCCAAGGGCCCGGGCCGTCTCAGTATCCGCCTTGATGGCCTGAAGGGAATCGTCCACTGTCTTCCCAAACAGGTTGTTCCCGTCGAAGGGCATGTCCAGGACCCTGGTCTGGACGTCCTGCCGAAAGTCCGTCGCCTTGAGCCATCCGCGACGTCGAAGGCAAACGCCGTTGCCCATCTGGCGGAACCCAGTGTCGGCGATGTCCGTCGCCACGGTGATGGCGTGGTCCGAGGCCACCTCACCTTCCTGCAGGATCTCAAGGGCCTCCGCCCTCTTGTCGTCCGGCAGAAAATCCAGCAGGGGAGCTATCTTGTACCAGAGTTCCCTGTCGTAGCGGGCCACGATAGCCAAGGCGTTGGCCGCTTTAATCGTCGTCGCCGCCGACGAGATGACTCTGCGTCCCATGGCATCCAATTTCTTTCCCTCGCCGTCCGGCGGGGAAGTCGACGTGGAGGCCGCACCCCCCCCCCGCTTTCTTCCTGGCTGCCGCGGAGACGACGGAGTCCGGGGTAGGCTGGGCCCGGAGGCATAGGGGGGCCGAGTCCGGGACCCGGTACTTTTTCTCGTACCGGTCTCTTTTCGCTGGCGTCGTGGAAGGGTTCTTGAGGAGGGAAAGGCCCTCATCCCAAATGTCGTCTAACAGAGGCACTGCGAGGACCGTCTTCCTCTTGGCCTCGCGCCGTTGGTAAAGGAAGCCTTCCTTTTTCTTCTCCTCAGGGCAGAGTTGGAAAAGCTCGGATGCCCTGGCGATCATTGAGTGGAACGATCCAATCTCGTCGGGCGGAGAAGCCCTGGTGGGAGGCGACGACGGAAAATCCTCGTCGTATGCCTCGTCGTCCGTACCCGTCGCTGCCGTGTCAGTCCCCGTATCATCCCCTCGGGTGGACGGGGAGGAGGGCTGGACGGGGCGCGACGGTTGAAAAGGAGGCGGTGGATGGATCCTTCTTTTCTTGGTAGGGGGAACACCAGAAGGTCCCGGTTCTGGATCCCCCGACGGGAGAGGTTCCTCCGTCGGTAACGGCAGTCTCGTCCTTATCTCGGAGCATAAGGACTGTATAGCCAACAAAATGGCCGCTGAGTTGTCTTGCGGCGCTGGCAGAGGGGAATCCGACGGGCGAGCAGGGGCCCCGTCGGTATCCTCGACGATGTCGTCGTCGTCACCTGCGTCGGGGCCCATTCCGACGGGCTGGTCTTGTTCCACGCCTAGGCCGTGGCTTAAGACCTCGATCAGTTCCTCTTCTGAGGTTGAGGCCGAATCGACGACGACGCCCTGCCCCCCCTTCTTCCCCACGGAGGGTTTCACGGGGGTCCTATCGATGGGCACGAAAGAAGACTCCCTCCGAGGAGGCAGGGAGATTCTGGGCCCCGAGGCCGCCACCACTGGTGCAGCCTCCACAGGCTGGGCCAGGGCCGCCGCGACCGTTTCGATAGAGGGCTTGGTCGAATGGATCAAGGCCTTCACCACCTTAGGTGCGCTCACCGCCTTATCCTTGAGGGAGGGGGCACTGCCACGCTCCTCCTCTGCCTTAGAGCTCGACTGGGGTCTCTCCAGGAGCTTCGCCGGGTGCTCGGCCTTCCTCTTACCCGACCCAGAGCGTTGGCTCGTGGTTGATGGTGCCGGGGAGGGTGCGCCCTGCCTGGCACCCGTAGAGCCCGACCGTTCGGCGCTCCCGGTGCCAGCGGACTCGCGGTGCTTGGCCTTATGTTGGGCCCCCGTCGCCGGGGCGCCCTCAAAGGTCTTAGAAGACCGCTCAGATTTCTTCTTCTTCTCGCCAGACGGGCTCTTACCCTCCAGCCAGCTGGCGAGACGTTGATGGCGGTCCTTCATGGTCCGTTCCGACATGTTGCCGCAAAACGCACAGTCCTTCTCCACGTGCGTCTTGTCCCCATGAAGGCAGTAAAGGCAGAAAGAGTGTTCGTCCTCCTTGAAGACGTTCTGCAGCTGGCATCCAGGGCAGGCCCTGAACAGCTTTCCGGGCGTCGAGCTTCCCTTCTCCTGGGCCATCTCCGAGACCGGGCCTGAGAAGCTTCTGGAGTCCTCCGAAGTGTAGCTCGACGAAATCTTCACCCTTGAGGGGCACAGATGAATCCGACACGGGTCCCCGTTGATCGGATGTAGGATCGGTGGAGCTTGAGGCTCTTTTGACCGAAAGAATCGAAGTTTTTGTGAAAAAGCGCGAAAAAATAGCACTAACGCTCGAGAGCAATAGCACGAGGATCCCAACACATGAACGTGCGGTAAAAATCTGAAGATGGCTGCCAGAGGCGGTGCTTAGGTAGAGGGCAGTCATTGGCTGTGGTCAGTATGACGCAGAGACCAGTGATTGGTTATTACTACGAAAGACAGATCAGAAACGAAACTGATACTGGTTTTTTCTTTACCGAGGATTCCCAGCCTGACGACGGGGAATATTCATGAGCATGTGAATCCATGCCAGACCCCATGCTGGAGAAAGTCACGGTCATTCCTCCCAGAGAAATGAGAAAACTTAATGATAAGGCTCATGAAGGCCGTTTATGGGTTGTTGCTTACAGAAAAAAAGAATCAGAGGGAATTACTGGTGGTCAGCCATGGACTGCGATATCGATCAAGCGCTCCTACATTACACATGTGCCAATAGAGACAAGGTTCTATACACGAGGCAGGCACTAATGATGAATGAGGACCTTCCAGACCAAGCATGGAAAAAGATAGGGCTCTACTTCATAGGTCCCCTATAGAGGATGGGCAAAGAAAGCAAATATGACACTGTAGCAGTAGACTACATGTCCAAGTGGATTGAACTAAACTTTGTTCACGATATCAACACAAAGTCCAGCATTGAATTCCTGCTGAACTGTTCAGGAAAGAGGAGGTCCTTCAGAGCTCGTCACCGACAATGGAGTACAACTTACTTCACAAGAAATGCAAAGATTCTTAAAACACAACAATGTCAGACAGCGCAAGGCAGCGTACTATCACCCTCAGGCCAATGGGAAAGTGGAAATGCAAACAGATTTATAAAAGAAAGTCTGCAACTGGCAGCTGCCTCAGGGATGAACAGAAAATAAACAGCACCCACCCCCAATTGCATCATAGGCATATCTCCATCCAAGATCATGAGAGGGAGGAAGGCTAATAAGAGACTGAGGCTTAAGTGGCTCTCAAACATCAGAGACCGGGCACATGCCTTAGTGT
Organism: Ambystoma mexicanum; assembly: GCF_040938575.1. Lineage (NCBI taxonomy): Eukaryota > Metazoa > Chordata > Amphibia > Caudata > Ambystomatidae > Ambystoma > Ambystoma mexicanum. Next base: position 727,127,352 of record NC_090937.1, on the reverse strand, counting down.
GAGAAATTAAATACAGAGCAACCAAGAAACAGTTCAAAAGCAAGGAAAGATACAACAGTTGCGATGCAACGGCTGCACCAATCGTACAGCCGGGAGACATGGTCATGGTCAAACTGAACCCCAAAAACAAAGAAACGCCATCTAAATACAGCTGCCCAGTAAAGGAGCAAAAGACCGGTATGGACTATGTGGTCACTGAAGTTGCTAACAGACGGAATGTGGGTATAGTAGCCTTATTTCAGCAAAAAGAATATCAAAGGCTCGACAGCAGGAAAGACTGGCAAAAGCCGGACAATAGAAGGCAAGAACCACAAGTCTGGGTAAATGATGAGGATAATGATAATGACACCTCTTCCGATCAAACAACATATGCAGCTCGAACAAACAATCAAGAGACATGAAGGAGATTGAAAATGTAATGGGAAATGAGAAATCAAGCGAAGTTGCAGAGCAGGACGAAGAACACAGACAACATAAAAGAAGCAGAAAAGCTGCAGCAAAACTATGTCACTATGAACTGCGAGGAACCAGGAATGAGGCACGGACACAGAGTTTACATTTGTGGCTATAGAATTTAATTGAAACAAAAAGGAGTTGGAAAATGCATCAGTATCCCTATTCTAGGAGGTATTTCCCTGCATAAAGAAAAACTAAGGGTCTGTCCAATGTCAAGATGTCCAAAGCAAAAATGTACTGTGCCTGAAATACTATTCTGGCCCCGACACTCTAAAAATTAACCCTAAGGTGAAAACTGAAATGTCTTTGGCCTTGAAAAGTGTATAAATGTTCAAAAACGAAAAGGCATAACTCCAACACAAAAGTTCCATATGGATAAAGTTCAAAGTTGCAGAGGATAACTCCCTTCCCCTGGATTTCTCTTCACTGCACTTTAAACTTTTAAGGATATGAGTGTTCCTTGGGTCTCTTTTGGTCGGCAAAACAAACTGTATGCAAAACAACTTGACTGTTAGTCTTGATTTTGGTAGGATGCCTGGTACACTCCCACCTTCATCCCCCCCTAACAGGTTTCTTCTCCTCCTTAGTATAATTTCAACAGTCTTTGGCTCTACCCGAGGTATCCTTATCAGGACTCCCTGTGATTTACTTTACACACAAACTCGGAGCCGTGAGCAGGGTCGAGAGCAGTTACTGGCAGTTAGCGACAGTCAGCTGCATCAGCCGCATTCAGCCGGTAAGCTTCCATTCCTCTGCCGAGCACCTGGCTTTAATTCCTGCTCCAGTTATTAATCCACTTCGTGCCTCATACTAAGCTGCTCTACTCCTGGTCGGGGAGCTGGTCTACAACTACTTTTTGTGTGCCTGGGGACTGCGGGCGTGGCCGTCTGGCCTCTCCCTTTGACCCAGGACCTAACCCAAGACCTAGGACCAGAGAGGTTATACCCCTTTAGCATCTCTGCCCAAAGCTATTTACTTTACTTTGTCGGGCTAACGGAGCTAGCCCCATTAATTAATATGCAGTCTGGGCTACGCAGCATGGCCGGACTGGACTCAGTAACACAAGAACAGGCGGCAGATAATGAGTCCACTAAGGCAAATGAGGAAGTGTCAGGGGGCACTGATCTGTGGAATCATTAATGGAGGCCCCTCTCAAACGTTGACTACCACGTGTAACTCCTCAGCGGGCACCGAACCCGTAGTGATGCTGCCACAGGGCGAGGGGGGGGGACCAATCCAGCGGTTGAATCTGGCCGGATTCCATGCACAGTTAATCATTCCAAGCATGTCCCCCTCACACAGATTTTGTCTAATTTTGCTGATGGGCATCACGCCGATACACGGATGCGGGCTAGCTCGGCTCTGCACATCCCTATGTCTCGCATAAGACACCAAAGTCCATTCCGGGATCTGGACCAATTTCCGGGCAACGTATTATGGACCATTATTTTATTGCCACGACCAGTACGAAACTTAAAACCTTTCCAGCTATGAAAGGTAAAGCAATGTTAGACCATTCGGTCATGACTTCACAGCCTAATTTTTTAGTGGACTTAAGGATCTCACGGACATTAGCATCACTGAAATTGCTGACCAGGCGGAAGAAAAACTGGAGGCAAATCTGTATAAGTGTGACACAACAAACATGCGATGCATCCAACCTGGACTCACCTACTCCGCTTGTCGATTTACTGGATAGGGTTTCCCCCGGACACAATCAGGCATGCCATTTGCAATCTCCACCCTTGGCGGGCACTGGGGGCCAGAGTGATTCATAGGCTATGTACCATACGCTGAGGGAGATTGGTGACCCCACCCTACAGTAGCTGCATTAAACATGGTTCTGAGCTCACTTGTCTCCCTCTACGACAACATCTGGGCAGAGCTAAAATCCACAAACGCAGTGCTGGCAGATGTCACGATCAAACTAGAGGAGATTGGTGCTGAGACTCGGTTTGGTCATTATGACCAAGGGACAAGGGAGGTAGAGGCTGCATTGGGGGGCGGCCTGTCCCGTCAGTGACACTGTGGACATAATTGAAATTTCTGATCATACTACTGTGAATGATCCTTTTACTAACCCGACCTCGTCTATGGAGCCCAGTGTGAGCACTATTCCAACAAGCCCCCCCTCTCTCGGCCCTGGGGGGCCTTGTCCCCCCCAGTTAATGATCTCACTAATGAGTTACCTATGGGAGGGGGAGGGATTGGGGAAATGAGATGTGATGTGGAGTTGTTAAATGCACCTGGGGGTCCCTTAACAGCCCCCAGAGCAGCTAATGCTGCTAAAGAGAAACTGTTGAGATGCAAACCGGGGGCTAGAAAGAATCACATTCTCTCCTTCAGAACTGCCCACAGAACCCTATTTCACTCTAGACTAACCCCAGTGATTGAACATGGAATTTCTTATCCAGAGCCTCTCCCTAAAACTAAGATGGCCGACTCTATGGTACAAACGGACCCCAATCTCTGGTCGGATAGGGGGACTAGATCCTGGGAGAGCCCATGAAGCCCCTGTTTCCCAGGCCAAAGCTCCCTGTAACCTGGGGAACAGAGGAGCATACCCTGAGGGCATTGGCCAAAAAGATGGAAGGCAAGCCCTGGAGTTAAGGGAACAGCTTGTATTGCCCCTGCCTTTGAGACCAATGGGAGGGGGAACCGATGGAGTGCACCCACCTGGAGTAATCCTCAATTGCATGGAGTCCATATGGGCCCATGTGAGGGGGTGTCCACCTCGGCACTGCTGCCACAAAATCATGGGGTAGGAAAGAGCCTGCCCCCGAGTGACAAGGAGGTGCTGAATTATCCTCCATTGATCCCCATTCAGGAAAGAGCAGCTGGTCTAACAGGCCGGCAAGATTTACCTAAGGATCTGGGGGGGTGGTACTACTGATCGCTTATTCCAAACTCTGGTGTTGGCTTTGCTAATGTGGGGTTGTGTGTGGAAGTGGCAAATCAAGGCACCTTGAGGACAAGGTGGATATACCACCCGAGTCCAACTACCCTCGAGTCTCTGCAGGGATGAAGGATTTGCTCCAGCGACTATACTATCCCACTAGACATGTCCCAAGGGATTGTCCCAAAGTACTGCCAGCTAATGGTGCCGGGCCTCGGAGGACCATAGTTAATACACAAGCTAGTGGGCAAAACATTGGCAAATCTAGAGGATTGTTGGGCCTTGGGCCAATGAACAGAGGCGATGGTCATGGGCTCTATCGAATTAAAATCAGTAGCATCTTGGAGCCGAACTATCGGATCTGTCTTAATCGACCCAACATCCTATCTATTTTCTCTGCGATTCCCTCCCTGGCCTTGGTGGCTTCAGCTGACATTGGGAGAGTTTCCTTCTCTGAGAAGGACTATGTTGGTATGAGTAGTATTCACCTGATCTCCCCCCTGGTAAAGGAGCTTATCCTCACACAAAGTGAAGCCCTACTCAATCTGGGATTCGACGTACAACTGATGGATGGGGAGAAGGGGTGTATTATTCCCAATGGAGATCAGCTAAATACTGTCCCACAATTAATTGGCTCAGTGAAACTGGACCAGGGCAATGCTAAAGGTGGTGGAAAGGACATGGACTGTGCCACTATTACCTCCTCCCTGTGGCAAAAACTGGTCCAGTGAAAAAGGAACGGGTGTCGGTACCGCCCGGGAGGGGGTGCCGTTAGGACTAAAATCCTGGAACACTCATGGCAACTCATCCATTCTCTAATCCGTCCTGTATGAATAACTTGAGATTTGAAAATTGTATTTGCCTACAAGAAACATGGCTGACTTCTCTACCTATTTTGGATGGCTATAGTGTCTTTGTCCAACCAGCCAAAGATCGTGTTGGGGGTAGGCCTTCAGGGGGTCTTCTGATTGCAATCAAAAACTCCCTGGGTCTAAGTGGGTTAAAAATTGAGAATCTGCCATTTGGGGCTCTGGGAGTGAATTTTTGTACTACAGGTGGCATGACCAATATTCTGATTATTAATATCTATTGGCACAGGGGCAGCGCACGGGTGGCCTTTGTGGAGAAGGTGCGTCATGTCATCGAAGAGTGGTCCGGGAGATTTCTGAATGGTAAAATCTTTGTGGTGGGAGATCCGAATGCAGATTGTGACTTACAGCATTCCCCATGCAATTTAGATGAGATCTCTACTGGTCATTCAGGGAAGCGATATCTGGCCCAAAAATGGTATGTAGGTGTGGGGGGGGGGGGTGCGGGGACGGTGGTTACAACCCCAAGTGGGAAGGAAGCTAATGGCCTCTCTGATCAGGATTGGCACACGTGGCACAGAGGCAATAGTTCCTCCCTACTTGATTACATCTATGTTGACCTGTTGCTAATGAATCTCTGTCAGTCATTTGATGTACTAAAAATTATTGGAGTGATCACTCCATCCTAACGGGTTCATTTGATTGGACATTGTGTTTCAGAGAATTTCAACTGCAGCCCTGAGTCACTGTTAATGTGGCAGGCAATGCAGTTAGATGGACGGACATTAATATACGTCATCTGAACTTGAACTTAAAAAATGCACTCAATCTATCCACCTTTGAGTGAAAATTTAATAATCTTAATATGAACGAGTTTCAGACACTCATCGGCTCACTAATCTCTGGGTTTGACGCAGGGACTGGTAACAGGGAGAAAGGACCTGCTAGACACACTCATTTCTATAATGCAGTGTTAGTGGGTGCAAAAAACACTGAGGAGGGAAGTGAGACTGATCCAACGTTCTTAGATCAGGTTATTTGCAATGAGTTGATCAGAAGATCAAGCAATCCTATAAGAACTACAGTAAATCGCTGAAACAACGTCTGCAACAACGTGACGCAGAAATGATGCTTGGGGTTCTGATGGACTCTAGTGAATGGGCAAGATCTCAATCATGTAATCTCCCAATTTAATTCAATTCTCTGAACAGAATTGGGTACTATTCTATGAGGACAGGTTTGGGTCATCTAAGATTGCTACCCTGATGGCTCCTGATTTATCTGGAGCCGACACTTGGGATCCCCAACAAGATGTCAATACCATCCATTATTTGATTTCCAAACGCAAGAGATCTCGAGCCCCAGGGTCTAATGGACTTACGAATAACACCTTTAAAGATGACCTTAACATCTGGGCAAATCTTCTGTATCGGAATTCAAGGACATCATATCCACATGTGTAACACCCACTTCCTCGAATACGGCCCATGTGGTCCACATCTGCAAGTGTGGGAGCAGGACGGATCCAGCTATCGACCCATCTCGCTTATTGATGCCGACTGTAAGATCTTCTCAGCGTTCCTGCTCTCGCATCTTGAAGAATGGGCAAGTAGCACTCATCCATTGGACCAATTTCAGACTGGCTTTAGGAGGGGCCACTCTACCAACATTAATGGCCTCATTCTCAAGTGTACAGGAGGAGGCACGTTTGCCAACTAGGGGATGCACATATATGGTCTTTATCGACTTAACTGCCGCATTTGTGTGGACCGGGGTAGATTATGAGCTAAACTGGCAAAGTGGGGTATGCCTGCAGGTCTCCTAAGACTCATCAGTGGGGTTTATGAAAACTGCGGGAGCCAGGTCCGCTTTAGCCACAAAGGGGACATTACAAGGAGAATTTGAACCTATAGGGGGGGGTCAGGCAGGGCTGTGTTCTGGCCTCCTGGCTCTTTAATCAATATCGGTCTGATGTCACGGTCTTGCTTGGGAAGGAAGGGCTAGTTGCCCCAAAGGTAGGCAATGAAATAATTATATGGCTCACCTATGCAGACAACCTTTTGATTTTTGCCCTACTAAGGTCGGGCTGCAAAGGTCATTAAACAACTCTGAGAACTATGCCAACGATAACAGGTTGGTTATCAATCCTAATAAAACTAAGACCCTTTACTTCAGAAAAGCGAGGGTAAAGACAACCAGGCCTGTTGGCTTTGTTGGAGGTATGCCCTTGAAGCTCTCAGAAACTGTTAGATATCTAGGCTTCAATTTCTCTGCCTGTAAAGGCTCCAAAATAGCTGCTGAGGCTCTGGTACATAAGGCGAACCTTCTGGAAGCCCAGATTGTTAAGATTGACCGCAAGTTCGGAAGATTCTCCCTTAGATCTGCAATGATGTTATTTGAAGGTAAAATTGCCCCGAAATTGATCTATGGGTTGGAATTAAAATCTGATAAGGGCTGTAACACCCTTAATAGAATTGAGGGCAGAATTTGGAGGGGAATTCTTGGGGTCCCCAATGCGGTACCATTACCAGCTATTTGTTTTGAATTGGGGACGGTTTGCTTTTGGGTGACGGTACAATGGGCTTGCCTGTCTCTATACTCGATGATCAAGGCTCCTATTCCTGCCACCTTGTATCACCTAATAGGAAGAAATCTGAATTACTCTCGGGTATTCATCTCCCTTAATGTGAGATCGGAGCATGTCCTTAATGAGATTGGTGTGACTTTGGAAACCCTGATTTCGAACCCCATGAAGGCTAAAGGTGCCTTGATTGATTTTGACTGGATTCAAACCACTGATGATTTCCATTCTTACTCTTCCCCAAGTCACCTTACGCATGAGCATAGATGCAGAGGCTCCCCAACAAGGATCCTGCTTCAATTCCCAAATCGATTCCACAGAGGCATTCTACTCAGGGCACGCTGGAATCTGTTATCTACCAGTGAAATTCAACTAAGGAGGTCACAGATTCTGGCAGAAGCAGCCTGTTGTAGGTTCTGTATGGGGAAATTGGAGACCTTAAGGCATTTGGTCCTCGAGTGTGTATCATCACAGGGCTTAAGAGAAAAGTACCTGGCGCCCCTGGCTGTAAACTCAACAACGTATAATGAAGATCTGGTATGGAAGCGTTGCCTTGATATGCAGAATACACATGAGGGATGGGCCCCATCAGGCTTTATTAAAAGCCTGAATTTGTAGACCCGGACATATCCAACTGCCTGGCTATTGACTAAACCTTATTTGATGTCTATGGATTATGTGATACAAATGTATTTTATTAATAAGATTATGTCAATAATTCTGGTTCCTTTATTTTAGGTTCTAGTATTTCAGTATTTTAATGTTCAAATTGCTCTACTATTAGATGATGATTATTTATTGCATTTTATTGGTTTTATTTATGTATGTTTTGATTCATATATTTGTAAATGTTTAATTTAACCAATTGCAATAAAAGAAAATACATTAAAAAAAATACACACCAACTTGACTTTGCATTGTATACTCTCCTGCCAAAGCTTTCTCATATGTTTCACTGGGCACACTTGCAATCTTGACAATATTTTGTATCCGTTCCATTATGCCTCTTTACGAAATATTGAGTCTTCCATTCTTTCTCATATGTTTACTTTATTCTTATTTGCCTCCGGTAGGGTTGCCAACATGCCCCGGTGTCCCAGCTTCCTCTGGATGAAATCACCACTCTGTGGCATGCATCAGTTCTTTCACAGTAAGCATGCAGCGGTTCTTCAGCCTCCTGTTCCTTCTTCCTGGGTGCGCCGCCTCTGCTTTGTGGTTTCCACGTCCCTCGCAGCTGCCATTTACCTGCTCCGTTTCTCTCTGTGCTCGAGCGGCGTGGAGGCTGATTTTTGGTGCCTGCGTATGCCAGGAAGTCTTCTCTTGCTCTCATGGCGTCCTCACGGCGGACCGGCTCCTGAAGTCTGCTCTACTCTGCCTCCTCTGTGAGCCAGTTGGCTCCACAGAGTTCTCCTCAGCACAGCGGTCCATTGGTCAGTACAGAGAGGACGAGATTCCCCCAGCCAGTGTCTCCCTCCAGTCAGCTTGTTGGGGGTTTAAATGTCCCTGCATCAAGTATGCGCTTGCAACCACTGGAGTGCAGCTTGTGCTTCTGGCCTCTATCAATCTTCATTACTCGGCTCAGCTTCCTCGTCACAGTACTTTTACATTCAGGGAACGGGAAGTCGATTCCGAAAGAGTTATCCACAGAGTATGGGAAGGTATTCTTAGTAGCTTTCATGGGTGGGTAAAGGGAGCTATGACATACCATGAAGGCATGGGGAATGGAGGAGGTATACCTAAATGGGATAGGGGGATACCAGGTCATGTCCGATGATTTACGTGTCACTCCCTTGAGGATTGCCTCCCACCATGTGATCCTCCCTCATATAGTCGCCCCCAGAGTCAGATCAAGTAGCAGCTCCTGTCCCCTGGCCACATAGGGAGAGGTCACCGATGGGAAAGGAGAGATGATGTCATCAGATTCATCACAGAACATTATTAATTTTCTTTTTGTACAGGACGGAGGTGTGTGGTGTGCAGCTTCTTTGTTGCTTTTCACTTCCAGGGATGCTGGAACCACATTAGCATGGGGAGCGTGAGCGTCAGAGAAAGGTGAAGAGGCATGAGTGGTGGCAGACAAAAACAGCAAACAAGAGTGAGGGGTGCTCCCGGTTTGTGTTCCGCTGCCAAGGAGTAACACCCATCTCTTTCGTGAACAGAGCTTGAAAATAATAAGGTTAGGCGAGAAAATACAATCAGCCTCAGAAATCATCATTTAAGGTGGGAGAATTTGGTTGTGGAGAACCACAACAGAATATCTGCATTTCTCACAAGGCCCTATGCATCACACTATTTCCTTCGTTCATGCAGTTATTATTTGTGTGCCAAGGTGCAGTGCTTCGCGGCAATGACAGCAGAGCAATCTTGAAGCTTACTTTCCTGCCAGCACACACTCCAACTGAGCAAAAGAGGAAGCAAGGCTGCCTAAGCAAACACCATTTACCCTATACATTAACACAGGAAGGGCTCTAGGGCTTCCACAATCTGCTGTGTCTAATGCAAATTTGAACAGCTCACATGCAGCTCTAAGCTCTCAGCCTAAGCAGCTCGAAAAGGCTTCTCTACACTAGCAGCATCCCTATTGGGTGATTGGGGGCTGATGGACATAGAGGAAGACTCAAGCCCAGAAAAGAGATGCTACTCACCTCCCTCCCCTATTTAAACTCCTCAAAATGTTTCAAGCAGCATCAATCGTAAAGTATATGTAAAAATATTGAAGTATAATGCTTGCTTGCAGGTCTGGATCTAGAATCATGCAGCAAACATAAGCCTCACTGCAGCAGCCCTGGCTTTATGAACTTTAGTTAAGCACTTCTTATTTTCACATTCTTGCTGTTCGAAGTGCACATAAAGGAACTCAGGTGGAGGGTGGTCATGTGACTGCTCCGGATTAGACAATTTGGACAACATGAGTTCACATGGGCTCTCTTTAAGAGTCCAGGTCCCCTGAAAAGTCCCAACAGCAATACAAGGTAGTAGCGCTTCATGATCAGAGATTGTTGAATGATCTTAAACCGGCTTTACAGTTGGAAGTGTGATGGGTTTGTTTTGTCATTCTATACAGTACCAACATGCTACCGTCTGGCTGCATAATAGCACTTTGAGACACTGCAATGCCAGGAAAAAAGGCAAGTTCAGAGAAGTACACAGAGCAAGCATCTATGCAAAACAGGATCTGTTATGTAGTCTCTGGACACCAAGAAGGACCCAGAGAAGGCCCAAAGCTCCCCAAAAAGGCAAGAGAGCTTGCTGGCCCTGGTGGCACTTAATTGAACATATACATAAATATGCACTAATCCTTTCGGGAGTTGGTAGTGCAGTCCAGACTTTTAATTTGCATTCTTAAACGTTTATTCCTGGATTTCCCCATTACAATATTGCATTTTGGGTTCGTACATAGCACTTCATCCATGATTCTTTACGCTTCTAAGCACCGTGGTACCAGTATCCTATTTAATAGTACTCAAGTCATCAACTTTGGAAGTATGCTCGGTTCCCAGATTCATTCTGTCAAAGGGCAAGTCAGCTGCATATCAGGTCAAGTACTTCACTCGTGAGCTATCCACCTGGACACTATTATACATCCAGGACTACAACATTCCAAAGTGCACACAAAAAAAAACCAAGCATTGGCAGCGCCAAGCCAACAGTTTCCAGAACAGGTATTTTCCAGGCACTGTCATACAGGTACTATTTGGCCGTGAGATTGTAACAATAAATTGGTGCGAGTACGTGGGCATATTATGACAGTCCCTGCCAAATGCCTATATAAAAGCAAAAACTGTTGGCTTCGTCAATGCGTGTTATTAGCAGGACTTTAGCGCAAAGAACAGATACATGCAAGGACAGATCGCTCATCAATCAAGTGGCTGAAACAACTTTGGTTAAGAAATGTTTACTACGGGAAAACAAGTGATCTGGTGGTATCGGAAGTCCCCCCGCCCCCAATAATGTGGAAGAAATCCCGGAAGAAATCGGCCTGGGAAACCTAATAAACTCATCCAAAGACTGCAACGACACCCGAAGCTACGTAGAAACGAAAGTGAAACTCTTACTGACCCCGGCTTCAAACTACGAAGCACCCGCAACTATACAGCAAGCTGCACCGCGACCCCACTACCAGCTCACCGACACTCCTAGACGAAGTGAAGCAACCTTCCCACTCGTGGCGAGAAATTAGTGTGCAACCGCTGGGTCCCAGGTGCTGTGCCTCGGCACGAATAAGGAAGCACTCGCAACCAGAACGGACCAGGCTCTGCTGCGATCGAAGGGCAACAGACTCCGTCCAACTGTTCTTGACACCATCAGGAAGGAGCCCCCCCCCTCTATAACACATCATCCCTCCCCCCTATAACCCAGCAGCCCAGGAGAACCGAAGCTACATGCTGACCGGACCAAAGCAGGACTCACCGGATGGCAGACTGATCCCAGTGCATATGAGAAGGGACATGGTCAAAGCTGTCAACGCATACGGTGAGTCCACCCCCGCACCCTCCCCGGCACTCGCACTGATAGAGAACCGCGTCACGTGACCCAGAGGTACCGCCAAGGGGAAGGGAGAACACAAACCCTGTGACACATGGACCCCTAGAATAAGCCCCAACACAATAAGGAACACTACGTGCTGACAGCCCCACGTGGACCCCTGCAACGTTAAGGTGCGCGACATCACGATTACTGTGGTGTCACGTGACCCTACGTGTGAGGTCACGTGACACAGGACGAATAAAGGAATCACAGGAACTGACGTATCCAAGTCAGTCCGGGTTTATGCACTCCAGCAACGAGTCGTGTGTTTATTGCGCGGCGGCTGTTCCCGCGCTGCGCCCCTGAACCATCCCGCCCCGCGTATCCGCGGAGGCCTGAACATTGCGCCAGAGTCCCGGCTGGCGCTAACATCACACTGGCGACGAAGGTGGGATGAGAAAGTGGTAATGTACCTCGATTCTTTGGATAGGCGCAGCTGGTGATAGCCTGATCTGAGGTCGAGTTTACTGAAGACGGTTGCTCCGGTGAGGTCTACGATGAGTTCGTCGATCGTGGGGGTTACGTGGCGTTCTCTCCCGATCGCAACATTGGGAAGCCTCATATCTATGCATATTCTTACTGCGTTCGGCTGTTTGGGTTTTTCTGCTACCACCATGGGCGAGACCCACGGGGTTGGTCCGGATGTTTTCTCAATGATCCCTTCTTCCTCAAGCTTGGCTAGCTCTTTTTCTACTGCGCCTCTCAGGTGGAATGGGATCCGTCTGTGTCAAACTGCTTTCGGTTCAATGGTGGGGTCTATGTGGAGTTTGATGGTTCTCCCCTTGAGGCACCCGATGCCCTGGAATAGTTTCTTGTGTCGTTTTAGTAGGTTGCTGAGTTCGTCTTGTTGGAGGCTGAATGCGAAGTGTATTAGCTTCAGCTTCTCTGCTGTCCTGCAGCTCAGTAGCGCCTCGCAGCCGGCGTCCACTACATATATGTGCGCACGGCAGTTGGTGTCTTCGTGGGCAAAGTTTGATTTGAACGACCCTCGTATGGGAAGGGGTTTCTTGCAGCCGTAGGCATATAGCCTGACTTTTTCTGTTGGAGGTTGGGCTTCGGGTGAAGTCTGTTGAATGCTGCCACTGGCATGACGTTCACTGTTGCCCCAGTGTCGATAACCACCCTCAGTGGCTCACCATTGGAGAGAACGGTGCACGACGGTCTTTTCCTCTGCCGTGACCGATGTGGTTCCACTGCAGATATGAGATGTATGCAGTGTATTCGTCTGCTTCCCTTTTTCCGTCTCCCTGTATCTCCCCTTTCGGGGGAAGTGCTGCTGTCGCTGTCCTCGCTGTCGCTCGAGTCTGGGGACCTTTAGGATTCGTCGACGGCTCTGGCTTTGCCTTTGCGTGCTTGGTGGTGTGAGGATTCTTTGGGCGCAAACTTTTTCCGGCGTTCTTGTGTCTGGCGCGGGGCAGGATCTTTGTCTGGCGGGTTCAAACAGACCGCGGCGAAATGGTTGAGGCGATTGCATTTTCTGCACGTGGACCCCCATGCGGGGCAGGAATCGCCTTTGTGCCACGGGCCTCCGCACCATTTGCAGCTTTTGTCCCGCCCTTGTGGTGGGTGGGGCTTTCAATCTTGCCTCGTGCGGGTGTTCTGGCGTCTGGAAATGGCTGCTACGTCCTCCGCAGGTCCAGGGCTGTCCAGTGGTAGTGTCTGGATCGCTGCTTCCATGACTGCTACCTGGTCTTCCGTTTGCTCCCGGAGACGCGCCATTTCAAGGATGCGCAAGAGGCGTATGTTGCGTTCTGATAGTATGGCCCTTCTCAGTTTTTCAGAGGATATCCAGTTGATGATTTGGAGACGGATGGCGAATTCTTCGTCCGGGAACTCACAGCCCACAGCCATTTCGCGAAGGCGAGCGTGGAATTTGTCTACCGTCTCTTTCTCCCGCTGCCTCACCATGCAAAAGTGGAAGCGTTCGTAGTCCGGGTTGAGGTCGGGTTTGAACATATTTGTGAGCGCAGATCTCGCTGCGTCATAATTGTCCGCGTTGCCGCGGTTGGGTGTTGCATTGAAGAGGCGCAGGGCCGCTGCTCCGATGTTGAGTAGAAGAAAAGTGCGCATTTTCTTTGGCACGGTGATGTCTCTGGCTTCGAGGTGCATCTCGAATTGTTGGAGCCAAATTTCCCATCTGATGGCGGCGCCTGTGGTGAATGGGTCAAACGGCGGCATAAATGATGTCTGTGTCGGGTCGGGATGTTCATGGGAGAGGCTCCTCCTGGATGATGGACTCCTGCTGGCCCTCCCAGGGCTGGTGCTTGGGCTCGACATGCTGGTTCCCTGCGCGTACTCCCTAGCGTTGGAGCGTGGGCCTAGGGTGGCGGTGTAGAGTGTGGCACCACAACGTCATGGGGTTTGTCGCGGCTAGCCTGTATGCCGCTGCGCAGTACCTGCTTGAGACTGCTAGACTTCTCCAGGAGCGTTGGATGGTCTTGTTGCACCTGCGTGTGGGAGCCCCTGTCTTGGTCAAATGGTGGGGCTTCAACCACCTTGTGTGCAGCGTTATGCGCAGCTGCTGGTTTCTGTAGCTCGTGTCTGCGTTTGGGGTGTTGCGTCGGTGCGCGGCTCCGGGCGATGAGGAGGCGCGGGGTGCCGGTCCGCGTCGGGTTCGTGGATACCTTCGCCGTGGATACTTTCTCATCTCACCTCGGCCTGATGGGGTACAAACGGCTCAATTTTGGAATATCCTCTGCCGTGGAAGTGTTCCAACATGAAATCCGCAAAGTCATCACGGGTTTAGAAGGGACCACCAACATCAGCGATGACATCCTTGTATACGCTCCAAACAAAGATGAGCACCATCAACGCCTAGCGGCGGTCCTGAAAAGGCTCGAAGATGCAGGTTCGACACAACGCAGAGAAGTGCAAATTCAACAGGAGTGAACTGTGCTTCTTTGGCTACATATTCAGCGCGGAAGGGGTATCCCCCGACCCGTCGAAAGTGCGAGACATCAAAGATTCCAAAGCACCACAATCAGCCTCCGAGGTGAGGAGCTTCATGGGGATGGCCACCTATTGCGCACGGTTTATCCCCGACCTCGCAAGCGTCGCAAGTCCGCTTAGAGAGCTAACAAAGAAAGACCAGAAGTGGGAGTGGACCGCAGCTCACCAACAAGCGTTTCAACAAATCAAGGACACTCTATCTACCTCCACCACCATGGCATTCTTCGACATAGGAAAACAGACCGAACTTCTCGTGGATGCCAGCCCAAGTGGCCTAGGAGCAGTATTGACCCAAACAGACAATGAAGGCAAAGTATTCCCCATCGCATTTGCCAGCAGAGCCCTCACAAAACCCGAACAAAATATGCGCACATAGAAAAGGAAGCTCTAACCATCTTGTGGGGATGCCGACACTTCAAAGTGTACCTGCTAGGCAAGCAAGCAAAAGTATTCACGGATCACAAACCATTGATCCCGATCTTCCGAGGCTCCGCCCCCCACCCACCTGCACGCATAGAAAAATGGATGCTGCAGCTACAACCGTACAACATTGAGGTGGAGTATCGCCCAGGATCGGACAACCCAGCGGACTACCTGTCCCGTCACCCGAGGCCAGCTACCGACAGTGAACAACACCACGCGAAGGAGACCGATGAACATGTCTGTCAAGTAGTTGCCTGCGCAAGACCGAGGGCCCTGACTCTACAAGAAGTAGTGCGTGAAACAGAAGAAGATACCGTCCTACAGCACACAACGGCAGCCATCCAGTCCGGCAACTGGAAAAACTATCTCATGTCAATCGCTCAACGCACAACATCGGCACAGACCAAGCTCAGAGCGCTGTTTGGGATCAGACATGAACTCTCAATAGCCCCAGAAGGAGTGCTGTTAAAAGGACACTATCATATTGCCAGAGTCCCTGGAGGAAAGGGCTCTCAGATTAGCCCACAGCGGACACCAAGGGATCATAAAGTCAACAGCCTACCTCAAGTCTGGGATGTGGATGCCAAACATGCAGCAAAGGGTAGTGGAACTAGTTGAATCCTGCGCGGCCTGCCAAGCATCCAGGAGGCCTGAACACCCTGAACCAATCAGCAGTATCCCAAGGAGCTGCACACGTTGGGACGCAGTCAGCATGGACCATTGCATCATTGCTGGAGAAGGATACCTGCTCGTGGTAATCGACGAGTTTAGCAGATACCCGGAAGTCGAGCACGTAACCTCGACTAACGCCGAAACCACCATCCTCACGCTGGAGAAGATATTCGCCACCCATGGAATTCCGAGGAAAGTAAAAAGCGACAACGGACCCTTCTTCACCAGTCAGGAACTACGCGACTACTTTAAAGAAGTGAACGTCAAACACCAGCGGATCACCCCGAGATGGCCCCAAGCAAATGGAGACGCTGAAAGATTCATGGGGTCACTTAAAGTCATCAGAATTGCCAAAGAACAAAGGCACCCGTGGCTGAAGGCCGTATACCGGTTCCTGAGGACACACAGACAGACCCCGCACTCGGCCACCGGAATCAGCCCCGCCGCCCTCATGTTCGGGGTACCCATACAGGCGGAACTCCCTGTGCACCCCCACTGGACAGCCCCAGAACCAGACATCCCAGCGATAGACGCCAGACGGCTAAGGAGAAACGAACAAGAGAGCATCGCCAGGCGAGCCTGCCACCGAGAACTGACCCCAGGAGACACTGTCATCGTCAAGAACCGCGCACCGCCCAAGAAAATGTCCCTAAACTTTGAAGTACGACCATGGACAGTCAGTGCGACCAACCACAGCATGGTCACCGCCACCCGAGGGGGAGAAACCGTGACACGCAATGTGTCACACTTCAGGAAGGTGCCTCCGGAAATGTGGGAGGAACCATCGACACCCCCCAAGAGAAGACGAAAGAGGAACGTTGCAGACTCCGCGAGGACCGGCACCAACGGATAGTCTAGCCACACCAGGAGATGCAAACAGACTGCACTCGCCCAATGAGAGAACCGATGCAGAAATCACCAAAAAAGACATGCCCAAGGAAAGACGCACCCGCTACCGTCTGAGAGAAAAGCCCAAACCGTCATGCCGTCTCCAGGGGTATATAGTAGACGGAATCTATAGGCGAACACCCACGCCAAGATGAACTCCAAGAAGGACACGACTGAAAGCAGGAGCATTACGATGTGCGTTACTTCGTAAGTCGTGATAGTTTACAAGATCCTGTGTTAATTGCCGTGTTGTTAATTGTGATGCATAAATATCTCCAAGTTGGGGAGGAATGTGGTGTCACGTGACCCTACGCGTGAGGTCACGTGACACAGGACGAATAAAGGAATCACGGGAACTGACGTATCCAAGTCAGTCCGGGTTTATGCACTCCAGCAACGAGTCGTGTGTTTATTGCGCAGCGGCTGTTCCCGCGCTGCGCCCCTGAACCAGCCCGCCCCCACGTATCCGCGGAGGCCTGAACATTGCGCCAGAGTCCCGGCTGGCGCTAACATCACAATTACAACCACTAGAACCATACGGATTAAGAGTGCATAGGCTCCCAGCTGCGCACACACACATACACACATTTGGACACTGGAATCGGTGGCATTGTACCAACCCAACATAAACAAAGATACAGATGTGACACACCGTGGACTTGTATCCTGATCTCCGGCCAAGGAAGAATAAAGGTGAATTCTCGCTGAACTCACCCCACCCATTCGATCAGGTACCCCACGTGGAATCCGCATACGCTACCACAATTTTCCAAACTCTGAAACCAGTTACTGCTTGTGGTTGGCACATGCCCTTGGCCCCCCATGTTCCTGGAATCAGTCTTGAGACATCGAAGCCGCTAATCCGGAATCGAGGTGGCACAGATATAGAATGCCCTCCTGAACGGGACAGCATATCTGATAGACAATACAGGGGAACACAGGCAGCTCGCTTGGCTGTCCAAAGTCATCTCCACGGTGCCATGCACGCTCCTAAAGCCTTCACAAAATATTGTGCAGAGGACTAGTGAGAGCGCTCAGAGGGGGCGAACACCTCTCCCACGACTGAACCTGCCTCACAGGTTTTGCGACCCGGTTGGCCTGGTGACGGTGGTACTCTGGATCCACGATAGTCCTTCACCACGCAACACTTTTTGGATCATGGCGCTTGCACTCCAAGGCCGCCTCGGACCCTCAACCCCAATGCTAGGAGCTACCCAAGATCCATAACAGAACTGTGTGCACTAAGGGGTAGAGCCTTCTCAGAAAACAGAGAGGCGTGTGCCTCCCTTGGACTATCACACTATCAATATAAAACAAAAGAGGGAAAGTGAACACCCTGGAACTGACGCCGTTGCGAAGGAGCCGCCTGGATACCCTTGCACAAACCAAACCCGGCGAGAGATACCATCTCTGCCCCACAGCTGCAGTGAACGGAACAAAAAGCGCACGGACACAAGCCAGAAACTCACCAAATATCGGTTCTCCCACTCCACCCCATAGCGGATCCCAAATCAACACCTATCATGGCTACATCAGGAACAGAAGCTGCCGCAACAAAGGCCAACGTGGCGGCTCTTCTTACCGAGATGAAGAGCATGAGAGCAGACATTTGGGGCAAGATCAACAGGATCACTAACAGAATTGATAAGCTGGAGGAAAGGCCCGATGGAGTCGAGACCAATCAATCACTAGACACACTAGAATCCCAAATGAACCAGAGGCTAGCAGACATGGAGACGAGGGAAGAAGAATACTGTCTAAAAATTGATGATTTGGAAAAACGCGAAAGGTGTAACAACCTAAGAATCTTTGGGCTACCAGCACGAGAAGGAGAAACAGAACAAGACCTGAAAAGATCCCTCCATGGATTCTCAAGGTATTATACGCAGACGACACGGTAGACGAGCCCAAGATCGACCATATACACAGAGCGGGTGGATCTCCGGGTGGCCCAAAGACGGTGCTCGTGAGATTCCACAATTACTCGGGCAGAGCAAGAATCCTGGAAAAGGCCAGAAACACCCCCCAAATAGTTCACGACACGGCAAATGTGAAGATCTACCAGGACCTATCCTCGCTCACCCTGGCTATGCGGAGGAAATACATACCCCTGACCAAATGGCTTAAAGAAAAAAGAAACGGATATCGGTGGGGGTACCCCTTTCCCCTCATGTTTGAGCACAAAGGGAGCGCTGTTAGAATACAAACAGAAAAGGACATACGGCACTGCATAGCAGACTTACTAGGCAACCTAACCAATGAACAAAATCCAGAAGAGGGTCCCTGCGAGGATAGACAATGCAAGCTACAGGGACCCAGACGTAGGAAAATTCCGGGATCTAGGAAGTATAGGAGGACGAACGCCTCACAGGAATGGAACACTGATGGTGGTGACTGTTAACAGGGGAGGCCCTGAAGGACACTACCCCAGAGGACACTGACGGTTTGGCAACAAAGAACCCCCGAGGAAGCTGGAGGCCGGAAAGTGAATCCAACGGCAGGACGCCTCAGATGAATAATGTAGGTGATGGCAGCAGTGACCCACAGGATAAACACTGGGGTAAGGACCGTCATGGTGAGTTAGGCCATTTAAACCCAGTCACAACACTAATAGTCAAGAGGTTCACTGAAAGGGTTGACCACAAAAGAACAGTTAGCAATGTGCTGAAAGAACTGCAGTAACGGACACAAAGGGGGGGGGGGGGCTCATGGTTATTAGTGAAGTTTAAAGTTTGGACCGTGGGTTGCACGCTCTTCAAAGGTGGTCCGATTCTGGCTTGGTGAGATGCTCCAGCTGGATCGGATGCCAAAGGTGGAAGGGGGTGTGGAGTATGGAGAGGGAAAGGGAGTGAGCAGAGTCAGGGAGCCCGACAAATGGGAACGAGGGCACAGAGCAGTCAAAGGACAACAGGTGCACGAGATGTCCGCATAGCGATAAAAATAAATGGGAGCACAATGATGGTACAACCCCCAGTTAGTGCAAATGGGCTTCTCAGGATTGGCACGCTGAAGTGAAGGGCTTAAACTCACCAAATAAAAGATCCCTAGTGTGTAGGGAATTCAGGAGAGCACACTTAGATGTGCTCTTCCTCCAAGAAACAAAATACATGAGGGGTGAAGAACGGAAAGTGTTGCCAGCTAAAATGGGCTCGGAATACTGGAGCTCCAGTCCTTTGAGAAAGGCAGGCATAAGAATACTGGTCAGGAAGGGGCTAAACCCTGAGGTCTCCAAGAAATGGCCAATCGGGAGGAGAGAGCCATCTTGCTAGTGGGCAGACTTCATAACATTACCCTCACCTTAATAACACTACACTCCCCTCATACGGGTCAGACCCGCTTTCTGAAACGCACTGTTCCAACAAAAAAAAATGCTAGAAGCAGCCGGACATACAATCCTAGGGGGGGGATGTCAATCTATTCGCAGATCCCAACATGGACAGACAGGCAGGCAGGCAACCCGGACGCCGGGCCCCTGCCAGATGGAGGCCGAGCAGAAGTGGTAGAGATGATGCGAATCTACGGGCTGAATGCTTGGAGGAAGTTGCACCCCAATGACAAAGGATTCACCTTTTACTCAGCCCCGCACCCAACATACACGACAATAGCCTACATGTACTTATCAAAGGATATTTTCGAAGTCACCAACACGGCCGACATAATCCCAATCTCATGGTCAGACCATGACTTAGTTATGGTCGGTATTAAATTAGACGCCCTACCATCCAAAAACACGAAATGGCGATGTAATGAATCGCTTTGGAAGACCTAATTTTCCACGCTGAAATGGCCCACGAAATTGAAGAATATTTCAAAACAAACAATACAGACGATATCTCAAAGAGAACGGTATGGGGGGCGGGCAAGGCAATGTGGAAGGGTGTCCTGATTAGAGAGGGGGGCGGCAAAAAAGAGGGAAAGGGCCATAATAGAGGGAAAACTGAGGAACGAAATCACACAGCTAGATGCAAAAGCATAGAATAATGAGACAGACAGGGCTGCAAATATTGCAGAGGCAATGCAGAAAAGAGAAGAATAAAAAGGACTAGAGGAAGGCCTAGTGGTGCGCAAACTCCAATTCCTCAAACAGAAACATCATGAAAAGGGAGACAAAGCTGACACCCTATTGGCAGCCAGACTACGGGGACAGCGGGCAGAAAGGTGGGTTAAGGCCATTGAGGAGGGGGACGGGACACAGATATCAGAACCGGGGGGTATCTCGGAGGCTTTCGCTAAATTCTATGAATGCCTCTATACATCAGAAATAGGACAAGCCAGGGAGGAGACTGATCAATACTTGCAGGGAATAGACATGGTCAGACTCCCCCGGAACACGGCAGAAGAGATGGAGTCACTGATTAAGGCAGAGGCAGTTGAAAGCACAATCCAGAGGTTGCCATTGGCGAAGGCACCGGGAAATGAGGGCTATACAGCGGGATTTGATGAAACCTTCATAACCCCCCCCTCCTCCTCTTCATGGTTGAACTATTTAATGACGTCTTTCAAACTGGCCCCTGAATTCTTCTCCCAGGCTTTGATCTCTGTAATTTCAAAAGAAGGAAAGGATCCCAAACACTGCGGTTCCTATCGTCCTATTTCCCTCCTTAACATAGACGCTAAGATATACACTAGAGTGCTGACGCCAGGTTGGAAACCCATATGCCGTCTGTGATCCACTCAGACCAAGTAGGATTTATACTAGGACGACAGGGAGCAGACACGATGCGGAAAACACTCCACCTCACTCATGAGTCGCAGAAAATCGCGGGCAGCCCGGCACTCTTGTCCGTTGATGCTGAAAAAGCATTTGACAGGGTAGAATGGAGCTTTCTGGAAGCAGTTCTAGCCAAGATAGGAATAGGCCCAGCCCTTCGTAGAGGAATCAAGGCAGTATATACATCCCCAAGGCCTGTGTAATGGTAAACTCGGAATACTTGAGGTGGTTTGATTTGAGCAGAGGAACAAGGCAGGGCTGCCCACTCTCTGCAATCCTGTTTGCCCTCTCAGTAGAACCCCTCATCCAAGTCCTAAGGGCAGATCCCCAAGTCGAAGGTCTCCAGACAGCCGGAAGAGAATGCAAACTAGCCCTCTATGCAGACGATATTTTACTTCAAATCCAGAACCCTCTTATGACCATACCAAGGGCCATACTATTGATTGTGGAATACGGTGCCCTTTCGGGCTTCAGAATTAACAAGTCAAAATCAATAGTATTGTCACTGAAGGAGCTCGCCACTGCAGACATCTCTGCCCTCACCACACTCGGGCTGATAATGGAGAGTAATGTCCTGCGGTTCTTTGGTATAAACTGAACCAAAAAATTGGAGAACATATACGAGGCAAACTACCCCCAACTCTTGGCAGGCTTCCATAACGACCCTAGCGAAATGGCAAAAACTCACGATCTCCTGGATTGCAGACTTAATTTTTTTTATTTTATTTTATTATTTAGCACTTTGGTTTACACAGAAAGGAAAACCTTTGGCTATCATTTCAAGAGGAGAAAAGAAAGGCACAAGAGTGTTCTTTTTAACAAAAACCACAAAAAAAAAATTTATATAAAAAAATATTATTTAGCATGTAAATCTCAACCAGTGTCCCTTATTGGCTACCAATCTTAAGGTTCATTAAAATGTTTGTTCCACAATTTAAACCAGGGTCCATATAGTTTCTTTTCTCTTCTTGTTTTATTTTGTTTGTTTTAATATTGTACATAGTGTTGAACTGGAGAGTTCTTCGAGTCTTTGTCATTGTCCTGGATTTGTCTCAACTCCCTCCAGTTTTCTGAAGATGAATAAGATTGCAGTAACAAAACTTCTGTTGGTCGAGATCTTTTCTCCTTCCAACAAACGTGACCACCAGAAATCAATTTCCTTAAATTTGGAGTTCTGCCATATGTGGCCTAGGTAAGTCTGTCATTCTTGTCTCAAATGAGGGCATTCCAACAGTAGATGTTTCAAGGTTTCTGCCTTCGTGGCATTCTTGCATAGTCTACATTCCTTTGAATCCTTTTTCGTTCTTTTCCTGTAGTTATTTGTTCGACTTGGCTAAAGGTTAAGGCGTAATTTTAAGAAGCCCTTTCTCAGGAACCAATTAGGAAATAGTGTTAAATATTTCGGTAGCTTATTCAATTTGCGCGGGACAGCCCAAATGTCTTCATATCCTTGGTATTTGTAGAGATCTTCCAATGTTGCAATCCAATCTCTGGTGTACATTTATTTTTTCACTTGATCCGGGTTGTTTAGTAAAGACTCTTGTTTCATTCAAGTTATACAGGATTGCCTGGCATGCCTTGGACCATTCATTTAAGATCGCTTCCGATTTCTCATACATTGCTTTTTTGATAGCTGCAAAGCCCCCCCTTAGTATTTGGTTCGAAGCATTTTCTGAAGAATGATATTATCTTCCATTCAACGATGACTTTTAGAGAAGATAGTGCCAGTTCTCTTCGAATGATTTCAATTGGAAAGGATTTTGGCAAACCCAAGGTTGTTCTCCAGAATTTGCCTTCTAAACCAGGCCATATATTGAAGTCCAAAAGTAGCGATGTTTGGGAACCATAGGTGAGAATTGCCACCACTTTTGCTAGATAAAAGTGTATCAGGGGTTTCATGGAGAAATCGACAGAATCGTGCCAAG
Organism: Ambystoma mexicanum; assembly: GCF_040938575.1. Classification (NCBI taxonomy): domain Eukaryota; kingdom Metazoa; phylum Chordata; class Amphibia; order Caudata; family Ambystomatidae; genus Ambystoma; species Ambystoma mexicanum. The sequence goes on along the minus strand of NC_090937.1, from coordinate 727,104,515 downwards.
AGGATCTTTGCTTGTCCCGTCAGGTTTTTGAGTTTGTTTTTCAACTTGTGACGTCTTGGTGCTTCGTTTCTGTCTGAATTAACACAAACGCCCAGGTACGTAATTTTAGACACTTCTTTTATCTTTATGCTGTTTAAGTACCATTGCGCAGTTTTTGTGTTTTTTCCTTTCTTATTTTTAGTGAATGTCAAAATCATTGATTTTTCTGGGTTTATAGTCATTTTATTTTTTGCTTCATATGCCTCCAAAGCAGATAATTGATGTTGAAGGCCTATTGGGGTCTGATCAATTAAGACTATGTCGTCCGCATATATCAGTCTTCCAATCGGAATGTTAGCAAGTTTAGCCGGAAAGATTATTGAGCCTACAAAGGCGTCCTCCATGTCTGAGGAATTAAAGTTATATAATTCAGGTGCCAAGGGGCAACCTTGCTTGAGCCGATTGCTGTGGGGATTGTTTCAGACAGGAGCCCCGCTTTGTTTAGCTTCACTTTACTTGATGTATTTGTATGTAATTCTTTTATATTGTACAATATTTCTTCCGGGCATTTCCAGTTTTCCAATTTTCTCCACATCCCCTCTCTATCTACGGTGTCGAAAGCCTTAGATAGATCTATAAAGGCCATATAGATTTTCACCTCTTTATTTGTAAGGGTTCATGCTTTCAGTAGATTTAGAATAAAGATGTTTAGCGGAGTACCTAGCCCTTTTTCAAAGCCTGATTGCCACTCCTCTTTGTGGCCAGCTTGCGTTGCCCACTTGGACAGGGATTTTAGTAATATAGTGGAAAAAAAGTTTCCTGCCACGTCTAGTACAGCGATGGCCCTGTAGTATTCTGGGTCAGTTCTTAACCCCTTTTTGAAGATTGGCACCACAACACTTGTTTTCCAGGAGTTCGGTATTTTTCCTGATTGCAGAATATATTTAAAAAGTTGATTTAGTATTTTTGCCCATTCCACTGGGTCCTTTTTCAATCCTTCATTCGTCAGACCATCTGGGCCTGGAGCTCTAGAGTTCTTTAATTTTTTTATAAGTTCTTCTAGCGTCCCTCTGTCAATGTCCAGTGAGCTTTCATCTATTCTTCCTGGGTTCCATTTGTTTGTTGTTGGTCCTTGTATCATTTGTCTTTGTTCAAAGTGTGCTTGCCATTGCTTCCCTGAGATTGGATTAGATGTTAGGGCCTCTTGTAAGGTCTCCTTGCTGTTTATCAAAGCCCACGTTTCTGCAGAGTTTCTCTTACATATTGTCTTATCATGGCCTGCAAATCATGGTTTAACATTGACTTCTTATGCATTTTTATCCAGTTATGAAACGTTTGTTTTAATTTCCTTTTTTCCTCCGTTATGTTCGTTTTGGGCGAGTCTTTTAGCTGTTTTAATTCTTTCCTCAAGTTTCTTTTTTTTGCTACCACCGCTAGGTCGTATACATGCCTATGTGTCATTGTAGGATTAGCGCTGCTGGGCTTACTATTGATGTGAACATTTTTTAGTAGCGGCGCATAATCGATAGTCTGCATCACCGGCTTTGACTGGATATCACTGATCATTGTTGATAGATTCTCATTCAATTTTGGCAGTGTCGCTGGATTCACTCATTTGGTTTCTCCCTGAATTAATTTCTAGTTGGAATGGGTATTTTTCCTGTTCCCTTTTCGGTGAAGGCCTTAAACATGTGAGCTTCACCGGGTTATGGTCACTTGACTGTGTGGTTTTACCTCAAGTTTTTGAATAACTGTTGGTAAATTGGTTGAAGTAGTGACGTAATCTAGGATCGCTTCAGTTTTCAGGCCTCTCCACGTTGATTTCCCCGGGATGTCACCTACCGTGATTCCATTTAGGATTATACAATCTCTTGATTGCATGGTAGCCCTCCAGGTTGCTCCTCTTTTTTGTTTCATTGTCGCCCCTTTGGGTAGGTTTTCTAATGGATTGTTTTCATCCAGACAGGTACAATTCAAATCGCCCACCAGTATTATCCAAAGATCCTGCCATTTTACCGACAGATCGTCAATTACTTTCGCCACTTGTTTCAGTACGAAATTACTTTCCTTTGATCCTGGCAACCAGTACATGTTTATCAGCAGTACGTGCTGCAGATGGTAATCTAGGCTCACAGGTGTTTCTATGACTAGGGCTTGAATGTATGGTGTCAAGTTCATTGAATAAATCACGTTCCAATTTAGATCCTTTTTTATTGCTATCAGCAGTCCAGCCATGGGTCTGGCTCTTTCCCCTTCCTTTGCTGGATTTAGGTTTACTGTGTAGCCTTCTATCAGGGGAGTTTCTCTCAGCCACGTTTCTTGCAAACATAATATGTCTGTCATGTTTTTTCCAAATTCATTTTTTGTTAGAAGGTGGTTGAAACCCCTTGTATTCCACGTGACGAGAGTCCAAGTTTCCTTTTGCCCATTTTTTCGGACCTATAGGGTCTTCATTTTTCCTGCTGCCAAGTTAGCCAACCAAACCCATCTCTCCTGTTCTTCAACATGTTGTTGAATTACTTGAGATTGTTTCATAGTTTTTTTTATGCATTTCATATGCCTCTTGAAATCGAACTTTAGCGTTTATTTCTTGTTCGGCAGCATCCAAGTCCCCTTCCTTGGTGTTATTTTCTGTTAGCTTAAATCCCATATTCCATAATGTCCTCTTTTCTGATATTATTAGTTGGTCAATAACTTGTGAGCAGGTTAAAACTCGTGTTCTGTCTGTATACATTTCATCGGGAAATTCAATCAAGGATATATCAATGGAGCTAATTATTCTCAAAGTCGGTATGTGATGAAGTAGTCTCAGTACATTTGCCCGATTTAATATAAGACCATCATTTAAATGTTCTAATCTTTCCAAGAGTAAGCCGCTACCCTTTTTTTTCAGGGATTAGCTTTCGTTTTGGTAGTCTCAAAGGACTAATCAAGAATGCTTCTTTCCTCAAGTTGTCGTCGCTTTCATCTAGGGTGCATTCCTTGATCATTAATACTGGGGCGGTAATGTTCTTGGACTGGTTTCCCAGCTGTAATATTGGATTTTTTGGCGTAATACTTGGTCCTCCTAACGCCGTTGCTTTAAATTTTTTCTTTTGGCCGTCCTCCCCGTTAAAACCTAATAGTTTATTTGCGGGTCCCAACTCATTTGTGGTGTTCAACTCGTTTGCAACTTCAGGATTTTTTAAATTCGGCTTTTGAGTTTCATTTTCTACAAGTTGTTTTTTTCATTTTGATTGTTCCAACTGTTGAATCTCTAGTAATTCTTCTTTTGGTTGTTCACATTCTTCTTCTTCTGAGTCGCTAGAAGTAGAGTCACTTTCATCCGAGATGGAATATGTGGACATGTTCATTAACTCCGTCTCTGAGTCATCGGTTGTTACTGCTTCCTCCTCATCTTTTTTCGTTAAGTGCCGGGTGTTATCTTTTTTTTTGATTATAGGTAATTTGATTTCCTACCACTGTCACTATTTCCTTCGGAACCGTCAAACATTTGAAAAAAGTTTTACTTTGGTTTGATTTTCATTCCCTTGGAAGCTCTTGGTTTTTTGTTTTTTTATCTACTTGTGCTGTTTGCATGAGCCTAGTTTTCTGTTCCTTAGTGGAGGATTTCACCTTTGATTGCGCTAAGGCGTTCTTCGCCGTCTGATTCAAGTTCTTTTTTTGAAAATTTCACACAGTTTTGGATTCTGATTATCAACCGGAAATTAATCTATTTCACTTCCTGGTTGTAAAACATCTAAGATTGAAGTTTGTATTTGTTGACCAATCTTGATGTTCTGTGTTACTTTTTCTTGTTGGACGTTTTTCCAATTCCTCCCTTTCAGGTGTCACTGTACCAGTAAGTGAGGTAGTTTTGGAGATGTTCTGCATCACGTCATTTGTTCCATTCTTTCGTTCTCCTCTGGCCTGCACTGGAGAAGAAGTTTCGTTCGTCCTACCTTCCATTGGTGATGTAATGTGCACAGTCGAATTTCTCAGGTCCTTTAAGTTCTGCTCTTCGATGACTTTTTTGGAATAATCTTCAGATTTTTCTTTGTTTAGATTTTTTTCAATTTGTGGTTGTGTTTTTGGTAATTCCTTCAAGTGTATTGTGGAACAATCAAAGCCTCCAAGTGATTCTCTTGTTGGATTTTTCCACCGATTTTCTTTCTCTTTCATTATCGGCTCTAGGATAGTATGCAGCATATCTGAGATTCTTTGCTCCACGTTTTGCATGTTTTTTTGTAATGCCGTAATGAATCCTTCCATAAATATTGTTTTTGTATGTACCATTGCTAACAAAGTCGTATGATCTTTTAACGTATCCGTTGCATCTTTATGTAACTTCATAAATAAATAAATATTGCTGCCATTGTTGTTATCATGAAGTGGTCTTTTTCTCGTTTTTATTCCGATTGCCCAGTTTTTGGGTCTGGGTCGGCTCTCTTATTACAGGGTTCGTCTATCGGTGGTGGGGCTATCAAATCAGGCTCCTGACCCTTATCTGTTTGATTTGCCTGATTTTTCGTTCCCCCATCCATTGTTTGTGTTGCCATCTCTGCTGTCTGATGTTCGTTCTCAGTTACACCTGAGTTTTCCAACAATAGGGCATCGGGAATTTCATTTGACGTACAATTTTTCGTAGATTTTTTTTTGAGGGTATAACTTGGAGTAATTTTGTCCCAGTTTAATAGCGATTGTTTCCCAAAGAAGTGTTTGTTTCTATCTTGGGCGTCTCCCGAGGATAACGTTCAAGGTTTCCATATTTTTTTTCTCCAGATATGTGTATCTAATGAAGTCCATTCTAATTGACTTCGGAGTATTTGTTTTATCTTTTGTTGCACTCTGGTTGTTTATCATGGTATTAGGTTCTGTTGGTGGGTTTCCTTCTAGTAATTGATTTACTTAATTTTACTTAAATACAATTCCTACTGGTTCATTTAGGCTTACTTCAATTGCGCCTAATGGGTTTACAAGGGCATCGTCCTTTAAGTATTCATCCTTTCTTTTTAGTTCTGGATAGTGAATATTTGTGTCAAGGGCTTTGTTTAAATTGTCTAGGCAGAGTCCTCTCCCAGCCCTAGCGTCAGCCGTACTTCCCTGGAGCTTTTGGAGCAGTTCCGGCTCGCTCCTGTCTTCTAGCGCATTGATCGTATGCTTGCCAATTTCATGGTTAGTACTCTCAGCCCTGGGTTTTTTGAAATTATCGTCCGGGTAGAGGCTCAGCCCTGTTCTCTTACCGATCTTCACCTCTATCAGGAACGGTACGGGCATTTCCCCCTTGTTCAGATCTTCAATTTATGATGTGGAAGGTCCTGGGTGAGATACCTGAACAGCCTCATTGTCATTGGATGATCGAATGTTTTCCATATTCTCCTTTATTAATGATTGGGCCTCTTGTGTATCAGCCTGTAAAAGATCACCAGTTAGCTGTTGTGGAGTAGCAATGATGTTGATATGGCCCGTTGGAGTCAGACAATCCGGTCGGATTATCATTACTCGGATAAAATTTTGCTCTTTTCCTAGAATAGTTTGGAGGCTCTAAAAGTTGTTGACTGTTATGTCTTATTTATGATTGATTTATTTTGGTCTAACTACTTTTGTATGTTTATGTCCTTAGTGTAGTACGTTCTCTTCCGGGAGAAGGATCAAAGGGGTCACGCCCCAACAGTCTCCCTCCCCAAAAGGACTACGCCAGTAGTGACAATAGATAATGGAGGTCTCTCCGTAGCGCTCTTGAACAAAAACACGTTAATTATTTAGGCTACGCCTGCAGGGGTCAAGTACTCAAATTTTGTCCCACATAGATCTCTTAAAGTACTCACGGTTGATACCAGTTGCAGGCTTTTAGCGGTTGTAGCACCTGCGTTTTTTTGTCTTATTGGAGATCGCCGTCCAACCATCCACCCAGCCAAACGGCTCCAAAAAGCAGCGCCCTTGTCCTCGCAGCGGGCTTAACGCCGCAAGGGTGCCGCCGAGTGTTTGTATGAAGAGCCGCACTTCCGGAGTGGGAGTGGCCAGGCGGCAGGGTCCGCACACGGGAAGCACAAGCACAATTTTAACGAATAAATGCAGCGTTTAGGATCTGCGCCGCATACAGGTCCGGGAGTCCGAGGTTCTTATACCCATTCCAAATGCTCCCCATAAAACTCCCAGACACATTCTTCAAGGAAGTGAAGAGAGCCATCATTAAATTCTTGTGCCTAGGGAAAAAACCAAGGATATCATACTGCCCAAAGAGAATGGTGGCGTTGGTCTCCCTGATCTCCAGCGGTATTATAACGCAGTTCAACTGAGAATATTGATCCCCCACCTAAGAGGAAGAAATGAACTCCAATGGGTACACTTAGATAACCACAACCCGACACCAGTTACGTTGGCAGAATGGCTGTGGGTCCCTAGACACAAATTCACGCGCAGACTACGGACCCGCCCGATATTGGGCACAATATGGGAAATTTGGAGAGGGTGCAGGCAGGAAGGGAGTCACTACATGGCCCTCCCCAATGAGCCACATATGGTCATCGGGTATACGAGAAGAAATCCACGATCAACCTAGATTCTAATCTTAGTATGAGGAGGGATTGGAGAGGGTCGGGCAATTGTGGAGAAGTGAGACATACATCACGATTACTGAACTTGAGGGGGTGCTAGGGATCCACCCACTACCCGTCTTCCTCTTCCTACAATTAAAGGGCACTCTCATGAGGAAAGAATGGGCTGAAAAAATCCAAAGAGAACTCACCCTCTTTGAAAACTTCTAGATACAATATCTGGAACCAAATGCACTATATCTGGCATGTACAAAGCGCTACTGGAGGTGGGCAAGGGTTCAACCGATAATCTTAAAAATAGATGGGAAAGGGACCTTGGCGTAGAATTAGATCCAAGCGATTGGAATACCATCAGTGGGGGCGTGTCCTGGGTATCAATAGCAGCGCAATACAAGCTCCACACCATCAAGCTCCTCCACAGGTGGCAATATGACCCCCATAAAATGTATCAGACAAGGAGCCCACTCTGCTGGCGCCAGTGCAGGGAGAGAGCAGATTACTGGCATATGTGGTGGGGGTGTCCTCTTGCCGAGACATACTGGGATGAAGTCCTTAGTTGGATCAAAAAGGTGGATAGGATTTCCAGGGAGAACACCCCGCTCCTGGTCCTATTCGGCCTCGAACAATCTGAGGAAGGAGAGGACTAAACTAAAAGGGCATAGCAGCCATGTTCCTACTAGCTGCAAGGGTATGCTTAGTCATTAAGTGGAAAGCAGACATTCTCCCCAGCCTGAGTGGGTTACAGTGGTGACCAATATATACACAATGGAGCGGATTACTGCCACCCTCCATGGAAGAGCAGCACGGAGCGAGATGATGTGATGTGATTTTGTAAGGGAACACTTGACCGAATCTTTCTCGACCACTGAAACACAGGAACACCAGTAGGCTCTTCAAAGTATGCTCTGAATTCACCTTGATGTGAGATATGCCCCTGGGCGGCCAAAGCCCCTGAATTTGCTGACCTCATTGTTACCAAAAGTGAATGTAAACTATAGACAATGCTGACTATCTGTTCTAATCAATAACCAGTGCACCTTTGAAATGCAAAATGTATATCTCTCTATTGAAAACCTGCTCGGGGGGGGGGGGTGGAGGGAGGGTAAAAGAAGGGGAAACACGAAACAGTTGGAAAGTTAAGTTAAATCTTTGAAGTTCATTGTTGCAAGGAACCATTATGAGAATTCGAAATGTAAACACGAATGCAAATGCCTTGATTCTAAGTGTAATCCAACTACTTTGCTTTCTTGAAAAATTAATAAAATTTATATTTGAAAAAAAAGAAAAGTTTACTGCAAAGGGATTGGGTTTACAGCTACAAATAAGTAATTTCCTTCAGAAGACTGCTTAGAAATAACAATATCATCCACTTAAAAGAACAGAGCTAGCTCAAAGAGATCCTTGGGAGGAAGGGGCAATGTTTTGGAGGGGTGAGCAGCAGGTAGTGAGTGGGAATGTCCATATGGACTAGCAAGACCTTGGGTGGCTAATGGGTGGGTAAAAATCCAAACACCTACAGGCTGTATTCCTCTACCCATCACATCTCTCTTCACTTCCCAGCAATAGTTTTGGCTTATTGGGAGTGCTTAAAACACCAACCAACAGCCGAACTAAAAACAGGACTGGATTAGAATCTCCTGAATAGGAAATGGGGAATGTTGGCATATGAAAGTGGGTGGGCTTCAATTTCTAAGTCCCTGAATGAGTTCAATGCCTTGTGCTTGCTATGCTGGTAGCCCTCCTGTAATCCCAGCATCCTTTTGGGGATCCATTGTTGTTGCAAATGGTCTTTTTTGAGCCAGGGACAGTGTTACATATACTACCACTTAGGAAATGACCTCCTTGTATAGCAGTTTCTTCTATATAGGCGTTGTTCAGAACCTGTTTTTTTTTTTTTTTTACACGAAAATATGCAAGGCAAGGAGGGTCAAAGACCGCACAGAAAATGTGCGAGTTAGTCTACGCAAAATGGGGCATTTTTTTAAAATGGAAAGTATGGCTGTGTGTAGATCAGTTGTCCTGTTTGTCTGATAGGTTACTTCACCCCACACAAAATAGTTACGGACAGGTCTTTGGACAAAGTGTTTGTTTAGACAATATCCTCCACAAGACAACATGGAACCAGATCAACAGAATCCACGCTAAACTCTTTATGGAAAATTCTAAAAATCAAAGTGGATAACAACCAGTCTAGTCCATTCATCCTGGTGGACATCTCCATCTGCTTTGGAACTATAAGCCATAAGGTCTTACTAAACATAACAGAGGTCATTGGATTAAAAACTACTGCCTTACACTGTATCACTTAATTTCTCACTGACAAGACTAACACAACCTCATGTGTGGATTACTCCCAGGATCTGCTTCTTTTGCCTCTCCTTTTCAATATGTATGTGACCCTGCTCCTGGAACTTAACAATTCAGGCAACAAAGGTTTCAACTATGCAAATGATAATCCAAATCATCTACAAACTCTACGTGAAATGCACTGGATCTCAGCACATGCCTTGCACATACGAACTCCTGTAGGTCGTCAAAGACCTACTGAACCCTACCAAAATCAAGATTATGATTTGTGGCACAACATTCCCGATTCATCTCTCGTCACCTTACACAGGCAAACCTTGCAAACGACAGCAAGCAGTCTACAAACACACCATGTTAACACAACAAAAACTTTGCTCACTTCTCCGTACCACTCTCCCTCCCACCAGAGGCTAACCAAGTCCTTGCAGAACTGATCCCAGCTGTTCAAGCAGGGCTGTCCCTTCTTGATGGAACATAGACCCAAGGTTAATCAGCCACTACCCACCTGGAATCGCATCGACTCTCAGGACTCAGAAACCTCTGGTCTGCAACCATCAGCACCACAAGATTCACACCTGTCTTTCTCTATATATACCCATTACCACCCGTTCCTCTTTACTTGCAGGGCTACATGCAGACAGACCACAAAAATGGCAGTGAACTAAACAAGATCACTTTACAGTTCATTGCATGTACTGTTGGTATTCAACATGTTCTTTAACAATTATGTAGCAAAGATCAAGGTTGGGCAGAAAAAAAAAACAAGGTTGGGTTTGGAGGGGTAGCAAGACTGTTGGGTTCCAGACATTCGTCAGAACAAATCACTGAAAAAGCCCATGGATGAAAAAGAAAAGTAAAACTTCATACATTAACCAGAAACGCATTCAATAGATGTTGATTGTTAGATAGTAAATCAAACTACTAATGCCCAAGTTACAAGAAGAACAATATCACTGCATTACCACAAGATTTGGGGAAAAGACAATATTTTCTGAAAGAATTTAAAAACAGTTAAAAAATACACTTACACTGTCAACGCTGTAAATAGGGACCATCCACAGAATCCTGCTCAAACAAAGCACACATTTGTTATTTAGCTACGTAAAAAATAATATGACTTAGAGTTTAAAAAGCACAGATAGGAGGAAGCGCATTACCGTATGATGGGTTTCTGCAGTTCAGGCTGAGTGTAGTGTACCAAGTGCTGCAGTATTCCCCATAGGGAGATTGGAATGGTCATCAGCACAAAGATTCCTGCAATGAACCAAGCCCTCGTATGCACTGCAACCTAACGAAGAGAGAGCAGATATTGCTATTTACAGTTCTAAGCTACACATCATTATGCAGATGCACCAATAAAAAGGCATTGTCAAAACCAAGAGCTAATTTTTTGTATAGTTAAATTCTCATCTATGGTGAGAACATGTTAATTCAGGAGCATGTGATCTAGAGAAGAGGCTTCTCAACGGCATTATTTGTAGTAACATTTTCTTTGCAGATACCAGCGTGTACATCAGCTGTGTGTGGGTATTTGCACAGATTACTTATGGAAGAGAGAAATCTCATTCACAGACGGGGATATGGCTGGAGGAAAAGGATAACATTGCTACCAAAGGTTGGAATGTTGGTAGTCAACTGCGAGTTTACCTACCGTATCCCCGAACCCATAAACAGAGTAATAGGGCTCACTGATACGCTGTATCTTCCTTGTACGGAATAAAAGGTACCCACATAAATTAAATCTCGCCCCCCTACATGCATTGCTTTTTCTCCCTTTAGTGAAGAGAAGGAGATATGGCAGGGTTCTCCGTAGGAGAAACGCCCAAGAGGCCTACTATTTGGAAGGGCTATTGATGGTCTGTTCCACTTGCAGCAGTCAAGGATTAGAATGTTTTGGCTATTGACTTACTTCTGCTTGCCCACACGTCTCGATGTAGGGTCTCCTGCTGGGGCTAACTCCTCTTTGCTCAGGCTCTTCCAACAGGCTTTGTGGTACCAACAGCCCGTGCCATTTGGTAGGTACCAAATAGATGAACTTCAAGGATTCATTTCAGATGCTGGCAGTGAAGCTGGACGTTCCAGAGCAGCGTTTTTTTAATGCGGTATGCAAGGCGTAGGTCCCTTTTAGGCGAGACCTGTTGGCCACGGCTAGCAGCACACAGGTACCTACCAGAACAGATATTGAGGTTTGTATTTTATTATATTGTCATTCGAAGCACCAAAAAAAAAAAAATGCAGTGCTTGGATGACAGTATATTTAAGCAAACACTAGTCGCTCAGTACATGGAACATGTAATGTCTGCTGGACACAGCAACCTATTTGGTCATGGAGAGTTCACTCAAAGTACAACTCCATGTACTGAGCGTTTAGTTTCTTTAAATATACTGTCATCCAAAGCACTGCATTTTTCGGTGCTTCACATGACAATATATTTAAGCAAACATCAATATCCAGGCATGTATGTCCCTGTGCCCTGCTGGCTGCAGCCAACAAGGTACACCTAATAGAGCCCTGCAGCCTTGGTGCTGTGCTGAAATAGCTGGCGCCAAAAGGGCTGTGCCCACACACTGTAAACCGTGCTGGCAGACCTAGCTTTGCATCTCAGCAGTAGAGCATGGGTGAACAACTACTCTCTGTGATACCTTGGATATCGTTCTTAGTATTTTGGTCGTTTCGCCTGGGTTTTAATCGCAGAGCTCTAAACCTCTGTCTGTAGGTCCCCTGGTCCTGCTTAATGGTGTCGTTTCTGGTGTTCTCTCCACTTTTGGCTTGACGACATATTTTTTGTTTATCCATTTTTGTAATGCCCTCCAGTTCATGTGGTAAATAGAATTATCCCTCAGCCTCCCAACAATGAGGCTAAGGTATTTCGAATCACGATGTCATTCCGAAAACGGCTTTCAGGATGCATGTGTGATTGACATAACCATTTGGGATAGTAAAGTGTGTGTAGATTCTTAGAAGAACTAGATCTACACACCTGAAATCTTTGTGCACTCTAGTACTCAATACTATATTTTAACAGCATACATGAAAAAGTACCGACAAGAATATACAAAATAGCAGGAGGTAAAAGCCAGGATGCATCCAACATTTTCAGAAACTGAAGAATAAACGTAGAAGCAATGTTAGCTGAAAATAAGTTGGGCAATAGTTTGTCAGCTGTGAAACCTTCAGTGTTCTTACTCAACGGGATGAATACAAATCCTTTACCGCTACATGTAGATATTCAGATATGTGTTGCAACCTTGATGCACATGTTTGAATTCAGGAAGGGCCAACATAGCCCTTCATTCTTCCGATTGATTAAAGGACTTGGGCAACAGTAACAACTGTTCCTTGCACTGCAACCGACAGTGTAAATCTATCCTAGTAAGCCTGATCCTTTATCTCCGGACACTGCAACACTTTTTCACGTGCAGTCAGTAGCCCAGATAGCTTCTAGGGCAGGGGAAGCTTTTGAAGTATAAAAAAGGGAGTGTGGGGGGCACAACTTAGTAATAGTAATCCTTAAAATGGTACAAATAACAGCAACTGTGCTACTTGAGAATTATGTAGGTGTATAGTGTGCCAAAGTATTTCAGGTGCACAAGTTCTCAAGGCCACCCGAGACTGAAGGAAATATATGAACCAAACCTGTTGTTGCCAACCGGTAACTTCTGTGTGCACTCCCAAGAGATAGATCATCCCAGGTCACTTTGGTTCGTAAGAGTAAGTCTCCTACCTGGGGACCAGTTCTTCCACATACCTAAAGTGACCTGGGATGATATATCTCTTGGGAGTGCATGCAGGGGTTACCGTTTGGCAAAAACAGGTTTTGTTCGTAAGCTTTTCAAGCATCCCATTTTGGTCCCAGGGCGATTGCATGCGTGTTGGGGAATTGGCAGCTTTAATTTCGTTTTGGCGAGAGTTTGCAGTCGTTTTCTATCACATTAGTAACTCCATGTGCCCAGTAGTGTAGCCATTGGGACACAAACACATTTGTTTAAGCCCTAATCCTGGCCATTTTGTTTTGGGATGTTCCTTTATCTGTATGGACAATGAGTCAGGCTTAAGTGGAAGTTGTGTTGACGTAGGCTCACTCAGAGCCCTGGGCGCTCTACAGTGGTTTAAAGCAGATTAGCCATGTTATTTGCCCCAGACAGGCCACTCTTTTTAGGGTCAACCTAATTGTCGGGCTGCCAAAACTATTGCGTCTGCCTTTTGGGTCGTCAAGGCAGGGATTCTAGCTGAAGAGTTGTGGGCCGCCACTACTCGTATTCAGCTCGGTCTAAGGCTGTCCATGGCTGCTTCCATCCAATGATCACGGCATGGGACTGTTCTTGGTTGGCTGGCTGACTGCCTGCCCAGTCTTGCCCTTTGAGTTGCTAGGATTTGGGGGAAGGGAGTGGAATGCAGTCATTCTCTTGAGGACACAGATTTTACTTGTGTCCACCTTGGTTGTCAATGGTCACGGTTAAAGTCCCTGGGTATTGGTTGCCGGTCAGATAGCACAGTGAGCGAAACACTCGCTTTCCGATATCTGTGTGCAGCCTGCTGTGGCAGGTTTGAATCCCGACAGAGTCAACACAGCCTTTCATCCTTTCCAAAGTCGATAAATGGAGTACCACACTGTGGTATAGTAATGTCTTCTGTTATTTCAGCGCTCCGAGACCTATGAATGTATAGCGCTATATAAGAAATACATTATTATTATTGTCCATACCCTGTACCAACCGGTTTCTCACACCATTTCTGAGCCAGATCCTCAGTGACTGGCACCCCAAGTACTTATCTCTGGGTCACAAAGTAGTCTTTGAAATGGTCTTCAGGGGTTAGCTGGGTGAGGGATTGGTGGTGTTTTGCAGTCCCACTCTACCACAACTCGCCATGGACTTCCATTGGCCCGAATCCTACAGTGCATGATGCTTCTCAGGCTGGCTGGCTCTCGAACCTTGAACTGATGCTCTTCCAGGGCGGTCTCTTCTGGTGCTCCCAAGAATTGGTTGCTTCTTTGGCTAAACCTATTGGGTAGATATGGGCCTTGCCTAGGTTTAACTTAAAACCATGGTTTGGCTATGGATTTTGTCCAACTGATTATTATGGGGAACCTTTTACAAGCTCACTAATGCCTCTTGAGGAGACTTAAAAGAATACTTACCTGAGCACTGACATTTTTTGTGTGTCCCTAGAGTATTACACAAACAGATTTGAATACCTATCTGTGATGGATTAGGGAATTAAATGTATTAAACCGCTGCCTTCTCATAGGGTACAATAATGTGGGACTACAGAGTTTCTATTTAATTGTAGGAGTGAACTGGGTCCAGTATAGACACAATAATGTGGGACTCATTTATTCTAACTTTTGGTCGCCCTCTGGGTATGATTTACATTGTTTAACCCCTTTGTTTACTCAAGGTATTACACTTATGCATCTGGGTCATCTGTTCTCCTGTCTATTAGAGGCTCTGTATAAATACCACATCTGCTCATACATTTGCATTGTGGATTCTGTGTAGTGTGCATTGCTTATTGCTAGATATTCCTTTTTCTTCCCAGCCATTATTATAATGTACTGAGTTTACCAAGAGATGCAGGTTATGCATTTAGCTTTAGGAGCGGGGAAGAGAAAGTCTAAGCCTTTTAGTATTTTCATAGAATCGTGTGTGATTTATGTGTAACCCTATAATCAGAGTATATATTTTTCAGTACATTTGTGCAGTGTTATCTTTTGTTGCTAACTGTACCCACCGTTAACCCCTTACCGCCGCACTCGTAATGAGGCCCATAGTCTCTGACTTTACCGTAAGTAAGGAAAGGATGGGTGTTGCTTTTACCCTGCGGGGTTGGGGGTTACAGGGGCCGTGTCCCAGATGTACGTCCTTGTCCCCAGGAAGGAAGTCCCTCCCCATGAAATCCTCCCACATGTTACCACCCCTAAGGGGGCCATCGGTTAGCGGCCTCACTTCCCTAGCCTCATGGGAAGAGATTCCCATCTGGGGAGAAGTGACGCCACCTGAAGGATCGTCACAGCAGTCTCTCCGAGGTTGGCTGATATAATCAGCATCCACCCCAACCTCATAGTTGTTGGGAGCTTAATGATGCCTGCATCCAGCATCACGCGTGTTAGCAGACCCAGAGAGACTGAAAAAAAAGCAAAGACAGACAGTGCTTTTTGCTGCCCAGTAATGGTTTTCCCGCTTGAATATGGGAGGTGGTAGTTTTATTGAATTACTATAAGTCCCTGCTCATGTAGGCGTGCTTGGGAGTCTGTGCCTCCAGCACTCATAAAAAGCTTTGCAAGGCCAAGTACTGTTCCGATAAACAGTTATTTTGCAGGAACCCAATCCACAGAAATTATATATTAAATAAACTCAATCGTGAAATCAGAGTGTGTGGTGGGAGCATTAAGTAACAGCTTTTTACAGTTCTCGTTATATATAGAGAAGCATGAAGGTAAGAAGGACAGGAGGCACCTGATCCAAGGGAGGTGACTTTATTCATGTGCTCGATAAGACCGGCAGTCTAGTACAGGTAGATGGTAGGCCGAAGCAGGACAGAGATACCTCATCATTCACCCCAAGATGTTACTGTCACTTTTGGAACTCATGGGTGGAACACAGAGCAAGACTCACACACTGACTCATTACAGTCATGAGGGGCTCCATCCATGAGGCATGTATTGCCCGTTGCGTGGCACTTGGTAAGAACAAAATCCCCCATGGTGTAGACACACCAATAGAGCATGACGCTGATGGACAGGTGATAACAGTCTGATTTACAAATGTCTGTATGAATGACAAATGAGCCAATTTGGGTGGATGCATGAGGAAGTGAATGTGACACGTGCCTGAATGATGTATGTGGAAACGAGAGTATGTGATGTGCAACGCATGAATTGATCAGATCATGTAGAAATGCAGACATTGGATGCTATACATGTGCAAATAATTTGTCTCATAATGGCACAGCTTTATGAAAATGTGTTGATAAACGATATGCCGTATCACTATGTGTGGCAGCTATGGCACGCAATTTGCACAGTAACAAATGCTTTAGCACACTTGAAAGGCTTAATCAACATTTATAAGATCTTGACTGGTAACCTGCAAAGAAAGGTTAATTGGCTGAAGTGCAAACAGGAGTGAATTCACTTCCAGGACAATTCAGAGTCCCTCACCACAGAGACCTTCCGAAGTCAAGTGCAGGAAAATGCCCTTTATGTTCAAAGTAAAGCAGTTTGTTTGTTTGTTTATTACTTATATTGTGCGCCAGACCCGAGGGTATAAGGGCGCATGGCATAGGATCATACAAAGCTTAGTTACACGAGAAGTATACAGACAAAGTAGTTACATGGAGTCAGATACAGAGTTTCAAATATACAGGGTATTTACAATTTCAAGTATACAGGGTATTTAAAAATAATGTATTTACAGGTCAGACATACAAACTTAGGGCTGATGTAAGTGTGTGAGGTGGATGGCAAAGCAGGTAGAAAAGGGTGTATGCAGTGTATGAGTGACTAGTGGATAACGAGGACAGTTTGACAAGGTGTCATAGGTTCGCTTGGAGGTCGGAGTCCTTAAGCCACTTAATTGTGCATTGTCGGAATTTATGATAGGAATGCTCTGTTCTGAGGTGGGGGAGCTAGTTCCAGAGCTGTGCTGCCCTAACCTGGAAGCTGTTGCCCAGGATAATGATCTCAGTCTTGTCATCATTCAGGTATAGTACATGGATGGCCATCCATGCCTGGATGATGAGATAGACATTGTTCACCAAGGCCAAATCCTTTTCTTTTCATAATCGCCAGTAAGGGGTAGGAGGATCTGGGTATCATCAGCATAATTAGTGTAGGTGATACCCTGATCACCCACATCATCGAAAAGGGACTTGGTGAAAATGTTATATAGTGTGGGTGAGACAAAAGATCCCTGGGGCACGCCGCACCTGATAGGAATGGGGTCGGCTGCTGCCATGGGGGAGAAGACTCCTGGTGCGATCGCTAAGAAAACATTGTATCCATGCTATGGCATCAGCGGAGAAGTATGCTGCCGTGTCCAGGTGGCTGCATAGGACCTGATGATCAACCAAATCAAAGGCGGCCGATAAATCCAAGAGTAAAAGAAGGGCCGAGTTTCCTTTATCTCTAAATTCATCGATTTGGGCCTTTAAATCCAATAGTGCGGTTTCTGTCCCGTGCTGAGGTCTGAAGCCCGATTGTCTAGATCCTAGCAGGGAGTTCGATTCTAGGTGGTTTTGGATTTGTGAATAAGCCATTTTATCTAGAATTTTTAAGAGAAATGGCACTGTAATGATGGGACGGTAATTGGTGGAAATCAGTGGGTCTAGAGTGTTTTTTTTTAGTAGGGGAGCACCCATGATTCCTTGAGGTTGGTTGGGATGGTGTTGGTCATAAATGACGCGTTGATAAGCTTAGTGATAAAAAGGAGATAGATCTCTGGCAGCATCTTTTATAAGTTGAGCGGGGCAAGGGTCGCCCTGACAACTGGATGGCTTAAGTGATAGTATGGTTTTTTCTGTTTCAATTATAGTGACTTTGGCAAACTTAAATCTAGGTGACTTGTTGTTAGGGAGGTCTGCTGAAGTTCTGCTAGGCGTATTGCAAGTTAATGAGGCTTTTTTGTTAGCAATTTTTTCTTGTAGAGTTGAAACCTTATTAGCTAGTGCTTGCTGTATATTTGAGCACCAGAGTTTATCTTTTGTGCAGTTATCTGGCACAGGGATAGGGGCTTCAAGCTCTTTAAGGATAGCAAAGAGTTCTTTCGTGCCAGATTTAGCTTGGGTTATTCTCACATTGTTCACGTTTTGCTAGGAGTATTTCATTTTTGTATAGGGAGGTGATGGCAATAAGCTTGGACTTATTTTCTTCAGACGGTTGTGTTTTCCAGGTTGTTGCACAAAGCCGTTTTTTTAGTGTGAAGTTTTTTCAGGTAAGGAGTGTACCATGAATTGAGGTGGGCCTTGGGTTTGCTTTGTCGCAATTTGAGTGGTGCTATATTGTCTAAGGATGAAGTCATGATATGGTAATATTCCCTGACCAATGCATCAGGACTCATATTATCCAGGATAGCATTAAGTGTGGGTAAAATGAGAGGGAGTAGGTTATCACAAGTAATGTTCTTTTTATTCCGCGTGGGAATAGGTGGAGCAGGGAGTGGCGATATGGTGGTAGGTTTATTGGTAGCTAGAGTAAAGGTTATGAGGTGGTGGTCTGACCAAATCTGTGGTCATATGGTGGAGATGGTAGTATTGCAATTGTTGTCTGCTATGCAGTCTAGGATTCTTCCTTTAGTATGAGTAGGGTGATGCACTTTCTGGGTGAAGCCTTGTTCTATTAGGATGTTAGCCACGTTGAAGGCAGGTGTATCCTTTGGGGCATTGTAGCCTAGGTTGAGGTCTCCTAGTAGTAGAACTTGGGAGGAGTGTTTTAGGTTATTGGAGGCAATATTAGAAAGGTCCTCTTCGAAAGATCCAATGGGACCTAGAGGCCTGTAAATCAAATGGATAGTAAGGGTCTGGGAATTGTTTATGTTTAGTTTGGCAGTCAGGTTTTCACAAGAATTGTTGTCCAAGGATGGCGCTAATCTGATAGGTAAATTGTCTTGTGCGATAAGTGCAATACCTCCGCCTCGGGACACTGCTCTATCTGGCCTTAAGATAGTATAACCATTGGGGATTGCAAGGGCTAGCGCTGGTCCTGCGACGGCATGTAGCCAGGATTCGGTGATCGCTAGTAAGTCGAGGTGTTCTTTCTGTATAATATCAGCTATCTCAGTAGCGTAAGCGACAAGAGATCTTGCATTTATTATGGCACCCTTGAGAGTATTACAGGCTGAGGTTGTGGGTACAGAGCCTGTGGGTGATAGGGTCCTAGTGGAGGTAAGGTGAGAGATGGTGGGTCTGGGAGGGTTTTCACATTTAGCGTTAATTAAGGTGGGCATACAGGTAGATCTTTTATTACATGGTGTAAGAGTTCTATCTAGTGGTTCGTAGATTTTAGGGAGTCTTGCGTGGAGTCTATCATTTCTGTCGGGCATAGTACATGGGTATGTCTGTGGTGGGATATCTAGTGTACTGAGTTTAGAGGGCCTTTGTCTGATTGTGGTAAGTAGTTGTGTCATAGTTGAGCTAGGAATGTTGTACTGAGGTTAACCAGTATGGTCACTAGGGATGCTACATACCCTAGTACTAGTCTTGTTTGAAGGATGCACTAGCAACATTGCCGAAACACTACTTGGCGAGACGGGAAAATCAACATTTTACTGTTCAATGCCAGAAGTGGTAGAAGTAGAATGAGGTTAACTGAATACCACAATAATTCGCTAATGAAAGTTGTCAGCGTTCCATCTACTGTTAACCGCTTTAGTGCCAAGGACGAGCTATCTCGTCCTTGGGATTACCTCCCTGTTGCCAAGGACGAGATAGCTCGTCCTTTCAGGCACTCTGTTTTGTGCGAACCCTGCAAAGCAGGGATCGCACAAAACTATAATCCAACCCCCAGGCTATGTGAGGGGGAGGTTCCTCTTCATGGCCCGGGGGTTGGATTTACTTCAATTTCACGTCGGCGTGCGTGACGCACGCAACATGAAATTGAAAGTAAATTCACCGCTGCAGCCATTTTCGGCTGCCGCGTTGAAGAGAGAAGGTAAGAGCCCACCTCCCGCTGCCTCGATCTACGGCTGTATTTCAGAGCTCGATCCGCGGCCAGCAATGCCCACTAGACCACCAGGGATCTGTTTTGGGAGCGGGGCTGCTTACTAGGTAAGCGGCCCCCTCTCCCCCAATCCCCAAAGCATGGCGCCACGGCTGTAGCGACCCCTGGGGGCAGAGATCATCTGCCCCCAGGGATAAAAATGAAAAAAATAAAAAAAAATAAAAAATGTACTTTCGAAGGGAGGTGGGAGGAGTTTGGGGCCCTGGGGCTCACTAAACCACCAGGGATTCTGCAGCAAATGGTGTCTTTGGAAAGGGGAGATTCTCCCCTTTCCAAAGACACCATTTTTCAAGCATTGCTGGTCACGGATCAGCACAGATCGCTCGATCCGTGACCAGCAATGACCACTAGACACCAGGGATTCATTTGTGACGTGGGGAGGGGGGCTGCTTACAGTAAGCAGCCCTCTCCCCCCCCAACCCCGAAAGCATGGGGGCACATATCTAATCAACCCTGGGGGCAGATGGCTGATCATCTGCCCCCAGGGAAGGGGAAATAAAAAAATAAAAAATCGTAGGGAGGTGGGAGGGGGTTAAAGGCCCTGGGGCCCACTAGACCACCACGGATTTTAGAAAAAATGGTGTCGTTGGAAAGGGGAGATTCTCCCCTTTCCAAAGACACCATTTTTGAAGCATTTCTGGTCACGGATCAGCGCAGAGTGCTCGATCCGTGACCAGAAATGCCCACTGGACCACCAGGGATATGTTTGTGAGGTGGGGGGTGGGGAGGCTGCTTACAGTAAGCAGCCCCCCCCCAGCCCCCAAAGCATGGGGGCACATATCTAATAAACCCTGGGGGCAGATGGCTGATCATTTGCCCCCAGGGAAGGGGAAAGAAAAAAATAATAATAAAAATAAAAAAAAGTGATGGGAAGGGGGCAGGAGGTTTGGGGGCCCTAGCCACCAGGGGTTTTTTCGGAAATGGTGTCCTTGGAAAGTGGAGATTCTCCCCTTTCCAAGGACACCCTGTGTGACAGCATGGCTGCCTGCGGATCGGGCGCAGGGCGCGCGGCAGCAATGCATACTAGACACAGGGATGTCTTTGAATGGACGGGGAGGTGGGGGCTGCTTACAGTAAGCAGCCCTCGCCCCCCCGTGCTCCCAAAACATGAGAGCACTTATGAGTATAACCCTGGGGACAGATTGTTGATCATCTACCCCAAGGGAAGGGGGCAAAATAAAAAACGAAAAGCACAAAAACAAAAAGGGAATTTTGGGTGGGAGTGGGGGGGCCACTAGCCACCAGGGATATATTTTACAGAAAAGGGGGTGGGCCTCTCCCACTCACCCCAAGGGGAAATGGGGGCACCCCTTGTAGCCCTCTCTGGGGGCAGATATCTGGTTTTAGGAAGGGGCATCTGCCCCCAGGGAGGGCTAAATGAGATGCCCTCCCCTGCATTTGGTGTGGGGGGTAGAGGGTCACCCCCATTACATTAGAAAATTACCTGGCGGTTTAGGGTGCCCCTCAGCCCGCCCTAAAGTGTAGTGTACCCATTTTCCATTTTTTTTCTTGATTTACAAAACTTGCCTTGGCACAGAGGGGCACATTGGTGTGCCAATCTGGCGCCAGGGTGCCCAAACCTTACTGCCCCGCCCACTGGGGGGCCTGTCCCACCATTTTTGGGGGCCCTCTCCCCCCTCACACCAAATGGGTGGCGTGGGCACCTCATACAGGCCTCGCTGGGCGTCCTACAAACGGCTGCATGAGGTACACTGCCCCTCCATTGGGGGGGGGCCCAAAAATGGTGGGACAGGCCCCCCGAGTGGGTGGGGCAGTAAGGTTAGGGCACCCCAGTGCCAGTTTGGCACACCAATGTGCCCCTCTGCGCCAAGGTAGGTATAGTAAACAAAGAACACAATTCAAAATGGCAGGCTGCCCTTTAGGGGGGGGGGGGGGAGGGGCCCCCTACACAGCTGTGGAATTTTGTAATGTGAAGGGGGTGCACCTCACCACCCCCACCCCAATTGGAGGGGCGACCCATCTCATGTACACCTCCCCAGGGGCAGATAAGGGGGGGGGGGCTGTCCTGCACTCCTCTCTGGGCTCAGGCGTCCGTTCCTAGGAGCAGATATCTGGTCCCAGGGAGGGCTGCATGACATGGCGGGACAGGCCCCCCAGTGAGTGGGGCAGTAAGGTTTGGGCACCCCGAGGCCAGATTGGCACATCAATGTGCCTCTCTGCACCAAGGGGAGTTGGGTTACCAGAGGAAAAAAGTGAAAATGGTGGAACACTTTTTAGGGGGGGCGGTGGGGCACCCCAAAGGGTCGGGGAATTTTCTAATGGGATGGGGCGTTGACCCCCCC
Source organism: Ambystoma mexicanum (assembly GCF_040938575.1). Classification (NCBI taxonomy): domain Eukaryota; kingdom Metazoa; phylum Chordata; class Amphibia; order Caudata; family Ambystomatidae; genus Ambystoma; species Ambystoma mexicanum. The sequence goes on along the minus strand of NC_090937.1, from coordinate 727,082,672 downwards.
CACCCGCAATGGAGTGGGTGCCATGTCAGGCAGCCCTACCTGGGACTTGATATCTGCTCCTAGGAAGGGACGCCTGAGCCCAGGGAGGAGTGCACGACAGACCCCTCCCCTTATCTGCCCTCTGGGAGGGCTATATGAGATGCGCCGCCCTGCCAATTGGGGTGGGGGTGGAGAGGGGCACCCCCCCTTTACATTACAAAATTACCTGGAGGTGTAGGGTGCCCCTCAGACCACCCAAAGTGCAGGCTAGCATTTTCAATTGTTTTCTTTGTTTACTAAACTTCGCTTGACGCAGATGGGCACATTAGTGGGCCATTTGAATGATACCTGGCCTAGTAGGATTGTTGTCTGTTCTCCCTTTGTTCCTCCTCCCTTGGCTCGGTACGCCTTTAAACACTTGTATAGGCGCATTATAAATGCCATATATCAATCTGGCCCCAGGGTGCCTACAACCTATTGCCCAATTCAATGGAGGGCCTGTTTGGGTGGTTTGGTGTTTGGCTGGGCTAACACAGATAATTTAGGTTTTTTTTTCTTCTTTTTTTTCTTCCTTTTACAGGTTTTGTGCACGTCAAGCTTCTCCCTTGTTACGTACGTATGGACTTTTGGTTATTGCAACATTGTATAGTATGCGGAGGGCAGATTGGTACTGGCTGGGTGGGAACTGGGCCTGTAGTGTTGGTGGAGTGAATGGGAGTGGGTGCTCTGGGGAGGTATTGGGGTGGCCAGGGACTCACTTGCGGCGGTAGTGCACAAATTGCCCCCCAGACCAGCTGAACAATGCTGTTCCCCTTGGAGGGCTGTTTGCCACTAAGCCATCCGTACTAGCTTTTGTTTGTGCTGGGGATTGCCATACGCTCATTGGTCTTATTCCCATTTCCTATCAGTGTGTAGTCTAGCCTTCCGTGGTGGTAGATGACTCGGATATGCTATGTATATGGTGGAAGGAATCAAAAAGTTTACAGATAGCGGGCAGACAGTGTGAATGTGTTATTGGTAGGCTAAGTACTGAATGTAATTCTTTTTTGTTTCCTTTGCAGTTGTGGCTACTGGAAAGCTTTAGCAGGCTTATGCAAGTACTGCATATGTTACATTTGTGGATAGCTATGGTAATGTGGGGGTGGATGGTTACTGTGGTGGGAGCATCTGTGGCTGTAGTGTGAGTGGTGTGGGTGGGAATGGGTAGTGGGGAGGTCCTGGGGGCAGTGATGGGTGTGCCTTGCATTGAGGAAGGTGGCTGCTTTGCAGAAAAAAAAGAGTTTGCTATACATAATTAGCTACAATTTTGCAAAAACTGTGTCTGGTAGTAATGTAGACGGTCATTTCTTCTGAACATGTAATGCACACTTGATACAGAGCTCATTCCTTTTTTAGCAACGGTCCAATTCCAACAGTGGTCCCAGTGAGCCCGCCAGGGTCCCCATTCTCTTGGAGAGGGCAAAGCAGTAACGCAGGGTAGCTAGAGGGGCAGGACAGTCAGGGGGGTGATGTCACTGGCCTTGGCCGCCCTTCTCCCATGTGGGTGTTTTTTCCCCCAAGTTTAGCAGTAGGTGCAGGGTCCCCATCCCTTCCTGGAGGGGAAAACTGTAGCGCTGGCCAGGCAGAGAGATAGGAGGACTGTGGTTGATATGTGTGCCCTTGGTTGTCTCTCTGCCTTTTTAGTTGAGTGCCCCCAAGGTCACCAGTGGTCCTGGAGCTGTGGCCGAAGGTCTCACAATGAAAGGGCCATTTGTTGACGCAAAAGTTGTGCTATTAGGTAAACTGTATGTCTGGCCATATTCATGGGGGTTTACTTGTTTCCTTTTCCTAGTGAGGATGAGGGCTGTGTAGATAACTGGATACTCTTTCATCCAACGGGCTGCACGATTTGCCGAGGGCCAAACACATCTGGGTCTCAAAGGGATGACCTCCCGGTGCATTAGTTTGGGGGTCAGGGAGAAGCGCTTTCACCAGCTCGGAGGAGTCATCTCTGATGTCCAGCTAAAAGGAGATGCACCCCCCCCCCGACCTTACAGTGGTGCACCTGGGAGGAAATGATTTGGCGTCTGTGGGAGGGTAAGGGATACAGGAGCTGCTCATGGAGGAACTGGAATGGTTTGCACAGAGGTTTCCAAACACTGGTGGCTTGGTCCCAGATGATTTCCAGGAGTTTTTTTTTTTGTGCTGGGGGATGCCATACACCCACTGGTCTTATTTCCAATTCCAATCAGTGTGCAGTCCAGCCTTCCGTGGTGTTACATGACTGAGAAGTGTCATGTATCTGGTGGAAGGAACTGAAAAATGTACAGATAGCTGCCAGAAAGTTTGGATATGTTATTGGTAGGCAAAACACTGAATGTAATTTGTATATGTTTCCTTTGCAGTTGCGGCTACTGAAAAGCTATCGCTGACTTATGCAAGTACTACATATATTACTTGGTAATGTGGGGGTGGAGGGCTACTGTGGTGGGAGGAACTGTGGCTGCAGTGTCAGTGGTATGGGTGGGAAAGGGTAGTGGGGAGGTTCGGGGGCCAGTGATGGGTGTGCCTTGCACTGAGGAAGGTGGCTGATTTGCAGAAGGAAAGGTTTGGCTGACATAAGTAGCAGCAAACTTTCGAAAATGTTTCCGGTAGTTACGCAGATGGTAATTATTTTCTTAGCATGCTATGCACACTTGGTACAGAGCGCATTCCTTTTACTGCAACGGTCACCATTTCTGTGGTCCAATTCGAGCAGTGGTCCCAGTGAGCCCCACCATGGTCCCCATCCTTTTGCCGGGGGAAAAGATGTAACGCAGGGTAGCTAGAGGGGCAGGACGTTGGGGGGGGGGGGGGTTATGTCATTGGCCTTGGGCGTCCCGTCTCCCAGGTGGATATTTTGTCCCCCAAATTCAGCAGTGGGTGAAGGGTGTCCCGGCAGGTACCCCATCCCTTCCTGGAGGGGCAAGCTGTAGTGCTGGCCAGGCAGAGATGTAGGGTGGTGGTGGTGGTTGATTTGTGTGACCTTGGCCGCCTCTCTGCCTTGGTAGTCGAGTGCCCCCAAGTTCACCAGTGTTCCTGGAGCTGTGGCCGAAGCACTCCCAATCAAAGTGTCTAAAGTTACATCCATTTGTGGTAAATGGGGCACATTCTGTCTGGGTACCTATATTCAGAGAGCGTACAAAGCACACTTGCTGTGGACTTCCTCTGGCAGAGTAGTCACCCTGCCAAAGTATAGTGGTGTAGCATGTGCAAGTCACCTTACCACCGTTCAGTGCAGTTGGTGGCCCACAGCAGTAGAAACCTTCACTGATTACAATTGCGCCAGCACAACTGTGTTATTGGCACAAGGTGACATATTGTCTTCTTCACCTCTTTCCCCTGAAAATAATGTGCCAATTACTTATCGACCTACTGTTATCTCACATGAGAGGTGCATGTCCGATTGGGTGAAGTGTGTGTCAGGGATTGTTACAAGAGCCATGTATTGACGCAATTGTTGTGCTATTTGGTTAACTGTATGTCTGGCCATATTCATGGGGGTTTTCCTGTTTCCATTTCCTAGTGAGGATGAGCGTTTGGATTTTCGGCCACTCTTTCATCAAAAGGGCCGCACGACTTGTCCAAGGGCCAACCACATCTGAGTCTGGAAGGGATGCCCTCGTGGTGCATTGGTTTGGGGTCAGGGGGATGCGCCTTCATCAGCTCCGAGGAGCCATCATGGATGTCGAGGCCAAAGGAGATGTCCCCCCCCCTGACCTTATAGTTGTGCACCTGGGAGGAAATGAACTGGCATCTGTGGGACGAATGGGGGTACGAGAGCAGCTCATGGTGGAACTGGAATGGATCGCACAGAGGTTTGCAAACACTGTGGTGGCCTGGTCCCAGATGATTCCCAGGAGGGATCGGAGAACTCCAGGGAATGCAAGGGCTATCAACTCCTCGGTGAGGAAACTCAATGGGGAGCTTGTCAGACTGACTAAGGGGAATGACAGAATTCAAACTATACACCATGGCTTCATAAAAGGGGAAGTGATGTTTCACAAAGATGGGGTCCACCTTTCAAAAAGAGGCATGGACCTTTTCATTGAAGACATTTTGACCTTTGTGCGTGGGGGAAGCCAGTAACTGATGGACTAAAAATGTCAGTAAGTATGGTGACTGCGATACTCCGACTTCCTTGCAATTGATTTCTGTGCATGGCATGTCAATGTATTTTGTATATGTCGATGCTGCTTATTTCTTTGCTACCCATGATCACTTTCATCAACCTTATTCCACTTGCTTGCCCTTGCATTAATTTCGTCCTTGTGACCTTCCCTTTTCCAACACAGAACCCTATGTGAATGTGCAGGTGTTTTTGTCAAAAGTGTGCTAGCAATTGTCTGGAAGGGCCTGCCATGTAATTTTCTTATCTTCCCTGTCTGTGTCTCGATTGCCTCTGGCTTTTGAAGTCACCCAATCACTTATATGTTGCATGGTTGCTTCTCACCTCCATTTCCCATCCACCAGCATCCCATGGAGTAGGGCATGGTGCAACGCACGTTGGCTGTTTGTGCATTGGTACTGTGGGTGCAATCTTCGTCCCTACACTTGTATTTGTGTAATGTATAGAGCAAGAGTACATTGTCCGTAGCTTTTTTGTTGCCTTTCTTTTAGGTGCAGGTGTGTTGTAGCTGTCTAACCACTTGTAGGAAAGCAGTAAGCTGGTTCTTAGCATTTCACGTGAGTGTTTGCAAAATAGTACTCCATTTCTTGTAGCGTGTTGAGAGTACCTCATATTGCAGAGGGCTGCTACAGTTTCTGAGCAAAGGCTGGACCTTTTGGCGTACTTGTGTGGTGTAGGTTTGTGGCACTGAATACCACTAACTGTACTACGTTCCATACTTTGAGAAGCACACTTACTTATTTTTTCAGTCTTTATCTGGTCTTTGGGCACTGGGCACTGAAGGGTTCCATAGCGACAGCACTCATGGCTTCTCGTCGATCAATGTCTGGTGAAGAGGCTTTAGCTGCAGTGATGGAGTCTGCCTCGGGCACAGAGGTGGATATGCAATCTGAAATAGATAGTGCTTCTGAGGGTGAGCAGGAAAGTGAATGGGGAAGTGAGTTTTCAATGGATGAAGGTTCCGGCGCCGTCTCCTCCTCCTCATCACCATCTGATGACGAAGAGGATGACAGAGTTCATGTACCTTCTCGCACACTTCCCACACGCAGGGGATCTGGAAGGGGCAGGGGACGTGCAGGATGTCCACGCAATGTGCCAGTTCCTGACATGGCTGAAGAGTCACAGTGGGTGCCTCCAGCAATGGCGCAGCCTGTTGTGCCCCCTTTTACTGGTATTTCTGGGTACACAGTGAATACAGATGGGTTTCAGCCTATTGATTTTTTCAACCTTTTTGTTGATGATGGGTTTATTGCAGATGTGGTTGAGCAAACCAATTTATACGCTGCACAGTTCTTGAGGTCAAGGGGTCCCACTCTAAAACCCCAATCCAGAGCACATGCATGGGTTCCCACAACCGATGTTGAGTTGAGAAAATTTTGGGCTCTCATTCTGCTCATGGGAATATCGCAGAAGCCGACTGTCTCAATGTACTGGTCTACTATAGCGGCACATTCTAGCCCCTTCTTTCCAGCTATAATGAGTAGAAATCGGTTTCAAGCACTGCACCGTATGTTGCATTTCAATGACAACTCGGCAGCATTACCCAGAACTGACCCAAACTTTGATAGGCTCTTCAAACTCCAGCCATTTCTGAAGCACTTCAGTCAGCGATTTGCGGAGGTGTATGTTCCTAGCCAGAACATATCCATTGATGAATCGTTGGTGTTGTTCAAAGGTCGCCTAGTGTTCAGGCAATACATTCCTAGCAAAAGAGCACGATGCGGGATCAAAATGTACATGTGTGAAAGTACCACTGGGTATGTCAGCAGCATGAGAGTCTACACTGGCAAAGACTCCACCCTAAACCCTCCGGGCTGCCCAGCCCATTTAGGGACATGTGAGAAGATAGTTTGGGATCTTCTCACACCATTGCTCAACAAGGGTCACCATTTGTATATAGACAATTTCCACACTGGAATTCCACTGTTCAAGGAATTGTTGAATGTGGGCACACTAGCATGCGGTACAATCCGCAGTAACCGGAAAGGCTTCCCCAGACAACTTGTGTGTAAGAAGTTGGCCAAGGGAGAATGTATGGAATTGCGGCGGGATGAACTGTTAGCAGTGAAATTCTGTGACAAAAGGGATGTGTACATGCTAAGTACTATTCATGATGAAAGTACTTCAGCAGTCACTCCGCACAGGCAGACCCGGCAAGTGTGGAAGCCCAACTGCATTCTGGACTACAACAAGTACATGGGTGGAGTAGATAAAAACGACCAAGTGCTCGAGTCGTACCGTGCCCAGCGCAAGTCGCGCTTCTGGTACAAAAAGTTGGCCACACGCATTGTGCATATTGCAACGTACAATGCGTATGTGGTGTACCGGGCAGCTACTCCACAAAACAAACTTTCTTTTCTGAACTTTGTAACAGAAGTTGTTAATTCTCTGACTATGGGCCATGTACAAATTCCCTCCTTTCAAGAGGTAGAAGATGTGGCCAGATTGCAAGAGCGACACTTTGGTGATTATGTTCCTCCCACAGCCACAAAGTCACAACCTTACAGAAAATGTAAGGTGTGTACAAAACAAGGAAAGAGGAAGGATACTCGGGTGTACTGTCCCCAATTCCCTTCCCACCCAGCCCTCTACTTTCAGCCTTGTTTCATTTTGTATCATTCAAAGGAAAAACATTGGGAGATCGACTGATTTCCGAAAATGCCCATCATTCCTTGAAGGGGACCCTTAGGCTCTGAAATCGAGCATGTCTTATAAAGGAATGGCACTCCTGCTCCCTGGACTGGAGGTGTACCTTCAATAAAAATGCAACAGGATTTCAACTCACTTCACTAGATTTAGCGTGCTTTCACGAGCATTGCTAGTCCAGCTCCCTCTACTTTAGGC